>NW_027140399.1:0-300000 GCF_036365525.1 Heterodontus francisci
TCCTCCAGGCCTTGTGTTTAAATTTGTGACAGTTCAGTATTTCCTCCCAGGGCCTGTGTTTAAATTTTGTGACAGTTCAGTATTTTCCTCCAGGCCTTGTGTTTAAATTTGTGACAGTTCAGTATTTCCTCCAGGCCTTGTGTGTTTAAATTTGTGACAGTTCAGTATTTCCCGCAGGCCTTGTGTTTAAATTTGTGACAGTTCAGTATTTCCTCCAGACCCTGTGTTTAAATTTGTGACAGTTCAGTATTTCCTCCAGGCCTTGTGTTTAAATTTGTGACAGTTCAGTATTTCCTCCAGGCCTTTGTGTTTTAAATTTGTGACAGTTCAGTATTTCCTCCAGGCCCTGTGTTTAAATTTGTGACAGTTCAGTATTTCCTCCAGACCTTGTGTTTAAATTTGTGACAGTTCAGTATTTCCTCCAGGCCCTTGTGTTTAAATTTGTGACAGTTCAGTATTTCCTCCAGGCCTTGTGTTTAAATTTGTGACAGTTCAGTATTTCCTCCAGGCCTTGTGTTTAAATTTGTGACAGTTCAGTATTTCCTCCAGGCCCTGTGTTTAAATTTGTGACAGTTCAGTATTTCCTCCAGGCCCTTGTGTTTAAATTTGTGACAGTTCAGTATTTCCTCCAGACCCTGTGTTTTAAATTTTGTGACAGTTCAGTATTTCCTCCAGACCTTGTGTTTTAAAATTTGTGACAGTTCAGTATTTCCTCCAGGCCTTGTGTTTTAAATTTTGTGACAGTTCAGTATTTCCTCCAGGCCTTGTGTTTAAATTTGTGACAGTTCAGTATTTCCTCAGGCCTTGTGTTTAATTTGTGACAGTTCAGTATTTCCTCCAGTCCTTGTGTTTTAAATTTGTGACAGTTCAGTATTTCCTCCAGGACCTTGTGTTTACATTTGTGACAGTTCACTATTTCCTCCAGGCCCTGTGTTTAAATTTGTGACAGTTCAGTATTTCCCTCCAGGCCTTGTGTTTAAATTTGTGACAGTTCAGTATTTCCTCCAGGCCTTGTGTTTAAATTTGTGACAGTTCAGTATTTCCTCCAGGCCTTGTGTTTAAATTTGTGACAGTTCAGTATTTCCTCCAGGGCCCTGTGTTTAAATTTGTGACAGTTCAGTATTTCCTCCAGGCCTTGTGTTTAAAATTTGTGACAGTTCAGTATTTCCTCCAGACCCTGTGTTTAAATTTGTGACAGTTCAGTATTTCCTCCAGGCCCTGTGTTTAAATTTGTGGACAGTTCAGTATTTCCTCCAGGCCTTGTGTTTAAATTTGTGACAGTTCAGTATTTCCTCCAGGCCCTTGTGTTTAAATTTGTGGACAGTTCAGTATTTCCTCCAGGCCCTTGTGTTTAAATTTGTGACAGTTCAGTATTTCCTCCAGGCCCTGTGTTTAAATTTGTGACAGTTCAGTATTTCCTCCAGCCTCTGTGTTTAAATTTGTGACAGTTCAGTATTTCCTCCAGGCCTTGTGTTTAAATTTGTGACAGTTCAGTATTTCCTCCAGGCCTTGTGTTTAAATTTGTGACAGTTCAGTATTTCCTCCAGGCCTTGTGTTTAAATTTGTGACAGTTCAGTATTTCCTCCAGACCCTGTGTTTAAATTTGTGACAGTTCAGTATTTCCTCCAGGCCCTGTGTTTAAATTTGTGACAGTTCAGTATTTCCTCCAGACCTTGTGTTTAAATTTGTGACAGTTCAGTATTTCCTCCAGGCCTTGTGTTTAAATTTGTGACAGTTCAGTATTTCCTCCAGGCCTTGTGTTTTAAAATTTGTGACAGTTCAGTATTTCCTCCAGGCCTTGTGTTTAAATTTGTGACAGTTCAGTATTTTCCTCCAGGCCTTGTGTTTAAATTTGTGACAGTTCAGTATTTCCTCCAGGCCTTGTGTTTTAAATTTGTGGACAGTTCAGTATTTCCTCCAGACCCTGTGTTAAATTTGTGACAGTTCAGTATTTCCTCCAGGCCTTGTGTTTAAATTTGTGACAGTTCAGTATTTCCTCCAGACCCTGTGTTTAAATTTGTGACAGTTCAGTATTTCCTCCAGGCCCTGTGTTTAAATTTGTGACAGTTCAGTATTTCCTCCAGGCCTTGTGTTTAAATTTGTGACAGTTCAGTATTTCCTCCAGGCCTTGTGTTTAAATTTGTGACAGTTCAGTATTTCCTCCAGGCCCTGTGTTTAAATTTGTGACAGTTCAGTATTTCCTCCAGGCCTTGTGTTTAAATTTGTGGACAGTTCAGTATTTTCCTCCAGGCCCTGTGTTTTAAATTTGTGACAGTTCAGTATTTCCTCCAGACCTTGTGTTTAAATTTGTGACAGTTCAGTATTTCCTCCAGGCCCTGTGTTTAAATTTGTGACAGTTCAGTATTTCCTCCAGGCCTTGTGTTTAAATTTGTGACAGTTCAGTATTTTCCTCCAGGCCCTGTGTTTTAAATTTGTGACAGTTCAGTATTTCCTCCAGGCCTTGTGTTTTAAATTTGTGACAGTTCAGTAATTTCCTCCAGGCCTTGTGTTTAAATTTGTGACAGTTCAGTATTTCCTCCAGGACCCTGTGTTTTAAATTTGTGACAGTTCAGTATTTCCTCCAGACCCTGTGTTTAAATTTGTGACAGTTCAGTATTTCCTCCAGACCCTGTGTTTAAATTTGTGACAGTTCAGTATTTCCTCCAGGCCTTGTGTTTAAATTTTGTGACAGTTCAGTATTTCCTCCAGGCCTTGTGTTTAAATTTGTGACAGTTCAGTATTTCCTCCAGACCCTGTGTTTAAATTTGTGACAGTTCAGTATTTCCTCCAGACCCTGTGTTTAAATTTGTGTCAGTTCAGTATTTCCTCCAGGCCTTGTGTTTAATTTTGTGACAGTTCAGTATTTCCTCCAGACCCTGTGTTTAAATTTGTGACAGTTCAGTATTTCCTCCAGGGCCTGTGTTTAAATTTGTGACAGTTCAGTATTTCCTCCAGGCCTTGTGTTTAAATTTGTGACAGTTCAGTATTTGCTCCAGGCCTTGTGTTTAAATTTGTGACAGTTCAGTATTTCCTCCAGGCCTTGTGTTTAAATTTGTGACAGTTCAGTATTTTCCTCCAGGACCCTGTGTTTAAATTTGTGACAGTTCAGTATTTCCTCCAGACCTTGTGTTTAAATTTGTGACAGTTCACTATTTCCTCCAGGCCCTGTGTTTAAAATTTGTGACAGTTCAGTATTTCCTCCAGGCCTTGTGTTTAAATTTGTGACAGTTCAGTATTTCCTCCAGGCCTTGTGTTTAAATTTGTGACAGTTCAGTATTTCCTCCAGGCCCTGTGTTTAAATTTGTGACAGTTCAGTATTTCCTCCAGGCCTTGTGTTTAAATTTGTGACAGTTCAGTATTTCCTCCAGGCCCTGTGTTTAAATTTGTGACAGTTCAGTATTTCCTCCAGACCTTGTGTTTAAATTTGTGACAGTTCAGTATTTCCTCCAGGCCCTGTGTTTAAATTTGTGACAGTTCAGTATTTCCTCCAGGCCTTGTGTTTAAATTTGTGACAGTTCAGTATTTTCCTCCAGGCCCTGTGTTTAAATTTGTGACAGTTCAGTATTTCCTCCAGGCCTTGTGTTTAAATTTGTGACAGTTCAGTATTTCCTCCAGGCCTTGTGTTTAAATTTGTGACAGTTCAGTAATTTCCTCCAGACCCTGTGTTTAAATTTTGTGACAGTTCAGTATTTCCTCCAGGACCCTGTGTTTAAATTTGTGACAGTTCAGTATTTCCTCCAGACCCTGTGTTTAAATTTGTGACAGTTCAGTATTTCCTCCAGGCCTTGTGTTTAAATTTGTGACAGTTCAGTATTTCCTCCAGGCCTTGTGTTTAAATTTGTGACAGTTCAGTATTTCCTCCAGACCCTGTGTTTAAATTTGTGACAGTTCAGTATTTCCTCCAGGACCCTGTGTTTAAATTTGTGTCAGTTCAGTATTTCCTCCAGGCCTTGTGTTTAATTTTGTGACAGTTCAGTATTTCCTCCAGACCCTGTGTTTAAATTTGTGACAGTTCAGTATTTCCTCCAGGGCCTGTGTTTAAATTTGTGACAGTTCAGTATTTCCTCCAGGCCTTGTGTTTAAATTTGTGGACAGTTCAGTATTTGCTCCAGGCCTTGTGTTTAAATTTGTGACAGTTCAGTATTTCCCTCCAGGCCTTGTGTTTTAAATTTGTGACAGTTCAGTATTTCCTCCAGACCCTGTGTTTAAATTTGTGACAGTTCAGTATTTCCTCCAGACCTTGTGTTTAAATTTGTGACAGTTCACTATTTCCTCCAGGCCCTGTGTTTAAATTTGTGACAGTTCAGTATTTCCTCCAGGCCCTGTGTTTAAATTTGTGACAGTTCAGTATTTCCTCCAGGCCTTGTGTTTAAATTTGTGACAGTTCAGTATTTCCTCCAGTCCTTGTGTTTAAATTTGTGACAGTTCAGTATTTCCTCCAGGACTTGTGTTTACATTTGTGACAGTTCACTATTTCCTCCAGGCCCTGTGTTTAAATTTGTGACAGTTCAGTATTTCCCTCCAGGCCTTGTGTTTAAATTTGTGACAGTTCAGTATTTCCTCCAGGCCTTGTGTTTAAATTTGTGACAGTTCAGTATTTCCCCCAGGCCTTGTGTTTAAATTTGTGACAGTTCAGTATTTCCCTCCAGGCCTTGTGTTTAAATTTGTGACAGTTCAGTATTTCCTCCAGGCCTTGTGTTTAAATTTGTGACAGTTCAGTATTTCCTCCAGGGCCTGTGTTTAAATTTGTGACAGTTCAGTATTTCCTCCAGGCCTTGTGTTTAAATTTGTGACAGTTCAGTATTTCCTCCAGGCCTTGTGTTTAAATTTGTGACAGTTCAGTATTTCCCTCCAGGCCTTGTGTTTAAATTTGTGACAGTTCAGTATTTCCTCCAGGCCTTGTGTTTAAATTTGTGACAGTTCAGTATTTCCTCCAGACCCTGTGTTTAAATTTGTGACAGTTCAGTATTTCCTCCAGGCCTTGTGTTTAAATTTGTGACAGTTCAGGATTTCCTCCAGACCCTGTGTTTAAATTTGTGACAGTTCAGTATTTCCTCCAGGCCTTGTGTTTAAATTTGTGACAGTTCAGTATTTCCTCCAGGCCCTGTGTTTAAAGCTGTGACAGTTCAGTATTTCCTCCAGGCCTTGTGTTTAAATTTGTGACAGTTCAGTATTTCCTCCAGGCCCTGTGTTTAGATTTGTGACAGTTCAGTATTTCCTCCAGGCCTTGTGTTTAAATTAGTGAGAGTTCAGTATTTACTCCAGGCCTTGTGTTTAAATTTGTGACAGTTCAGTATTTCCTCCAGGCCTTGTGTTTAAATTTGTGACAGTTCAGTATTTCCTCCAGGCCTTGTGTTTAAATTTGTGACAGTTCAGTATTTCCTCCAGGCCTTGTGTTTAAATTTGTGACAGTTCAGTATTTCCTCCAGGCCTTGTGTTTAAATTTGTGACAGTTCAGTATTTCCTCCAGGCCTTGTGTTTAAATTTGTGACAGTTCAGTATTTCCTCCAGGCCTTGTGTTTAAATTTGTGACAGTTCAGGATTTCCTCCAGACCCTGTGTTTAAATTTGTGACAGTTCAGTATTTCCTCCAGACCTTGTGTTTAAATTTGTGACAGTTCAGTATTTCCTCCAGGCCTTGTGTTTACATTTGTGACAGTTCAGGATTTCCTCCAGACCCTGTGTTTAAATTTGTGACAGTTCAGTATTTACTCCAGGCCCTGTGTTTAAATTTGTGACAGTTCAGTATTTCCTCCAGGCCCTGTGTTTAAATTTGTGACAGTTCAGTATTTCCTCCAGGCCTTGTGTTTAAATTTGTGACAGTTCAGTATTTCCTCCAGGCCTTGTGTTTAAATTTGTGACAGTTCAGTATTTCCTCCAGGCCCTGTGTTTAAATTTGTGACAGTTCAGTATTTCCTCCAGACCTTGTGTTTAAATTTGTGACAGTTCAGTATTTCCTCCAGGCCCTGTGTTTAAATTTGTGACAGTTCAGTATTTCCTCCAGGCCTTGTGTTTAAATTTGTGACAGTTCAGTATTTCCTCCAGGTCCTGTGTTTTAAATTTGTGACAGTTCAGTATTTCCTCCAGACCTTGTGTTTAAATTTGTGACAGTTCAGTATTTCCTCCAGACCTTGTGTTTAAATTTGTGACAGTTCAGTATTCCCTCCAGGGCCTTGTGTTTAAATTTGTGACAGTTCAGTATTTCCTCCAGACCTTGTGTTTAAATTTGTGACAGTTCAGTATTCCCTCCAGGCCTTGTGTTTAAATTTGTGACAGTTCAGTATTTCCTCCAGTCCCTGTGTTTAAATTTGTGACAGTTCAGTATTTCCTCCAGGCCCTGTGTTTAAATTTGTGACAGTTCAGTATTTCATCCAGGCCTTGTGTTTAAATTTGTGACAGTTCAGTATTTCCCTCCAGGCCTTGTGTTTACATTTGTGACAGTTCAGTATTTCCTCCAGGCCTTGTGTTTAAATTTGTGACAGTTCAGTATTTCCTCCAGGCCTTGTGTTTAAATTTGTGACAGTTCAGTATTTCCTCCAGGCCTTGTGTTTAAATTTGTGACAGTTCAGTATTCCCTCCAGGCCTTGTGTTTAAATTTGTGACAGTACAGTATTTCCTCCAGGCCCTGTGTTTAAATTTGTGACAGTACAGTATTTCCTCCAGGCCCTGTGTTTAAATTTGTGACAGTTCAGTATTTCCTCCAGGCCTTGTGTTTAAATTTGTGACAGTTCAGTATTCCCTCCAGGCCTTGTGTTTAAATTTGTGACAGTTCAGTATTTCCTCCAGGCCTTGTGTTTAAATTTGTGACAGTTCAGTATTTCCTCCAGGCCTTGTGTTTAAATTTGTGACAGTTCAGTATTCCCTCCAGGCCTTGTGTTTAAATTTGTGACAGTTCAGTATTCCCTCCAGGCCTTGTGTTTAAATTTGTGACAGTTCAGTATTTCCTCCAGACCCTGTGTTTAAATTTGTGACAGTTCAGTATTTCCTCCAGGCCTTGTGTTTAAATTTGTGACAGTTCAGTATTTCCTCCAGACCCTGTGTTTAAATTTGTGACAGTTCAGTATTTCCTCCAGGCCTTGTGTTTAAATTTGTGACAGTTCAGTATTTCCTCCAGGCCTTGTGTTTAAATTTGTGACAGTTCAGTATTTCCTCCAGGCCCTGTGTTTAAATTTGTGACAGTTCAGTATTTCCTCCAGGCCTTGTGTTTAAATTTGTGACAGTTCAGTATTTCCTCCAGGCCCTGTGTTTAAATTTGTGACAGTTCAGTATTTCCTCCAGACCTTGTGTTTAAATTTGTGACAGTTCAGTATTTCCTCCAGGCCCTGTGTTTAAATTTGTGACAGTTCAGTATTTCCTCCAGGCCTTGTGTTTAAATTTGTGACAGTTCAGTATTTCCTCCAGGCCCTGTGTTTAAATTTGTGACAGTTCAGTATTTCCTCCAGGCCTTGTGTTTAAATTTGTGACAGTTCAGTATTTCCTCCAGGCCTTGTGTTTAAATTTGTGACAGTTCAGTATTTCCTCCAGACCCTGTGTTTAAATTTGTGACAGTTCAGTATTTCCTCCAGACCCTGTGTTTAAATTTGTGACAGTTCAGTATTTCCTCCAGACCCTGTGTTTAAATTTGTGACAGTTCAGTATTTCCTCCAGGCCTTGTGTTTAAATTTGTGACAGTTCAGTATTTCCTCCAGGCCTTGTGTTTAAATTTGTGACAGTTCAGTATTTCCTCCAGACCCTGTGTTTAAATTTGTGACAGTTCAGTATTTCCTCCAGACCCTGTGTTTAAATTTGTGTCAGTTCAGTATTTCCTCCAGGCCTTGTGTTTAATTTTGTGACAGTTCAGTATTTCCTCCAGACCCTGTGTTTAAATTTGTGACAGTTCAGTATTTCCTCCAGGGCCTGTGTTTAAATTTGTGACAGTTCAGTATTTCCTCCAGGCCTTGTGTTTAAATTTGTGACAGTTCAGTATTTGCTCCAGGCCTTGTGTTTAAATTTGTGACAGTTCAGTATTTCCCTCCAGGCCTTGTGTTTAAATTTGTGACAGTTCAGTATTTCCTCCAGACCCTGTGTTTAAATTTGTGACAGTTCAGTATTTCCTCCAGACCTTGTGTTTAAATTTGTGACAGTTCACTATTTCCTCCAGGCCCTGTGTTTAAATTTGTGACAGTTCAGTATTTCCTCCAGGCCCTGTGTTTAAATTTGTGACAGTTCAGTATTTCCTCCAGGCCTTGTGTTTAAATTTGTGACAGTTCAGTATTTCCTCCAGTCCTTGTGTTTAAATTTGTGACAGTTCAGTATTTCCTCCAGGACTTGTGTTTACATTTGTGACAGTTCACTATTTCCTCCAGGCCCTGTGTTTAAATTTGTGACAGTTCAGTATTTCCCTCCAGGCCTTGTGTTTAAATTTGTGACAGTTCAGTATTTCCTCCAGGCCTTGTGTTTAAATTTGTGACAGTTCAGTATTTCCCCCAGGCCTTGTGTTTAAATTTGTGACAGTTCAGTATTTCCCTCCAGGCCTTGTGTTTAAATTTGTGACAGTTCAGTATTTCCTCCAGGCCTTGTGTTTAAATTTGTGACAGTTCAGTATTTCCTCCAGGGCCTGTGTTTAAATTTGTGACAGTTCAGTATTTCCTCCAGGCCTTGTGTTTAAATTTGTGACAGTTCAGTATTTCCTCCAGGCCTTGTGTTTAAATTTGTGACAGTTCAGTATTTCCCGCAGGCCTTGTGTTTAAATTTGTGACAGTTCAGTATTTCCTCCAGACCCTGTGTTTAAATTTGTGACAGTTCAGTATTTCCTCCAGGCCTTGTGTTTAAATTTGTGACAGTTCAGTATTTCCTCCAGGCCTTGTGTTTAAATTTGTGACAGTTCAGTATTTCCTCCAGGCCCTGTGTTTAAATTTGTGACAGTTCAGTATTTCCTCCAGACCTTGTGTTTAAATTTGTGACAGTTCAGTATTTCCTCCAGGCCCTGTGTTTAAATTTGTGACAGTTCAGTATTTCCTCCAGGCCTTGTGTTTAAATTTGTGACAGTTCAGTATTTCCTCCAGGCCTTGTGTTTAAATTTGTGACAGTTCAGTATTTCCTCCAGACCCTGTGTTTAAATTTGTGACAGTTCAGTATTTCCTCCAGGCCTTGTGTTTAAATTTGTGACAGTTCAGTATTTCCTCCAGACCCTGTGTTTAAATTTGTGACAGTTCAGTATTTCCTCCAGACCTTGTGTTTAAATTTGTGACAGTTCACTATTTCCTCCAGGCCCTGTGTTTAAATTTGTGACAGTTCAGTATTTCCTCCAGGCCTTGTGTTTAAATTTGTGACAGTTCAGTATTTCCTCCAGGCCTTGTGTTTAAATTTGTGACAGTTCAGTATTTCCTCCAGTCCTTGTGTTTAAATTTGTGACAGTTCAGTATTTCCTCCAGGACTTGTGTTTACATTTGTGACAGTTCACTATTTCCTCCAGGCCCTGTGTTTAAATTTGTGACAGTTCAGTATTTCCCTCCAGGCCTTGTGTTTAAATTTGTGACAGTTCAGTATTTCCTCCAGGCCTTGTGTTTAAATTTGTGACAGTTCAGTATTTCCTCCAGGCCTTGTGTTTAAATTTGTGACAGTTCAGTATTTCCTCCAGGGCCTGTGTTTAAATTTGTGACAGTTCAGTATTTCCTCCAGGCCTTGTGTTTAAATTTGTGACAGTTCAGTATTTCCTCCAGACCCTGTGTTTAAATTTGTGACAGTTCAGTATTTCCTCCAGGCCCTGTGTTTAAATTTGTGACAGTTCAGTATTTCCTCCAGGCCTTGTGTTTAAATTTGTGACAGTTCAGTATTTCCTCCAGGCCTTGTGTTTAAATTTGTGACAGTTCAGTATTTCCTCCAGGCCTTGTGTTTAAATTTGTGACAGTTCAGTATTTCCTCCAGGCCCTGTGTTTAAATTTGTGACAGTTCAGTATTTCCTCCAGACACTGTGTTTAAATTTGTGACAGTTCAGTATTTCCTCCAGGCCTTGTGTTTAAATTTGTGACAGTTCAGTATTTCCTCCAGGCCTTGTGTTTAAATTTGTGACAGTTCAGTATTTCCTCCAGGCCTTGTGTTTAAATTTGTGACAGTTCAGTATTTCCTCCAGACCCTGTGTTTAAATTTGTGACAGTTCAGTATTTCCTCCAGGCCCTGTGTTTAAATTTGTGACAGTTCAGTATTTCCTCCAGACCTTGTGTTTAAATTTGTGACAGTTCAGTATTTCCTCCAGGCCTTGTGTTTAAATTTGTGACAGTTCAGTATTTCCTCCAGGCCTTGTGTTTAAATTTGTGACAGTTCAGTATTTCCTCCAGGCCTTGTGTTTAAATTTGTGACAGTTCAGTATTTCCTCCAGGCCTTGTGTTTAAATTTGTGACAGTTCAGTATTTCCTCCAGGCCTTGTGTTTAAATTTGTGACAGTTCAGTATTTCCTCCAGACCCTGTGTTTAAATTTGTGACAGTTCAGTATTTCCTCCAGGCCTTGTGTTTAAATTTGTGACAGTTCAGTATTTCCTCCAGACCCTGTGTTTAAATTTGTGACAGTTCAGTATTTCCTCCAGGCCCTGTGTTTAAATTTGTGACAGTTCAGTATTTCCTCCAGGCCTTGTGTTTAAATTTGTGACAGTTCAGTATTTCCTCCAGGCCTTGTGTTTAAATTTGTGACAGTTCAGTATTTCCTCCAGGCCCTGTGTTTAAATTTGTGACAGTTCAGTATTTCCTCCAGGCCTTGTGTTTAAATTTGTGACAGTTCAGTATTTCCTCCAGGCCCTGTGTTTAAATTTGTGACAGTTCAGTATTTCCTCCAGACCTTGTGTTTAAATTTGTGACAGTTCAGTATTTCCTCCAGGCCCTGTGTTTAAATTTGTGACAGTTCAGTATTTCCTCCAGGCCTTGTGTTTAAATTTGTGACAGTTCAGTATTTCCTCCAGGCCCTGTGTTTAAATTTGTGACAGTTCAGTATTTCCTCCAGGCCTTGTGTTTAAATTTGTGACAGTTCAGTATTTCCTCCAGGCCTTGTGTTTAAATTTGTGACAGTTCAGTATTTCCTCCAGACCCTGTGTTTAAATTTGTGACAGTTCAGTATTTCCTCCAGACCCTGTGTTTAAATTTGTGACAGTTCAGTATTTCCTCCAGACCCTGTGTTTAAATTTGTGACAGTTCAGTATTTCCTCCAGGCCTTGTGTTTAAATTTGTGACAGTTCAGTATTTCCTCCAGGCCTTGTGTTTAAATTTGTGACAGTTCAGTATTTCCTCCAGACCCTGTGTTTAAATTTGTGACAGTTCAGTATTTCCTCCAGACCCTGTGTTTAAATTTGTGTCAGTTCAGTATTTCCTCCAGGCCTTGTGTTTAATTTTGTGACAGTTCAGTATTTCCTCCAGACCCTGTGTTTAAATTTGTGACAGTTCAGTATTTCCTCCAGGGCCTGTGTTTAAATATGTGACAGTTCAGTATTTCCTCCAGGCCTTGTGTTTAAATTTGTGACAGTTCAGTATTTGCTCCAGGCCTTGTGTTTAAATTTGTGACAGTTCAGTATTTCCCTCCAGGCCTTGTGTTTAAATTTGTGACAGTTCAGTATTTCCTCCAGACCCTGTGTTTAAATTTGTGACAGTTCAGTATTTCCTCCAGACCTTGTGTTTAAATTTGTGACAGTTCACTATTTCCTCCAGGCCCTGTGTTTAAATTTGTGACAGTTCAGTATTTCCTCCAGGCCCTGTGTTTAAATTTGTGACAGTTCAGTATTTCCTCCAGGCCTTGTGTTTAAATTTGTGACAGTTCAGTATTTCCTCCAGTCCTTGTGTTTAAATTTGTGACAGTTCAGTATTTCCTCCAGGACTTGTGTTTACATTTGTGACAGTTCACTATTTCCTCCAGGCCCTGTGTTTAAATTTGTGACAGTTCAGTATTTCCCTCCAGGCCTTGTGTTTAAATTTGTGACAGTTCAGTATTTCCTCCAGGCCTTGTGTTTAAATTTGTGACAGTTCAGTATTTCCCCCAGGCCTTGTGTTTAAATTTGTGACAGTTCAGTATTTCCCTCCAGGCCTTGTGTTTAAATTTGTGACAGTTCAGTATTTCCTCCAGGCCTTGTGTTTAAATTTGTGACAGTTCAGTATTTCCTCCAGGGCCTGTGTTTAAATTTGTGACAGTTCAGTATTTCCTCCAGGCCTTGTGTTTAAATTTGTGACAGTTCAGTATTTCCTCCAGGCCTTGTGTTTAAATTTGTGACAGTTCAGTATTTCCCTCCAGGCCTTGTGTTTAAATTTGTGACAGTTCAGTATTTCCCTCCAGGCCTTGTGTTTAAATTTGTGACAGTTCAGTATTTCCTCCAGACCCTGTGTTTAAATTTGTGACAGTTCAGTATTTCCTCCAGGCCTTGTGTTTAAATTTGTGACAGTTCAGGATTTCCTCCAGACCCTGTGTTTAAATTTGTGACAGTTCAGTATTTCCTCCAGGCCTTGTGTTTAAATTTGTGACAGTTCAGTATTTCCTCCAGGCCCTGTGTTTAAAGCTGTGACAGTTCAGTATTTCCTCCAGGCCTTGTGTTTAAATTTGTGACAGTTCAGTATTTCCTCCAGGCCCTGTGTTTAGATTTGTGACAGTTCAGTATTTCCTCCAGGCCTTGTGTTTAAATTAGTGAGAGTTCAGTATTTACTCCAGGCCCTGTGTTTAAATTTGTGACAGTTCAGTATTTCCTCCAGGCCTTGTGTTTAAATTTGTGACAGTTCAGTATTTCCTCCAGGCCTTGTGTTTAAATTTGTGACAGTTCAGGATTTCCTCCAGACCCTGTGTTTAAATTTGTGACAGTTCAGTATTTCCTCCAGACCTTGTGTTTAAATTTGTGACAGTTCAGTATTTCCTCCAGGCCTTGTGTTTACATTTGTGACAGTTCAGGATTTCCTCCAGACCCTGTGTTTAAATTTGTGACAGTTCAGTATTTACTCCAGGCCCTGTGTTTAAATTTGTGACAGTTCAGTATTTCCTCCAGGCCCTGTGTTTAAATTTGTGACAGTTCAGTATTTCCTCCAGGCCTTGTGTTTAAATTTGTGACAGTTCAGTATTTCCTCCAGGCCTTGTGTTTAAATTTGTGACAGTTCAGTATTTCCTCCAGGCCCTGTGTTTAAATTTGTGACAGTTCAGTATTTCCTCCAGACCTTGTGTTTAAATTTGTGACAGTTCAGTATTTCCTCCAGGCCCTGTGTTTAAATTTGTGACAGTTCAGTATTTCCTCCAGGCCTTGTGTTTAAATTTGTGACAGTTCAGTATTTCCTCCAGGTCCTGTGTTTAAATTTGTGACAGTTCAGTATTTCCTCCAGACCTTGTGTTTAAATTTGTGACAGTTCAGTATTTCCTCCAGACCTTGTGTTTAAATTTGTGACAGTTCAGTATTCCCTCCAGGCCTTGTGTTTAAATTTGTGACAGTTCAGTATTTCCTCCAGACCTTGTGTTTAAATTTGTGACAGTTCAGTATTCCCTCCAGGCCTTGTGTTTAAATTTGTGACAGTTCAGTATTTCCTCCAGTCCCTGTGTTTAAATTTGTGACAGTTCAGTATTTCCTCCAGGCCCTGTGTTTAAATTTGTGACAGTTCAGTATTTCATCCAGGCCTTGTGTTTAAATTTGTGACAGTTCAGTATTTCCCTCCAGGCCTTGTGTTTACATTTGTGACAGTTCAGTATTTCCCTCCAGGCCTTGTGTTTAAATTTGTGACAGTTCAGTATTTCCTCCAGGCCTTGTGTTTAAATTTGTGACAGTTCAGTATTTCCTCCAGGCCTTGTGTTTAAATTTGTGACAGTTCAGTATTCCCTCCAGGCCTTGTGTTTAAATTTGTGACAGTACAGTATTTCCTCCAGGCCCTGTGTTTAAATTTGTGACAGTACAGTATTTCCTCCAGGCCCTGTGTTTAAATTTGTGACAGTTCAGTATTTCCTCCAGGCCTTGTGTTTAAATTTGTGACAGTTCAGTATTCCCTCCAGGCCTTGTGTTTAAATTTGTGACAGTTCAGTATTTCCTCCAGGCCTTGTGTTTAAATTTGTGACAGTTCAGTATTTCCTCCAGGCCTTGTGTTTAAATTTGTGACAGTTCAGTATTCCCTCCAGGCCTTGTGTTTAAATTTGTGACAGTTCAGTATTCCCTCCAGGCCTTGTGTTTAAATTTGTGACAGTTCAGTATTCCCTCCAGGCCTTGTGTTTAAATTTGTGACAGTTCAGTATTTCCTCCAGGCCTTGTGTTTAAATTTGTGACAGTTCAGTATTTACTCCAGGCCCTGTGTTTAAATTTGTGACAGTTCAGTATTTACTCCAGGCCCTGTGTTTAAATTTGTGACAGTTCAGTATTTCCTCCAGACCTTGTGTTTAAATTTGTGACAGTTCACTATTTCCTCCAGGCCCTGTGTTTAAATTTGTGACAGTTCACTATTTCCTCCAGGCCCTGTGTTTAAATTTGTGACAGTTCAGTATTCCCTCCAGGCCCTGTGTTTAAATTTGTGACAGTTCACTATTTCCTCCAGACCCTGTGTTTAAATTTGTGACAGTTCAGTATTTCCTCCAGGCCTTGTGTTTAAATTTGTGACAGTTCAGTATTTCCTCCAGGCCCTGTGTTTAAATTTGTGACAGTTCAGTATTTCCTCCAGACCTTGTGTTTAAATTTGTGACAGTTCACTATTTCCTCCAGGCCTTGTGTTTAAATTTGTGACAGTTCAGTATTTCCTCCAGGCCTTGTGTTTACATTTGTGACAGTTCAGGATTTCCTCCAGACCCTGTGTTTAAATTTGTGACAGTTCAGTATTTACTCCAGGCCCTGTGTTTAAATTTGTGACAGTTCAGTATTTCCTCCAGGCCCTGTGTTTAAATTTGTGACAGTTCAGTATTTCCTCCAGGCCTTGTGTTTAAATTTGTGACAGTTCAGTATTTCCTCCAGGCCTTGTGTTTAAATTTGTGACAGTTCAGTATTTCCTCCAGGCCCTGTGTTTAAATTTGTGACAGTTCAGTATTTCCTCCAGACCTTGTGTTTAAATTTGTGACAGTTCAGTATTTCCTCCAGGCCCTGTGTTTAAATTTGTGACAGTTCAGTATTTCCTCCAGACCTTGTGTTTAAATTTGTGACAGTTCAGTATTTCCTCCAGGCCTTGTGTTTAAATTTGTGACAGTTCAGTATTTCCTCCAGGCCCTGTGTTTAAATTTGTGACAGTTCAGTATTTCCTCCAGACCTTGTGTTTAAATTTGTGACAGTTCAGTATTTCCTCCAGGCCCTGTGTTTAAATTTGTGACAGTTCAGTATTTCCTCCAGACCTTGTGTTTAAATTTGTGACAGTTCAGTATTTCCTCCAGGTCCTGTGTTTAAATTTGTGACAGTTCAGTATTTCCTCCAGACCTTGTGTTTAAATTTGTGACAGTTCAGTATTTCCTCCAGACCTTGTGTTTAAATTTGTGACAGTTCAGTATTCCCTCCAGGCCTTGTGTTTAAATTTGTGACAGTTCAGTATTTCCTCCAGACCTTGTGTTTAAATTTGTGACAGTTCAGTATTCCCTCCAGGCCTTGTGTTTAAATTTGTGACAGTTCAGTATTTCCTCCAGTCCCTGTGTTTAAATTTGTGACAGTTCAGTATTTCCTCCAGGCCCTGTGTTTAAATTTGTGACAGTTCAGTATTTCATCCAGGCCTTGTGTTTAAATTTGTGACAGTTCAGTATTTCCCTCCAGGCCTTGTGTTTACATTTGTGACAGTTCAGTATTTCCCTCCAGGCCTTGTGTTTAAATTTGTGACAGTTCAGTATTTCCTCCAGGCCTTGTGTTTAAATTTGTGACAGTTCAGTATTTCCTCCAGGCCTTGTGTTTAAATTTGTGACAGTTCAGTATTCCCTCCAGGCCTTGTGTTTAAATTTGTGACAGTACAGTATTTCCTCCAGGCCCTGTGTTTAAATTTGTGACAGTACAGTATTTCCTCCAGGCCCTGTGTTTAAATTTGTGACAGTTCAGTATTTCCTCCAGGCCTTGTGTTTAAATTTGTGACAGTTCAGTATTCCCTCCAGGCCTTGTGTTTAAATTTGTGACAGTTCAGTATTTCCTCCAGGCCTTGTGTTTAAATTTGTGACAGTTCAGTATTTCCTCCAGGCCTTGTGTTTAAATTTGTGACAGTTCAGTATTCCCTCCAGGCCTTGTGTTTAAATTTGTGACAGTTCAGTATTCCCTCCAGGCCTTGTGTTTAAATTTGTGACAGTTCAGTATTCCCTCCAGGCCTTGTGTTTAAATTTGTGACAGTTCAGTATTTCCTCCAGGCCTTGTGTTTAAATTTGTGACAGTTCAGTATTTACTCCAGGCCCTGTGTTTAAATTTGTGACAGTTCAGTATTTACTCCAGGCCCTGTGTTTAAATTTGTGACAGTTCAGTATTTCCTCCAGACCTTGTGTTTAAATTTGTGACAGTTCACTATTTCCTCCAGGCCCTGTGTTTAAATTTGTGACAGTTCACTATTTCCTCCAGGCCCTGTGTTTAAATTTGTGACAGTTCAGTATTCCCTCCAGGCCCTGTGTTTAAATTTGTGACAGTTCACTATTTCCTCCAGACCCTGTGTTTAAATTTGTGACAGTTCAGTATTTCCTCCAGGCCTTGTGTTTAAATTTGTGACAGTTCAGTATTTCCTCCAGGCCCTGTGTTTAAATTTGTGACAGTTCAGTATTTCCTCCAGACCTTGTGTTTAAATTTGTGAC
This sequence comes from Heterodontus francisci, assembly GCF_036365525.1. NCBI lineage: Eukaryota > Metazoa > Chordata > Chondrichthyes > Heterodontiformes > Heterodontidae > Heterodontus > Heterodontus francisci. The sequence goes on from NW_027140399.1 coordinate 16,702, forward strand.
AGTTCACTATTTCCTCCAGGCCTTGTGTTTAAATTTGTGACAGTTCAGTATTTCCTCCAGGCCCTGTGTTTAAATTTGTGACAGTTCAGTATTTCCTCCAGACCTTGTGTTTAAATTTGTGACAGTTCACTATTTCCTCCAGGCCCTGTGTTTAAATTTGTGACAGTTCACTATTTCCTCCAGGCCCTGTGTTTAAATTTGTGACAGTTCAGTATTCCCTCCAGGCCCTGTGTTTAAATTTGTGACAGTTCACTATTTCCTCCAGACCCTGTGTTTAAATTTGTGACAGTTCAGTATTTCCTCCAGGCCTTGTGTTTAAATTTGTGACAGTTCAGTATTTCCTCCAGACCTTGTGTTTAAATTTGTGACAGTTCACTATTTCCTCCAGACCCTGTGTTTAAATTTGTGACAGTTCAGTATTTCCTCCAGGCCTTGTGTTTAAATTTGTGACAGTTCAGTATTTCCTCCAGACCCTGTGTTTAAATTTGTGACAGTTCAGTATTTCCTCCAGACCTTGTGTTTAAATTTGTGACAGTTCAGTATTTACTCCAGGCCCTGTGTTTAAATTTGTGACAGTTCAGTATTTACTCCAGGCCCTGTGTTTAAATTTGTGACAGCTCAGTATTTCCTCCAGGCCTTGTGTTTAAATTTGTGACAGTTCAGTATTTCCTCCAGGCCTTGTGTTTAAATTTGTGACAGTTCAGTATTCCCTCCAGGCCTTGTGTTTAAATTTGTGACAGTTCAGTATTTCCTCCAGACATTGTGTTTAAATTTGTGACAGTTCAGTATTTCCTCCAGGCCTTGTGTTTAAATTTGTGACAGTTCAGTATTTCCTCCAGGCCTTGTGTTTAAATTTGTGACAGTTCAGTATTTCCTCCAGGCCTTGTGTTTAAATTTGTGACAGTTCAGTATTTCCTCCAGGCCTTGTGTTTAAATTTGTGACAGTTCAGTATTTCCTCCAGACCCTGTGTTTAAATTTGTGACAGTTCAGTATTTCCTCCAGGCCTTGTGTTTAAATTTGTGACAGTTCAGTATTTCCTCCAGGCCCTGTGTTTAAATTTGTGACAGTTCAGTATTTCCTCCAGGCCTTGTGTTTAAATTTGTGACAGTTCAGTATTTCCTCCAGGCCCTGTGTTTAAATTTGTGACAGTTCAGTATTTCCTCCAGGCCTTGTGTTTAAATTTGTGACAGTTCAGTATTTCCTCCAGGCCTTGTGTTTAAATTTGTGACAGTTCAGTATTTCCCTCCAGGCCCTGTGTTTAAATTTGTGACAGTTCAGTATTTACTCCAGGCCCTGTGTTTAAATTTGTGACAGTTCAGTATTTCCTCCAGGCCTTGTGTTTAAATTTGTGACAGTTCAGTATTTCCTCCAGGCCTTGTGTTTAAATTTGTAACAGTTCAGTATTTCCTCCAGGCCCTGTGTTTAAATTTGTGACTGTTCAGTATTTCCTCCAGGCCTTGTGTTTAAATTTGTGACAGTTCAGTATTTCCTCCAGACCCTGTGTTTAAATTTGTGACAGTTCAGTATTTACTCCAGGCCCTGTGTTTAAATTTGTGACAGTTCAGTATTTCCTCCAGGCCTTGTGTTTAAATTTGTGACAGTTCAGTATTTCCTCCAGGCCTTGTGTTTAAATTTGTAACAGTTCAGTATTTCCTCCAGGCCCTGTGTTTAAATTTGTGACAGTTCAGTATTTCCTCCAGGCCTTGTGTTTAAATTTGTGACAGTTCAGTATTTACTCCAGGCCTTGTGTTTAAATTTGTGACAGTTCAGTATTTCCTCCAGGCCTTGTGTTTAAATTTGTGACTGTTCAGTATTTCCTCCAGGCCTTGTGTTTAAATTTGTGACAGTTCAGTATTTCCTCCAGGCCTTGTGTTTAAATTTGTGACAGTTCAGTATTTCCTCCAGGCCCTGTGTTTAAATTTGTGACAGTTCAGTATTTCCTCCAGGCCCTGTGTTTAAATTTGTGACAGTTCAGTATTTCCTCCAGGCCCTGTGTTTAAATTTGTGACAGTTCAGTATTTCCCTCCAGACCTTGTGTTTAAATTTGTGACAGTTCAGTATTTCCTCCAGGCACTGTGTTTAAATTTGTGACAGTTCAGTATTTCCTCCAGGCCCTGTGTTTAAATTTGTGACAGTTCAGTATTTCCCTCCAGACCTTGTGTTTAAATTTGTGACAGTTCAGTATTTCCTCCAGACCTTGTGTTTAAATTTGTGACAGTTCAGTATTTCCTCCAGGCCTTGTGTTTAAATTTGTGACAGTTCAGTATTTCCTCCAGGCCTTGTGTTTAAATTTGTGACAGTTCAGTATTCCCTCCAGGCCTTGTGTTTAAATTTGTGACAGTTCTGTATTTCCTCCAGGCCTTGTGTTTAAATTTGTGACAGTTCAGTATTTCCTCCAGGCCTTGTGTTTAAATTTGTGACAGTTCAGTATTTCCTCCAGGCCCTGTGTTTAAATTTGTAACAGTTCAGTATTTCCTCCAGGCCTTGTGTTTAAATTTGTGACAGTTCAGTATTTCCTCCAGGCCTTGTGTTTAAATTTGTGACAGTTCAGTATTTCCTCCAGGACTTGTGTTTAAATTTGTGACAGTTCAGTATTTCCTCCAGGCCCTGTGTTTAAATTTGTGACAGTTCAGTATTCCCTCCAGACCTTGTGTTTAAATTTGTGACAGTTCAGTATTTCCTCCAGACCTTGTGTTTAAATTTGTGACAGTTCAGTATTTCCTCCAGGCCTTGTGTTTAAATTTGTGACAGTTCAGTATTTCCTCCAGGCCTTGTGTTTAAATTTGTGACAGTTCAGTATTTCCTCCAGGCCTTGTGTTTAAATTTGTGACAGTTCAGTATTTCCTCCAGGCCTTGTGTTTAAATTTGTGACAGTTCAGTATTTCCTCCAGGCCTTGTGTTTAAATTTGTGACAGTTCAGTATTTCCTCCAGGACTTGTGTTTAAATTTGTGACAGTTCAGTATTTCCTCCAGGACTTGTGTTTAAATTTGTGACAGTTCAGTATTTCCTCCAGGCCTTGTGTTTAAATTTGTGACAGTTCAGTATTTCCTCCAGGCCTTGTGTTTAAATTTGTGACAGTTCAGTATTTCCTCCAGGACTTGTGTTTAAATTTGTGACAGTTCAGTATTTCCTCCAGGACTTGTGTTTAAATTTGTGACAGTTCAGTATTTCCTCCAGGACTTGTGTTTAAATTTGTGACAGTTCAGTATTTCCTCCAGACCCTGTGTTTAAATTTGTGACAGTTCAGTATTTCCTCCAGGACTTGTGTTTAAATTTGTGACAGTTCAGTATTTCCTCCAGGCCTTGTGTTTAAATTTGTGACAGTTCAGTATTTCCTCCAGGCCCTGTGTTTAAATTTGTGACAGTTCAGTATTTCCTCCAGGCCCTGTGTTTAAATTTGTGACAGTTCAGTATTTCCTCCAGGACTTGTGTTTAAATTTGTGACAGTTCAGTATTTCCTCCAGGCCTTGTGTTTAAAATTGTGACAGTTCAGTATTTCCTCCAGGCCCTGTGTTTCAATTTGTGACAGTTCAGTATTTACTCCAGGCCCTGTGTTTAAATTTGTGACAGTTCAGTATTTCCTCCAGACCTTGTGTTTAAATTTGTGACAGTTCAGTATTTCCTCCAGGACTTGTGTTTAAATTTGTGACAGTTCAGTATTTCCTCCAGACCCTGTGTTTAAAGTGGTGACAGTTCAGTATTTCCTCCAGGCCTTGTGTTTAAATTTGTGACAGTTCAGTATTTCCTCCAGGCCCTGTGTTTAAATTTGTGACAGTTCAGTATTTCCTCCAGGCCCTGTGTTTAAATTTGTGACAGTTCAGTATTTCCTCCAGGCCCTGTGTTTAAATTTGTGACAGTTCAGTATTTCCCTCCAGACCTTGTGTTTAAATTTGTGACAGTTCAGTATTTCCTCCAGGCACTGTGTTTAAATTTGTGACAGTTCAGTATTTCCTCCAGGCCCTGTGTTTAAATTTGTGACAGTTCAGTATTTCCCTCCAGACCTTGTGTTTAAATTTGTGACAGTTCAGTATTTCCTCCAGGCCTTGTGTTTAAATTTGTGACAGTTCAGTATTTCCTCCAGGCCTTGTGTTTAAATTTGTGACAGTTCAGTATTTCCTCCAGGCCCTGTGTTTAAATTTGTGACAGTTCAGTATTTCCTCCAGGCCTTGTGTTTAAATTTGTGACAGTTCAGTATTTCCTCCAGGACTTGTGTTTAAATTTGTGACAGTTCAGTATTTCCTCCAGGCCCTGTGTTTAAATTTGTGACAGTTCAGTATTCCCTCCAGACCTTGTGTTTAAATTTGTGACAGTTCAGTATTTCCTCCAGACCTTGTGTTTAAATTTGTGACAGTTCAGTATTTCCTCCAGGCCTTGTGTTTAAATTTGTGACAGTTCAGTATTTCCTCCAGGCCTTGTGTTTAAATTTGTGACAGTTCAGTATTTCCTCCAGGCCTTGTGTTTAAATTTGTGACAGTTCAGTATTTCCTCCAGGCCTTGTGTTTAAATTTGTGACAGTTCAGTATTCCCTCCAGGCCCTGTGTTTAAATTTGTGATAGTTCAGTATTTCCTCCAGGACTTGTGTTTAAATTTGTGACAGTTCAGTATTTCCTCCAGGCCTTGTGTTTAAATTTGTGACAGTTCAGTATTTCCTCCAGGACTTGTGTTTAAATTTGTGACAGTTCAGTATTTCCTCCAGGACTTGTGTTTAAATTTGTGACAGTTCAGTATTTCCTCCAGGACTTGTGTTTAAATTTGTGACAGTTCAGTATTTCCTCCAGACCCTGTGTTTAAATTTGTGACAGTTCAGTATTTCCTCCAGGACTTGTGTTTAAATTTGTGACAGTTCAGTATTTCCTCCAGGCCTTGTGTTTAAATTTGTGACAGTTCAGTATTTCCTCCAGGCCCTGTGTTTAAATTTGTGACAGTTCAGTATTTCCTCCAGGACTTGTGTTTAAATTTGTGACAGTTCAGTATTTCCTCCAGGCCTTGTGTTTAAATTTGTGACAGTTCAGTATTTCCTCCAGGCCCTGTGTTTAAATTTGTGACAGTTCAGTATTTACTCCAGGCCCTGTGTTTAAATTTGTGACAGTTCAGTATTTCCTCCAGACCTTGTGTTTAAATTTGTGACAGTTCAGTATTTCCTCCAGGCCCTGTGTTTAAATTTGTGACAGTTCAGTATTTCCTCCAGACCTTGTGTTTAAATTTGTGACAGTTCAGTATTTCCTCCAGGCCTTGTGTTTAAATTTGTGACAGTTCAGTATTTCCTCCAGGCCCTGTGTTTAAATTTGTGACAGTTCAGTATTTCCTCCAGGACTTGTGTTTAAATTTGTGACAGTTCAGTATTTCCTCCAGGCCTTGTGTTTAAATTTGTGACAGTTCAGTATTTCCTCCAGGCCCTGTGTTTAAATTTGTGACAGTTCAGTATTTCCTCCAGGACTTGTGTTTAAATTTGTGACAGTTCAGTATTTCCTCCAGGCCTTGTGTTTAAATTTGTGACAGTTCAGTATTTCCTCCAGACCTTGTGTTTAAATTTGTGACAGTTCAGTATTTCCTCCAGGCCTTGTGTTTAAATTTGTGACAGTTCAGTATTTCCTCCAGACCTTGTGTTTAAATTTGTGACAGTTCAGTATTTCCTCCAGGACTTGTGTTTAAATTTGTGACAGTTCAGTATTTCCTCCAGGACTTGTGTTTAAATTTGTGACAGTTCAGTATTTCCTCCAGACCCTGTGTTTAAATTTGTGACAGTTCAGTATTTTCTCCAGGCCTTGTGTTTAAATTTGTGACAGTTCAGTATTTCCTCCAGACCCTGTGTTTAAATTTGTGACAGTTCAGTATTTCCTCCAGGCCTTGTGTTTAAATTTGTGACAGTTCAGTATTTCCTCCAGGCCTTGTGTTTAAATTTGTGACAGTTCAGTATTTCCTCCAGGCCCTGTGTTTAAATTTGTGACAGTTCAGTATTTCCTCCAGGACTTGTGTTTAAATTTGTGACAGTTCAGTATTTCCTCCAGGCCTTGTGTTTAAATTTGTGACAGTTCAGTATTCCCTCCAGGCCTTGTGTTTAAATTTGTGACAGTTCAGTATTTCCTCCAGGACTTGTGTTTAAATTTGTGACAGTTCAGTATTTCCTCCAGGCCCTGTGTTTAAATTTGTGACATTTCAGTATTTCCTCCAGGCCTTGTGTTTAAATTTGTGACAGTTCAGTATTTCCTCCAGGCCTTGTGTTTAAATTTGTGACAGTTCAGTATTTCCTCCAGGCCCTGTGTTTAAATTTGTGACAGTTCAGTATTTCCTCCAGGCCCTGTGTTTAAATTTGTGACAGTTCAGTATTTCCTCCAGGCCCTGTGTTTAAATTTGTGACAGTTCAGTATTTCCTCCAGGCCTTGTGTTTAAATTTGTGACAGTTCAGTATTTCCTCCAGGCCTTGTGTTTACATTTGTGACAGTTCAGTATTTCCTCCAGGCCTTGTGTTTAAATTTGTGACAGTTCAGTATTTACTCCAGGCCTTGTGTTTAAATTTGTGACAGTTCAGTATTTCCTCCAGGCCTTGTGTTTAAATTTGTGACAGTTCAGTATTTCCCTCCAGGCCTTGTGTTTAAATTTGTGACAGTTCAGTATTTCCCTCCAGGCCTTGTGTTTAAATTTGTGACAGTTCAGTATTTCCTCCAGACCCTGTGTTTAAATTTGTGACAGTTCAGTATTTCCTCCAGGCCTTGTGTTTAAATTTGTAACAGTTCAGTATTTCCTCCAGGCCTTGTGTTTAAATTTTGTGACAGTTCAGTATTTCCTCCAGGCCTTGTGTTTAAATTTGTGACAGTTCAGTATTTCCTCCAGGCCCTGTGTTTAAATTTGTGACAGTTCAGTATTTCCTCCAGCCCTGTGTTTAAATTTGTGACAGTTCAGTATTTCCTCCAGGCCTTGTGTTTAAATTTGTGACAGTTCAGTATTTCCTCCAGGACTTGTGTTTAAATTTGTGACAGTACAGTATTTCCTCCAGGCCCTGTGTTTAAATTTGTGACAGTTCAGTATTTCCTCCAGGCCCTGTGTTTAAATTTGTGACAGTTCAGTACTTCCTCCAGGCCTTGTGTTTAAATTTGTGACAGTTCAGTATTTCCTCCAGGCCTTGTGTTTAAATTTGTGACAGTTCAGTATTTCCTCCAGGCCTTGTGTTTAAATTTGTGACAGTTCAGTATTTCCTCCAGGCCTTGTGTTTAAATTTGTGACAGTTCAGTATTTCCTCCAGGCCTTGTGTTTAAATTTGTGACAGTTCAGTATTTCCTCCAGGCCTTGTGTTTAAATTTGTGACAGTTCAGTATTTCCTCCAGGCCCTGTGTTTAAATTTGTGACAGTTCAGTATTTCCTCCAGACCCTGTGTTTAAATTTGTGACAGTTCAGTATTTCCTCCAGGCCTTGTGTTTAAATTTGTGACAGTTCAGTATTTCTTCCAGGCCCTGTGTTTAAATTTGTGACAGTTCAGTATTTCCTCCAGGCCTTGTGTTTAAATTTGTGACAGTTCAGTATTTCCTCCAGGCCTTGTGTTTAAATTTGTGACAGTTCAGTATTTCCTCCAGGCCTTGTGTTTAAATTTGTGACAGTTCAGTATTTCCTCCAGGCCTTGTGTTTAAATTTGTGACAGTTCAGTATTTCCTCCAGGCCTTGTGTTTAAATTTGTGACAGTTCAGTATTTCCTCCAGGCCTTGTGTTTAAATTTGTGACAGTTCAGTATTTCCTCCAGGCCCTGTGTTTAAATTTGTGACAGTTCAGTATTTACTACAGGCCCTGTGTTTAAATTTGTGACAGTTCAGTATTTCCTCCAGACCTTGTGTTTAAATTTGTGACAGTTCAGTATTTCCTCCAGGCCTTGTGTTTAAATTTGTGACAGTTCAGTATTTCCTCCAGGCCTTGTGTTTAAATTTGTGACAGTTCAGTATTTCTTCCAGGCCCTGTGTTTAAATTTGTGACAGTTCAGTATTTCCTCCAGGCCTTGTGTTTAAATTTGTGACAGTTCAGTATTTCCTCCAGGCCTTGTGTTTAAATTTGTGACAGTTCAGTATTTCCTCCAGGCCCTGTGTTTAAATTTGTGACAGTTCAGTATTTCCTCCAGGCCCAGTGTTTACATTTGTGACAGTTCAGTATTTCCTCCAGGCCTTGTGTTTAAATTTGTGACAGTTCAGTATTTCCTCCAGGCCTTGTATTTAAATTTGTGACAGTTCAGTATTTCCTCCAGACCTTGTGTTTAAATTTGTGACAGTTCAGTATTTTCTCCAGGCCTTGTGTTTAAATTTGTGACAGTTCAGTATTTCCTCCAGGCCTTGTATTTAAATTTGTGACAGTTCAGTATTTCCTCCAGACCTTGTGTTTAAATTTGTGACAGTTCAGTATTTCCCTCCAGGCCTTGTGTTTAAATTTGTGACAGTTCAGTATTTCCTCCAGGCCCTGTGTTTAAATTTGTGACAGTTCAGTATTTCCTCCAGGCCCTGTGTTTAAATTTGTGACAGTTCAGTATTTCCTCCAGGCCCTGTGTTTAAATTTGTGACAGTTCAGTATTTCCTCCAGGCCCTGTGTTTAAATTTGTGACAGTTCAGTATTTCCTCCAGGCCTTGTGTTTAAATTTGTGACAGTTCAGTATTTCCTCCATGCCTTGTGTTTAAAGTTGTGACAGTTCAGTATTTCATCCAGACCTTGTGTTTAAATTTGTGACAGTTCAGTATTTCCTCCAGGCCTTGTGTTTAAATTTGTGACAGTTCAGTATTTCCTCCAGGCCTTGTGTTTAAATTTGTGACAGTTCAGTATTTCCTCCAGGCCCTGTGTTTAAATTTGTGACAGTTCAGTATTTCCTCCAGGCCTTGTGTTTAAATTTGTGACAGTTCAGTATTTCCTCCAGGCCTTGTGTTTAAATTTGTGACAGTTCAGTATTTCATCCAGGCCTTGTGTTTAAATTTGTGACAGTTCAGTATTTCCTCCAGGCCTTGTGTTTAAATTTGTGACAGTTCAGTATTTCCTCCAGGCCTTGTGTTTAAATTTGTGACAGTTCAGTATTTCATCCAGGCCTTGTGTTTAAATTTGTGACAGTTCAGTATTTCCTCCAGGCCTTGTGTTTAAATTTGTGACAGTTCAGTATTTCCTCCAGGCCTTGTGTTTAAATTTGTGACAGTTCAGTATTTCCTCCAGGCCTTGTGTTTAAATTTGTGACAGTTCAGTATTTCCTCCAGGCCTTGTGTTTAAATTTGTGACAGTTCAGTATTTCCTCCAGACCTTGTGTTTAAATTTGTGACAGTTCAGTATTTCCTCCAGGCCCTGTGTTTAAGTTTGTGACAGTTCAGTATTTCCTCCAGGCCTTGTGTTTAAATTTGTGACAGTTCAGTATTTCCTCCAGACCTTGTGTTTAAATTTGTGACAGTTCAGTATTTCCTCCAGACCTTGTGTTTAAATTTGTGACAGTTCAGTATTTCCTCCAGGCCCTGTGTTTAAGTTTGTGACAGTTCAGTATTTCCTCCAGGCCCTGTGTTTAAATTTGTGACAGTTCAGTATTTCCTCCAGGCCTTGTGTTTAAATTTGTGACAGTTCAGTATTTCCTCCAGGCCCTGTGTTTAAATTTGTGACAGTTCAGTATTTCCTCCAGGCCTTGTGTTTAAATTTGTGACAGTTCAGTATTTCCTCCAGGCCTTGTGTTTAAATTTGTGACAGTTCAGTATTTCCTCCATGCCTTGTGTTTAAAGTTGTGACAGTTCAGTATTTCCTCCAGGCCTTGTGTTTAAATTTGTGACAGTTCAGTATTTCCTCCAGGCTCTGTGTTTAAATTTGTGACAGTTCAGTATTTCCTCCAGGCCTTGTGTTTAAATTTGTGACAGTTCAGTATTTCCTCCAGGCCTTGTGTTTAAATTTGTGACAGTTCAGTATTCCCTCCAGGCCTTGTGTTTAAATTTGTGACAGTTCAGTATTTCCTCCAGGCCTTGTGTTTAAATTTGTGACAGTTCAGTATTTCCTCCAGGCCTTGTGTTTAAATTTGTGACAGTTCAGTATTTCCTCCAGGCCTTGTGTTTAAATTTGTGACAGTTCAGTATTTCCTCCAGGCCTTGTGTTTAAATTTGTGACAGTTCAGTATTTCCTCCAGGCCTTGTGTTTAAATTTGTGACAGTTCAGTATTTCCTCCAGGCCTTGTGTTTAAATTTGTGACAGTTCAGTATTTCCTCCAGGCCTTGTGTTTAAATTTGTGACAGTTCAGTATTTACTCCAGGCCCTGTGTTTAAATTTGTGACAGTTCAGTATTTCCTCCAGGCCTTGTGTTTAAATTTGTAACAGTTCAGTATTTCCTCCAGGCCTTGTGTTTAAATTTGTGACAGTTCAGTATTTCCTCCAGGCCCTGTGTTTAAATTTGTGACAGTTCAGTATTTCCTCCAGGCCTTGTGTTTAAATTTGTGACAGTTCAGTATTTCCTCCAGGCCTTGTGTTTAAATTTGTAACAGTTCAGTATTTCCTCCAGGCCTTGTGTTTAAATTTGTGACAGTTCAGTATTTCCTCCAGGCCCTGTGTTTAAATTTGTGACAGTTCAGTATTTCCTCCAGGCCTTGTGTTTAAATTTGTGACAGTTCAGTATTTCCTCCAGGCCCTGTGTTTAAATTTGTGACAGTTCAGTATTTCCTCCAGGCCCTGTGTTTAAATTTGTGACAGTTCAGTATTTCCTCCAGGCCTTGTGTTTAAATTTGTGACAGTTCAGTATTTCCTCCAGGCCTTGTGTTTAAATTTGTGACAGTTCAGTATTTCCTCCAGGCCTTGTGTTTAAATTTGTGACAGTTCAGTATTTCCTCCAGGCCTTGTGTTTAAATTTGTGACAGTTCAGTATTTCCTCCAGGCCTTGTGTTTAAATTTGTGACAGTTCAGTATTTACTCCAGGCCCTGTGTTTAAATTTGTGACAGTTCAGTATTTCCTCCAGGCCTTGTGTTTAAATTTGTAACAGTTCAGTATTTCCTCCAGGCCTTGTGTTTAAATTTGTGACAGTTCAGTATTTCCTCCAGGCCCTGTGTTTAAATTTGTGACAGTTCAGTATTTCCTCCAGGCCTTGTGTTTAAATTTGTGACAGTTCAGTATTTCCTCCAGGCCTTGTGTTTAAATTTGTAACAGTTCAGTATTTCCTCCAGGCCTTGTGTTTAAATTTGTGACAGTTCAGTATTTCCTCCAGGCCCTGTGTTTAAATTTGTGACAGTTCAGTATTTCCTCCAGGCCTTGTGTTTAAATTTGTGACAGTTCAGTATTTCCTCCAGGCCCTGTGTTTAAATTTGTGACAGTTCAGTATTTCCTCCAGGCCCTGTGTTTAAATTTGTGACAGTTCAGTATTTCCTCCAGGCCTTGTGTTTAAATTTGTGACAGTTCAGTATTTCCTCCAGGCCTTGTGTTTAAATTTGTGACAGTTCAGTATTTCCTCCAGGCCTTGTGTTTAAATTTGTGACAGTTCAGTATTTCCTCCAGGCCTTGTGTTTAAATTTGTGTCAGTTCAGTATTTACTCCAGGCCTTGTGTTTAAATTTGTGACAGTTCAGTATTTCCTCCAGGCCCTGTGTTTAAATTTGTGACAGTTCAGTATTTCCTCCGGACCTTGTGTTTAAATTTGTGACAGTTCAGTATTTCCTCCAGGCCTTGTGTTTAAATTTGTGACAGTTCAGTATTTCCTCCAGACCTTGTGTTTAAATTTGTGACAGTTCAGTATTTCCTCCAGGCCTTGTGTTTAAATTTGTGACAGTTCAGTATTTCCTCCAGGCCTTGTGTTTAAATTTGTGACAGTTCAGTATTTCCTCCAGGCCCTGTGTTTAAATTTGTGACAGTTCAGTATTTCCTCCAGACCTTGTGTTTAAATTTGTGACAGTTCAGTATTTCCTCCAGGCCCTGTGTTTAAATTTGTGACAGTTCAGTATTTCCTCCAGACCCTGTGTTTAAATTTGTGACAGTTCAGTATTTCCTCCAGGCCCTGTGTTTAAATTTGTGACAGTTCAGTATTTCCTCCAGGCCTTGTGTTTAAATTTGTGACAGTTCAGTATTTCCTCCAGGCCTTGTGTTTAAATTTGTGACAGTTCAGTATTTCCTCCAGCCCCTGTGTTTAAATTTGTGACAGTTCAGTATTTCCTCCAGGCCTTGAGTTTAAATTTGTGACAGTTCAGTAGTTCCTCCAGGCCTAGTGTTTAAATTTGTGACAGTTCAGTATTTCCTCCAGGCCTTGTGTTTAAATTTGTGACAGTTCAGTATTTCCTCCAGGCCCTGTGTTTAAATTTGTGACAGTTCAGTATTTCCTCCAGACCCTGTGTTTAAATTTGTGACAGTTCAGTATTTCCTCCAGACCTTGTGTTTAAATTTGTGACAGTTCAGTATTTCCTCCAGGCCCTGTGTTTAAATTTGTGACAGTTCAGTATTTCCTCCAGGCCTTGTGTTTAAATTTGTGACAGTTCAGTATTTCCTCCAGGCCTTGTGTTTAAATTTGTGTCAGTTCAGTATTTCCTCCAGGCCCTGTGTTTAAATTTGTAACAGTTCAGTATTTCCTCCAGGCCTTGTGTTTAAATTTGTGACAGTTCAGTATTTCCTCCAGGCCTTGTGTTTAAATTTGTGACAGTTCAGTATTTCCTCCAGGCCTTGTGTTTAAATTTGTGACAGTTCAGTATTTCCTCCAGGCCCTGTGTTTAAATTTGTGACAGTTCAGTATTTCCTCCAGACCTTGTGTTTAAATTTGTGACAGTTCAGTATTTCCTCCAGGCCTTGTGTTTAAATTTGTGACAGTTCAGTATTTCCTCCAGGCCTTGTGTTTAAATTTGTGACAGTTCAGTATTTCCTCCAGGCCTTGTGTTTAAATTTGTGACAGTTCAGTATTTCCTCCAGGCCTTGTGTTTAAATTTGTGACAGTTCAGTATTTCCTCCAGGCCTTGTGTTTAAATTTGTGACAGTTCAGTATTTCCTCCAGGCCTTGTGTTTAAATTTGTGGCAGTTCAGTATTTACTCCAGGCCCAGTGTTTACATTTGTGACAGTTCAGTATTTCCTCCAGGCCCTGTGTTTAAATTTGTGACAGTTCAGTATTTCCTCCAGGCCTTGTGTTTAAATTTGTGACAGTTCAGTATTTACTCCAGGCCTTGTGTTTAAATTTGTGACAGTTCAGTATTTCCTCCAGGCTCTGTGTTTAAAGTTGTGACAGTACAGTATTTCCTCCAGGCCTTGTGTTTAAATTTGTGACAGTTCAGTATTCCCTCCAGGCCTTGTGTTTAAATTTGTGACAGTTCAGTATTCCCTCCAGGCCTTGTGTTTAAATTTGTGACAGTTCAGTATTTCCTCCAGGCCTTGTGTTTAAATTTGTGACAGTTCAGTATTTCCTCCAGGCCTTGTGTTTAAATTTGTGACAGTTCAGTATTTCCTCCAGACCTTGTGTTTAAATTTGTGACAGTTCAGTATTTCCTCCAGGCCCTGTGTTTAAATTTGTGACAGTTCAGTATTTCCTCCAGGCCTTGTGTTTAAATTTGTGACAGTTCAGTATTTCCTCCAGGCCCTGTGTTTAAATTTGTGACAGTTCAGTATTTCCTCCAGACCTTGTGTTTAAATTTGTGACAGTTCAGTATTTCCTCCAGGCCTTGTGTTTAAATTTGTGACAGTTCAGTATTTCCTCCAGGCCTTGTGTTTAAATTTGTGACAGTTCAGTATTTCCTCCAGGCCCTGTGTTTAAATTTGTGACAGTTCAGTATTTCCTCCAGACCTTGTGTTTAAATTTGTGACAGTTCAGTATTTCCTCCAGGCCTTGTGCTTAAATTTGTGACAGTTCAGTATTTCCTCCAGGCCCTGTGTTTAAATTTGTGACAGTACAGTATTTCCTCCAGGCCTTGTGTTTAAATTTGTGACAGTTCAGTATTTCCTCCAGGCCTTGTGTTTAAATTTGTGACAGTTCAGTATTTCCTCCAGGCCTTGTGTTTAAATTTGTGACAGTTCAGTATTCCCTCCAGGCCTTGTGTTTAAATTTGTGACAGTTCAGTATTTCCTCCAGGCCTTGTGTTTAAATTTGTGACAGTTCAGTATTTCCTCCAGGCCTTGTGTTTAAATTTGTGACAGTTCAGTATTTCCTCCAGACCTTGTGTTTAAATTTGTGACAGTTCAGTATTTCCTCCAGGCCCTGTGTTTAAATTTGTGACAGTTCAGTATTTCCTCCAGGCCTTGTGTTTAAATTTGTGACAGTTCAGTATTTCCTCCAGGCCCTGTGTTTAAATTTGTGACAGTTCAGTATTTCCTCCAGACCTTGTGTTTAAATTTGTGACAGTTCAGTATTTCCTCCAGGCCTTGTGTTTAAATTTGTGACAGTTCAGTATTTCCTCCAGGCCTTGTGTTTAAATTTGTGACAGTTCAGTATTTCCTCCAGGCCCTGTGTTTAAATTTGTGACAGTTCAGTATTTCCTCCAGACCTTGTGTTTAAATTTGTGACAGTTCAGTATTTCCTCCAGGCCTTGTGTTTAAATTTGTGACAGTTCAGTATTTCCTCCAGGCCCTGTGTTTAAATTTGTGACAGTACAGTATTTCCTCCAGGCCTTGTGTTTAAATTTGTGACAGTTCAGTATTTCCTCCAGGCCTTGTGTTTAAATTTGTGACAGTTCAGTATTTCCTCCAGGCCTTGTGTTTAAATTTGTGACAGTTCAGTATTTCCTCCAGGCCTTGTGTTTAAATTTGTGGCAGTTCAGTATTTACTCCAGGCCCAGTGTTTACATTTGTGACAGTTCAGTATTTCCTCCAGGCCCTGTGTTTAAATTTGTGACAGTTCAGTATTTCCTCCAGGCCTTGTGTTTAAATTTGTGACAGTTCAGTATTTACTCCAGGCCTTGTGTTTAAATTTGTGACAGTTCAGTATTTCCTCCAGACCTTGTGTTTAAATTTGTGACAGTTCAGTATTTCCTCCAGGCCTTGTGTTTAAATTTGTGACAGTTCAGTATTTCCTCCAGACCTTGTGTTTAAATTTGTGACAGTTCAGTATTTACTCCAGGCCTTGTGTTTAAATTTGTGACAGTTCAGTATTTCCTCCAGGCCCTGTGTTTAAATTTGTGACAGTTCAGTATTTCCTCCAGGCCTTGTGTTTAAATTTGTGACAGTTCAGTATTTCCTCCAGGCCTTGTGTTTAAATTTGTGACAGTTCAGTATTTCCTCCAGACCTTGTGTTTAAATTTGTGACAGTTCAGTATTTCCTCCAGGCCTTGTGTTTAAATTTGTGACAGTTCAGTATTTCCTCCAGACCTTGTGTTTAAATTTGTGACAGTTCAGTATTTACTCCAGGCCTTGTGTTTAAATTTGTGACAGTTCAGTATTTCCTCCAGGCCCTGTGTTTAAATTTGTGACAGTTCAGTATTTCCTCCAGACCCTGTGTTTAAATTTGTGACAGTTCAGTATTTCCTCCAGGCCTTGTCTTTAAATTTGTGACAGTTCATTATTTCCTCCAGGCCCTGTGTTTAAATTTGTGACAGTTCAGTATTTCCTCCAGGCCTTGTGTTTAAATTTGTGACAGTTCAGTATTTCCTCCAGGCCCTGTGTTTAAATTTGTGACAGTTCAGTATTTCCTCCAGGCCCTGTGTTTAAATTTGTGACAGTTCAGTATTTCCTCCAGACCTTGTGTTTAAATTTGTGACAGTTCAGTATTTCCTCCAGGCCTTGTGTTTAAATTTGTGACAGTTCAGTATTTCCTCCAGGCCTTGTGTTTAAATTTGTGACAGTTCAGTATTTCCTCCAGGCCCTGTGTTTAAATTTGTGACAGTTCAGTATTTCCTCCAGACCTTGTGTTTAAATTTGTGACAGTTCAGTATTTCCTCCAGGCCTTGTGTTTAAATTTGTGACAGTTCAGTATTTCCTCCAGGCCCTGTGTTTAAATTTGTGACAGTACAGTATTTCCTCCAGGCCTTGTGTTTAAATTTGTGACAGTTCAGTATTTCCTCCAGGCCTTGTGTTTAAATTTGTGACAGTTCAGTATTTCCTCCAGGCCTTGTGTTTAAATTTGTGACAGTTCAGTATTTCCTCCAGGCCTTGTGTTTAAATTTGTGGCAGTTCAGTATTTACTCCAGGCCCAGTGTTTACATTTGTGACAGTTCAGTATTTCCTCCAGGCCCTGTGTTTAAATTTGTGACAGTTCAGTATTTCCTCCAGGCCTTGTGTTTAAATTTGTGACAGTTCAGTATTTACTCCAGGCCTTGTGTTTAAATTTGTGACAGTTCAGTATTTCCTCCAGACCTTGTGTTTAAATTTGTGACAGTTCAGTATTTCCTCCAGGCCTTGTGTTTAAATTTGTGACAGTTCAGTATTTCCTCCAGACCTTGTGTTTAAATTTGTGACAGTTCAGTATTTACTCCAGGCCTTGTGTTTAAATTTGTGACAGTTCAGTATTTCCTCCAGGCCCTGTGTTTAAATTTGTGACAGTTCAGTATTTCCTCCAGGCCTTGTGTTTAAATTTGTGACAGTTCAGTATTTCCTCCAGGCCTTGTGTTTAAATTTGTGACAGTTCAGTATTTCCTCCAGACCTTGTGTTTAAATTTGTGACAGTTCAGTATTTCCTCCAGGCCTTGTGTTTAAATTTGTGACAGTTCAGTATTTCCTCCAGACCTTGTGTTTAAATTTGTGACAGTTCAGTATTTACTCCAGGCCTTGTGTTTAAATTTGTGACAGTTCAGTATTTCCTCCAGGCCCTGTGTTTAAATTTGTGACAGTTCAGTATTTCCTCCAGACCCTGTGTTTAAATTTGTGACAGTTCAGTATTTCCTCCAGGCCTTGTCTTTAAATTTGTGACAGTTCATTATTTCCTCCAGGCCCTGTGTTTAAATTTGTGACAGTTCAGTATTTCCTCCAGGCCTTGTGTTTAAATTTGTGACAGTTCAGTATTTCCTCCAGGCCCTGTGTTTAAATTTGTGACAGTTCAGTATTTCCTCCAGGCCTTGTGTTTAAATTTGTGACAGTTCAGTATTTCCTCCAGTCCCTGTGTTTAAATTTGTGACAGTTCAGTATTTCCTCCAGGCCTTGTGTTTAAATTTGTGACAGTTCAGTATTTCCTCCATGCCTTGTGTTTAAAGTTGTGACAGTTCAGTATTTCCTCCAGGCCTTGTGTTTAAATTTGTGACAGTTCAGTATTTCATCCAGGCCTTGTGTTTAAATTTGTGACAGTTCAGTATTTCCTCCAGGCCTTGTGTTTAAATTTGTGACAGTTCAGTATTTCCTCCAGGCCTTGTGTTTAAATTTGTGACAGTTCAGTATTTCCTCCAGGCCTTGTGTTTAAATTTGTGACAGTTCAGTATTTCCTCCAGGCCTTGTGTTTAAATTTGTGACAGTTCAGTATTTCATCCAGGCCTTGTGTTTAAATTTGTGACAGTTCAGTATTTCCTCCAGGCCTTGTGTTTAAATTTGTGACAGTTCAGTATTTCCTCCAGGCCTTGTGTTTAAATTTGTGACAGTTCAGTATTTCCTCCAGGCCTTGTGTTTAAATTTGTGACAGTTCAGTATTTCCTCCAGGCCTTGTGTTTTAATTTGTGACAGTTCAGTATTTCCTCCAGGCATTGTGTTTAAATTTGTGACAGTTCAGTATTTCCTCCAGGCCTTGTGTTTAAATTTGTGACAGTTCAGTATTTCCTCCAGGCCCTGTGTTTAAATTTGTGACAGTTCAGTATTTCCTCCAGGCCTTGTGTTTAAATTTGTGACAGTTCAGTATTTCCTCCAGGCCTTGTGTTTAAATTTGTGACAGTTCAGTATTTCCTCCAGGCCTTGTGTTTAAATTTGTGACAGTTCAGTATTTCCTCCATGCCTTGTGTTTAAAGTTGTGACAGTTCAGTATTTCCTCCAGGCCTTGTGTTTAAATTTGTGACAGTTCAGTATTTCCTCCAGGCCTTGTGTTTAAATTTGTGACAGTTCAGTATTTCCTCCAGGCCTTGTGTTTAAATTTGTGACAGTTCAGTATTTCCTCCAGGCCTTGTGTTTAAATTTGTGACAGTTCAGTATTTCCTCCAGGCCTTGTGTTTAAATTTGTGACAGTTCAGTATTTCCTCCAGGCCCTGTGTTTAAATTTGTGACAGTTCAGTATTTCCTCCAGGCCTTGTGTTTAAATTTGTGACAGTTCAGTATTTCCTCCAGGCCTTGTGTTTAAATTTGTGACAGTTCAGTATTTCCTCCAGGCCTTGTGTTTAAATTTGTGACAGTTCAGTATTTCCTCCATGCCTTGTGTTTAAAGTTGTGACAGTTCAGTATTTCCTCCAGGCCTTGTGTTTAAATTTGTGACAGTTCAGTATTTCCTCCAGGCCTTGTGTTTAAATTTGTGACAGTTCAGTATTTCCTCCAGGCCTTGTGTTTAAATTTGTGACAGTTCAGTATTTCCTCCAGGCCTTGTGTTTAAATTTGTGACAGTTCAGTATTTCCTCCATGCCTTGTGTTTAAAGTTGTGACAGTTCAGTATTTCCTCCAGGCCTTGTGTTTAAATTTGTGACAGTTCAGTATTTCCTCCAGGCCTTGTGTTTAAATTTGTGACAGTTCAGTATTTCCTCCAGGCCTTGTGTTTAAATTTGTGACAGTTCAGTATTTCCTCCAGGCCTTGTGCTTAAATTTGTGACAGTTCAGTATTTCCCTCCAGGCCTTGTGTTTAAATTTGTGACAGTTCAGTATTTCCTCCAGGCCTTGTGTTTAAATTTGTGACAGTTCAGTATTTCCTCCAGGCCTTGTGTTTAAATTTGTGACAGTTCAGTATTTCCTCCAGGCCTTGTGTTTAAATTTGTGACAGCTCAGTATTTCCCCCAGGCCTTGTGTTTAAATTTGTGTCAGTTCAGTATTTCCTCCAGGCCTTGTGTTTAAATTTGTAACAGTTCAGTATTTCCTCCAGGCCTTGTGTTTAAATTTGTGTCAGTTCAGTATTTCCTCCAGGCCTTGTGTTTAAATTTGTAACAGTTCAGTATTTCCTCCAGGCCTTGTGTTTAAATTTGTGCCAGTTCAGTATTTCCTCCAGGCCCTGTGTTTAAATTTGTGACAGTTCAGTATTTACTCCAGGCCTTGTGTTTAAATTTGTGACAGTTCAGTATTTCCTCCAGGCCTTGTGTTTAAATTTGTGACAGTTCAGTATCTCCTCCAGGCCTTGTGTTTAAATTTGTGACAGTTCAGTATTTCCTCCAGGCCTTGTGTTTAAATTTGTGACAGTTCAGTATTTCCTCCAGGCCTTGTGTTTAAATTTGTGACAGTTCAGTATCTCCTCCAGGCCTTGTGTTTAAATTTGTGACAGTTCAGTATTTCCTCCAGGCCTTGTGTTTAAATTTGTGACAGTTCAGTATTTCCTCCAGGCCTTGTGTTTAAATTTGTAACAGTTCAGTATTTCCTCCAGGCCTTGTGTTTAAATTTGTGACTGTTCAGTATTTCCTCCAGGCCTTGTGTTTAAATTTGTGACAGTTCAGTATTTCCTCAGGACTTGTGTTTAAATTTGTGACAGTTCAGTATTTCCTCCAGGCCCTGTTTTTTAATTTGTGACAGTTCAGTATTTACTCCAGGCCTTGTGTTTAAATTTGTGACAGTTCAGTATTTCCTCCAGGCCTTGTGTTTAAATTTGTGACAGTTCAGTATTTCCTCCAGACCCTGTGTTTAAATTTGTGACAGTTCAGTATTTCCTCCAGGCCTTGTGTTTAAATTTGTGACAGTTCAGTATTTACTCCAGGCCTTGTGTTTAAATTTGTGACAGTTCAGTATTTCCTCCAGGCCTTGTGTTTAAATTTGTGACAGTTCAGTATTTCCTCCAGGCCCTGTGTTTAAATTTGTGACAGTTCAGTATTTCCTCCAGGCCTTGTGTTTAAATTTGGACAGTTCAGTATTTCCTCCAGACCCTGTGTTTAAATTTGTGACAGTTCAGTATTTCCTCCAGGCCTTGTGTTTAAATTTGTGACAGTTCAGTATTTCCTCCAGGCCCTGTGTTTAAATTTGTGACAGTTCAGTATTTCCTCCAGGCCTTGTGTTTAAATTTGTGACAGTTCAGTATTTCCTCCAGGCCCTGTGTTTAAATTTGTGACAGTTCAGTATTTCCTCCAGGCCTTGTGTTTAAATTTGTGACAGTTCAGTATTTCCTCCAGGCCTTGTGTTTAAATTTGTGACAGTTCAGTATTTCCTCCAGGCCCTGTGTTTAAATTTGTGACAGTTCAGTATTTCCTCCAGGCCTTGTGTTTAAATTTGTGACAGTTCAGTATTTCCTCCAGGCCTTGTGTTTAAATTTGTGACAGTTCAGTATTTCCTCCAGGCCCTGTGTTTAAATTTGTGACAGTTCAGTATTTCCTCCAGGCCCTGTGTTTAAATTTGTGACAGTTCAGTATTTCCTCCAGGCCTTGTGTTTAAATTTGTGACAGTTCAGTATTTCCTCCAGACCTTGTGTTTAAATTTGTGACAGTTCAGTATTTCCTCCAGGCCCTGTGTTTAAATTTGTGACAGTTCAGTATTTCCTCCAGACCCTGTGTTTAAATTTGTGACAGTTCAGTATTTCCTCCAGGCCCTGTGTTTAAATTTGTGACAGTTCAGTATTTCCTCCAGACCTTGTGTTTAAATTTGTGACAGTTCAGTATTTCCTCCAGGCCTTGTGTTTAAATTTGTGACCGTTCAGTATTTCCTCCAGGCCCTGTGTTTAAATTTGTGACAGTTCAGTATTTCCTCCAGACCTTGTGTTTAAATTTGTGACAGTTCAGTATTTCCTCCAGGCCTTGTGTTTAAATTTGTGACCGTTCAGTATTTCCTCCAGGCCTTGTGTTTAAATTTGTGACAGTTCAGTATTTCCTCCAGGCCCTGTGTTTAAATTTGTGACAGTTCAGTATTTACTCCAGGCCTTGTGTTTAAATTTGTGACAGTTCAGTATTTCCTCCAGGCCCTGTGTTTAAATTTGTGACAGTTCAGTATTTCCTCCAGGCCCTGTGTTTAAATTTGTGACAGTTCAGTATTTCCCTCCAGGCCCTGTGTTTAAATTTGTGACAGTTCAGTATTTCCTCCAGGCCTTGTGTTTAAATTTGTGACAGTTCAGTATTTCTTCCAGGCCCTGTGTTTAAATTTGTGACAGTTCAGTATTTCCTCCAGGCCTTGTGTTTAAATTTGTGACCGTTCAGTATTTCCTCCAGGCCTTGTGTTTAAATTTGTGACAGTTCAGTATTTCCCTCCAGGCCCTGTGTTTAAATTTGTGACAGTTCAGTATTTCCTCCAGGCCTTGTGTTTAAATTTGTGACAGTTCAGTATTTCCTCCAGGCCTTGTGTTTAAATTTGTGACAGTTCAGTATTTCCTCCAGGCCCTGTGTTTAAATGTGTGACAGTTCAGTATTTCCTCCAGGCCTTGTGTTTAAATTTGTGACAGTTCAGTATTTCCTCCAGGCCCTGTGTTTAAAGTTGTGACAGTTCAGTATTTCCTCCAGACCCTGTGTTTAAAGTTGTGACAGTTCAGTATTTCCTCCAGTCCCTGTGTTTAAATTTGTGACAGTTCAGTATTTCCTCCAGGCCTTGTGTTTAAATTTGTGACAGTTCAGTATTTCCTCCAGCCCCTGTGTTTAAATTTGTGACAGTTCAGTATTTCCTCCAGGCCCTGTGTTTAAATTTGTGACAGTTCAGTATTTCCTCCAGGCCTTGTGTTTAAATTTGTGACAGTTCAGTATTTCCCTCCAGGCCCTGTGTTTAAATTTGTGACAGTTCAGTATTTACTCCAGGCCTTGTGTTTAAATTTGTGACAGTTCTGTATTTCCTCCAGGCCTTGTGTTTAAATTTGTGACAGTTCAGTATTTCCTCCAGGCCCTGTGTTTAAATTTGTGACAGTTCAGTATTTCCTCCAGGGCCTGTGTTTAAAGTTGTAACAGTTCAGTATTTCCTCCAGGCCCTGTGTTTAAATTTGTGACAGTTCAGTATTTACTCCAGCCCCTGTGTTTAAATTTGTGACAGTTCAGTATTTCCTCCAGGCCTTGTGTTTAAATTTGTGACAGTTCAGTATTTCCTCCAGGCCTTGTGTTTAAATTTGTGACAGTTCAGTATTTCCTCCAGGCCTTGTGTTTAAATTTGTGACAGTTCAGTATTCCCTCCAGGCCCTGTGTTTAAATTTGTGACAGTTCAGTATTTCCTCCAGGCCTTGTGTTTAAATTTGTGACAGTTCAGTATTTCCTCCAAGCCCTGTGTTTAAATTTGTGACAGTTCAGTATTTCCTCCAGGCCTTGTGTTTAAATTTGTGACCGTTCAGTATTCCCTCCAGGCCTTGTGTTTAAATTTGTGACAGTTCAGTATTTCCTCCAGCCCCTGTGTTTAAATTTGTGACAGTTCAGTATTTCCTCCAGCCCCTGTGTTTAAATTTGTGACAGTTCAGCATTTCCCTCCAGGCCTTGTGTTTAAATTTGTGACAGTTCAGTATTTCCTCCAGGCCCTGTGTTTAAATTTGTGACAGTTCTGTATTTCCCTCCAGGCCTTGTGTTTAAATTTGTGACAGTTCAGTATTTCCTCCAGGCCCTGTGTTTAAATTTGTGACAGTTCAGTATTTCCTCCAGGCCTTGTGTTTAAATTTGTGACAGTTCAGTATTTCCTCCAGGCCTTGTGTTTAAATTTGTAACAGTTCAGTATTTCCTCCAGGCCTTGTGTTTAAATTTGTGACAGTTCAGTATTTCCTCCAGGCCTTGTGTTTAAATTTGTGACAGTTCAGTATTTCCTCCAGGCCTTGTGTTTAAATTTGTGACAGTTCAGTATTTCCTCCAGACCCTGTGTTTAAATTTGTGACAGTTCAGTATTTCCTCCAGGCCTTGTGTTTAAATTTGTGACAGTTCAGTATTTCCTCCTGGCCTTGTGTTTAAATTTGTGACAGTTCAGTATTTCCTCCAGGCCCTGTGTTTAAATTTGTGACAGTTCAGTATTTCCTCCAGGCCCTGTGTTTAAATTTGTGACAGTTCAGTATTTCCTCCAGCCCCTGTGTTTAAATTTGTGACAGTTCAGTATTTCCTCCAGGACTTGTGTTTAAATTTGTGACTGTTCAGTATTTCCTCCAGGCCTTGTGTTTAAATTTGTAACAGTTCAGTATTTCCTCCAGGCCCTGTGTTTAAATTTGTGACAGTTCAGTATTTCCTCCAGGCCCTGTGTTTAAATTTGTGACAGTTCAGTATTTCCTCCAGCCACTGTGTTTAAATTTGTGACAGTTCAGTATTTCCTCCAGGACTTGTGTTTAAATTTGTGACTGTTCAGTATTTCCTCCAGGCCTTGTGTTTAAATTTGTAACAGTTCAGTATTTCCTCCAGACCCTGTGTTTAAATTTGTGACAGTTCAGTATTTCCCACAGGACCTGTGTTTAAATTTGTGACAGTTCAGTATTTCCTCCAGGCCCTGTGTTTAAATTTGTGACAGTTCAGTATTTCCTCCAGCCCCTGTGTTTAAATTTGTGACAGTTCAGTATTTCCTCCAGGACTTGTGTTTAAATTTGTGACTGTTCAGTATTTCCTCCAGGCCCTGTGTTTAAATTTGTGACAGTTCAGTATTTACTCCAGGCCCAGTGTTTAAATTTGTGACAGTTCAGTATTTCCTCCAGGCCCTGTGTTTAAATTTGTGACAGTTCAGTATTTCCTCCAGGACTTGTGTTTAAATTTGTGACAGTTCAGTATTTACTCCAGGCCCAGTGTTTAAATTTGTGACAGTTCAGTATTTCCTCCAGGACTTGTGTTTAAATTTGTGACAGTTCAGTATTTCCCTCCAGGCCCTGTGTTTAAATTTGTGACAGTTCAGTATTTCCTCCAGGCCCTGTGTTTAAATTTGTGACAGTTCAGTATTTCCTCCAGGCCCTGTGTTTAAATTTGTGACAGTTCAGTATTTCCTCCAGCCCCTGTGTTTAAATTTGTGACAGTTCAGTATTTCCTCCAGGACTTGTGTTTAAATTTGTGACAGTTCAGTATTTCCCTCCAGGCCCTGTGTTTAAATTTGTGACAGTTCAGTATTTACTCCAGGCCCAGTGTTTAAATTTGTGACAGTTCAGTATTTCCTCCAGGCCTTGTGTTTAAATTTGTGACAGTTCAGTATTTCCTCCAGCCCCTGTGTTTAAATTTGTGACAGTTCAGTATTTCCTCCAGGACTTGTGTTTAAATTTGTGACAGTTCAGTATTTCCCTCCAGGCCCTGTGTTTAAATTTGTGACAGTTCAGTATTTCCTCCAGGACTTGTGTTTAAATTTGTGACAGTTCAGTATTTCCTCCAGCCCCTGTGTTTAAATTTGTGACAGTTCAGTATTTCCTCCAGGCCTTGTGTTTAAATTTGTGACAGTTCAGTATTTCCTCCAGGCCTTGTGTTTAAATTTGTGACAGTTCAGTATTTCCTCCAGACCTTGTGTTTAAATTTG
This sequence comes from Heterodontus francisci, assembly GCF_036365525.1. Taxonomy (NCBI): domain Eukaryota; kingdom Metazoa; phylum Chordata; class Chondrichthyes; order Heterodontiformes; family Heterodontidae; genus Heterodontus; species Heterodontus francisci. Next base: position 41,026 of record NW_027140399.1, read on the forward strand.
TGACAGTTCAGTATTCCCTCCAGGCCCTGTGTTTAAATTTGTGACAGTTCAGTATTTCCTCCAGGCCTTGTGTTTAAATTTGTGACAGTTCAGTATTTCCTCCAGGCCTTGTGTTTAAATTTGTGACAGTTCAGTATTTCCTCCAGGCCTTGTGTTTAAATTTGTGACAGTTCAGTATTTCCTCCAGGCCCTGTGTTTAAATTTGTGACAGTTCAGTATTTCCTCCAGGCCCTGTGTTTAAATTTGTGACAGTTCAGTATTTCCTCCAGGCCCTGTGTTTAAATTTGTGACAGTTCATTATTTCCTCCAGCCCCTGTGTTTAAATTTGTGACAGTTCAGTATTTCCTCCAGGACTTGTGTTTAAATTTGTGACAGTTCAGTATTTCCTCCAGGCCCTGTGTTTAAATTTGTGACAGTTCAGTATTTCCTCCAGGCCTTGTGTTTAAATTTGTGACAGTTCATTATTTCCTCCAGCCCCTGTGTTTAAATTTGTGACAGTTCAGTATTTCCTCCAGGACTTGTGTTTAAATTTGTGACAGCTCAGTATTTCCTCCAGGCCTTGTGTTTAAATTTGTGACAGTTCAGTATTTCCTCCAGGCCTTGTGTTTAAATTTGTGACAGTTCATTATTTCCTCCAGCCCCTGTGTTTAAATTTGTGACAGTTCAGTATTTCCTCCAGGACTTGTGTTTAAATTTGTGACAGCTCAGTATTTCCTCCAGGCCTTGTGTTTAAATTTGTGACAGTTCAGTATTTCCTCCAGGCCTTGTGTTTAAATTTGTGACAGTTCAGTATTTCCTCCAGGCCTTGTGTTTAAATTTGTGACAGTTCAGCATTTCCTCCAGGCCCTGTGTTTAAATTTGTGACAGTTCAGTATTTCCTCCAGGCCTTGTGTTTAAATTTGTGACAGTTCAGTATTTCCTCCAGGCCTTGTGTTTAAATTTGTGACAGTTCAGTATTTCCTCCAGACCCTGTGTTTAAATTTGTGACAGTTCAGTATTTCCTCCAGACCCTGTGTTTAAATTTGTGACAGTTCAGTATTTCCTCCAGGCCCTGTGTTTAAAGTTGTGACAGTTCAGTATTTCCTCCAGGCCCTGTGTTTAAAGTTGTGACAGTTCAGTATTTCCTCCAGGCCCTGTGTTTAAATTTGTGACAGTTCAGTATTTCCTCCAGGACTTGTGTTTAAATTTGTGACAGTTCAGTATTTCCTCCAGGCCCTGTGTTTAAATTTGTGACAGTTCAGTATTTCCTCCAGGCCCTGTGTTTAAATTTGTGACAGTTCAGTATTTCCTCCAGGACTTGTGTTTAAATTTGTGACAGTTCAGTATTTCCTCCAGGCCCTGTGTTTAAATTTGTGACAGTTCAGTATTTCCTCCAGGCCCAGTGTTTAAATTTGTGACAGTTCAGTATTTCCTCCAGGCCCTGTGTTTAAATTTGTGACAGTTCAGTATTTCCTCCAGACCCTGTGTTTAAATTTGTGACAGTTCAGTATTTCCTCCAGGCCCTGTGTTTAAATTTGTCACAGCTCAGTATTTCCCCCAGGGCCTGTGTTTAAATTTGTGACAGCTCAGTATTTCCCCCAGGGCCTGTGTTTACAGTTGTGACAGCTCAGTATTTCCCCCAGGGCCTGTGTTTACAGTTGTCACAGCTCAGTATTTCCTCCAGGACCTATCTTTAAAGTTGTGACAATTCAGTGTTTCCCCCAGGCCCCGTGTTTATCAATCTGACAGATCAGGGTTTCCCCCAGTCCCTGTGTTTAATATTGTGACAGTTCTGAAGTGGCTCAGTGTCAATTTTTTGTGTTTTTTTTAAAAGTTGATTCAAGTGACATGTGTGTCACTGGCAAGGCCAACATCTATTACCCATCCCTAATCGCCCTTTGAGAGGGTGGTGGTGAGCCATGCTCTTGTACCACTGCACTCCATGGCGGGTCGGTACAGCCACAGTGCTGTTAGGAAGGGTGTTCAAAAATGTTGACACCGTGACAGTGAATGAAGTGCAATATAGATCCAAGTGAGGATGGTGTGTGACTTCAGTTGTTGTGTGTGGCCATATTTTTCAGATTTTGATCTTTTTGATATATTTTTAGCACGGTTTGATGTAAAATCTCTCCTAAAATCTGCCTGTCTCTCACTCCATCTTTCTGCACATCGCTCCCTCCCTCTCTTTCTTTGTCTCTCTGAGACCAAGATCGCATACGTCTAATGAATTACTCTCTTAATATATCCTATCGCCTTCAAAGATCGCTGGTCATGATCCACCAGGTCCCTCTGTACCTGCACACGCTTGAGAAATATGACATAGTGCAATCAAACAAAGTCAACATGGTTTCAAGAAAGGGAAATCTCCTTTTAATCTTCTCTGCTCTAAGGAGAACAAGCCCAGCTTCTCCAGTCTATCAGTGTAACTGTAATAATCTCATCAGGAACCGTTCTAGTAAATCTCTTCTGTACATTCACCAAATCATCCATGTACTTCCTAAAGTGCGGTCCCAGAATTAGACACAATACGTCAGCTGGGGACAAACTATTATTTTAGAAAGGTTTCACATCACTTCCTTTTTCAAACAGAAATGCATTGGCAGTGATATTATTAAAGACCTTAGGAAGACGGAGAAGGCACTTCGGCCCCTCAAACCTGTCCCGCCATTCACTCAGGTCTTGGCTGATTTGCTCCTTATCCACATTGAGCTGTCTCGGCTCCGTAAACATTAATAACCTTTCCTAACAAATCTCTACCGACAATCAGGAATTAATGTCACTGCCTGTTAATACTGGGGAATTCCTTCCCTAAACCTCTCCGCCTCTCGACCTCTAATACTTGCTTAAAGATGTTCCTGAAAACTAACCTCTTTGACCGAGCTTTTAATCTCAATTTATGTGGGTTTGGTTTCAGATTTTGCTTTTTAATGGACCCTGCGCAGCACCTTTGGGACTTTTTATTTCTTGCCTTCTCCATCATCCGGTCTCGCTTTCTCTCTTTCTCCCCCTCACCCTCCCTCTCTTTCTCCCCCTTACCCTGTATCTCCCTCTCCCTCTCCTCCTCACCTGTCAGACAAGTATATCCTTCCTTCAGTACCGAGACCAGGACTGCACACAGTACTCCAGGTGTGGGCCCACCAAACCCTGTACCATTACAGCAAGACTTCCTCACTCTTGTACTCTAACCTCCTTGCAATAAAGGACAACACTCCATTTGCTGCACCTGCATGTTAACTTTCTGTGATTTGTGTACAAGGATACCCAAATCCCTCTTAGGACCAACATTTAATAGTTTCTCAACATTTTTTTTTAGAACATTACAGCGCAGTACAGGCCCTTCGGCCCTCGATGTTGCGCCGACCTGTGAAACCATCTGACATACACTATTCCATTTTCATGCATATGTCTATCCAATGACCACTTAAATGCCCTTAAAGTTGGCGAATCTACTACTGTTGCAGGCAGGGCGTTCCACGCCCCTACTACTCTCTGTGTAAAGAAACTACCTCTGACATCTGTCCTATATCTATCACCCCTCAACTTAAAGCTATGTCCCCTCGTGTTTGCCATCATCATCCGAGGAAAAAGACTCTCACTATCCACCCTATCTAACCCTCTGATTATCTTATATGTCTCTATTAAGTCACCTCTCCTCCTCCTTCTCTCTAACAAAAACAACCCCAAGTCCCTCAGCCTTTCCTCGTAAGACCTTCTCTCATTGCCAGGCAACATCCTAGTAAATCTCCTTTACACCCTTTCCATAGCTTCCACATCCTTCCTATAATGTGGTGACCAGAACTGCACGCAATACTCCAGGTGCGGTCTCACCAGAGTTTTGTACAGCTGCATCATGACCTCGTGGCTCCGAAACTCGATCCCCCTACTAATAAAAGCTAACACACCATATGCCTTCTTAACAGCCCTATTAACCTGGGTAGCAACCTTCAGGGATTTATGTACCTGGACACCAAGATCTCTCTGCTCATCTACATTACCAAGAATCTTCCCATTAGCCCAGTACTCTGCATTCCTGTTACTCCTTCCAAAGTGAATCATCTCACACATTTCCACATTAAACTCCATTTGCCATCTCTCAGCCCAGCTCTGCAGCCTATCTATGTCCCTCTGTAACCTACAACACCCTTCGACACTATCCACAACTCCACCGACCTTAGTGTCATCTGCAAATTTACTAACCCACCCTTCTACACCCTCATCCAGGTCATTTATAAAAATGACAAACAGCAGTGGCCCCAAAACAGATCCTTGCGGTACACCACTAGTAACTAAACTCCAGGATGAACATTTGCCATCAACCACCACCCTCTGTCTTCTTTCAGCTAGCCAATTTCTGATCCAAAGCTCTAAATCACCTTCAACCCCATACTTGCGTACTTTCTGCAATAGCCTACCGTGGGGAACCTTATCAAACGCCTTACTGAAATCCATATACACCACATCCACTGCTTTACCCTCATCCACCTGTTTGGTCACCTTCTCGAAAAACTCAATAAGGTTTGTGAGGCACGACCTACCCTTCACAAAACCGTGCTGACTATCGCAAATGAACTTATTCTTTTCAAGATGATTATAAATCCTATCTCTTATAACCTTTTCCAACATTTTACCCACAACCGAAGTAAGGCTCACAGGTCTATAATTACCAGGGCTGTCTCTACTCCCCTTCTTGAACAAGGGGACAACATTTGCTATCCTCCAGTCTTCCGGCACTATTCCTGTCGACAATGACGACATAAAGATCAAGGACAAAGGCTCTGCAATCTCCTCCCGAGCTTCCCTGAGAATCCTAGGATAAATCCCATCTGGCCCAGGGGACTTATCTATTTTCACACTTTCCAAAATTGCTAACACCTCCTCCTTGTGAACCTCAATCCCATCTAGCCTAGTAGCCTGAATCTCAGTATTCTCCTCGACAACATTTTCTTTCTTTACTGTAAATACTGACGAAAAATATTCATTTAACGCTTCCCCTATCTCCTCTGATTCCGCACACAACTTCCCACTACTATCCTTGATTGGCCCTGTTCTAACTCTTATCATTCGTTTATTCCTGATATACCTATAGAAAGCCTTAGGGTTTTCTTTGATCCTATCCGCCAATGACTTCTCGTGTCCTCTCCTTGCTCTTCTTAGCCCTCCCTTTAGATCCTTCCTGGCTAGCTTGTAACTCTCAAGTGCCCTAACTGAGCCTTCACCTCTCATCCGAACATAAGCCGCCCTCTTCCTCTTGACAAGCGCTTCAACTTCTTGAGTAAACCGCGGCTCCCTCGCTCGACAACTTCCTCCCTGCCTCACAGGTACATGCTATCAAGGACACTAAGTAACTGCTCCTTGAATAAGCTCCACATTTCGATTGTTCCCATCCCCTGCAGTTTCCTTCCCCATCCTACACATCCTAAATCTTGCCTAATCGCATCATAATTTCCTTTCCCCCAGCTATAATTCTTGCCCTGCGGTATATACCTGTCCCTGCCCATCGCTAAGGTAAACCTAACCGAATTGTGATCACTATCACCAAAGTGCTCACCGACATCTAAATCTAACACCTGGCCGTGTTCATTTCCCAGTACCAAATCCAATGTGGCATCGCCCCTGGTTGGCCTGTCCACATACTGTGTCAGAAAACCCTCCTGCACACACTGGACAAAAACTGACCCATCTAAAGTACTCGAACTATAGTATTTCCAGTCGATATTTGGAAAGTTAAAGTCCCCCATAACAACTACCCTGTTACTCTCGCTCCTGTCGAGAATCATCTTCGCTATCCTTTCCTCTACATCTCTGGAACTATTCGGAGGTCTATAGAAAACTCCCAACAGGGTGACCTCTCCTCTCCTGTTTCTAACCTCGGCCCATACTACCTCAGTAGACGAGTCCTCAAACGTCCTTTCTGCCGCTGTAATACTTTCCTTGATTAACAATGCCACACCCCCCCCTCTTTTACCCTCTTCTCTGTTCTTAGTGAAACATCTAAATCCCGGAACCTGCAACATCCATTCCTGTCCCTGCTCTACCCATGTCTCTGAAATGGCCACAACATCGAGATCCCAGGTACCAACCCATGCTGCAAGCTCACCCACCTTATTCCGGATGCTACTGGCGTTGAAGTAGACACACTTTAAACCATGTTCTTGCTTGCCAGTGCCCTCTTGCTTCCCTGTAACCTTATCCCCTACCTCACTACTCTCAACATCCTGTACACTGGAACTACAATTTAGGTTCCCATGCCCCTGCTGATTTAGTTTAAACAACCCGAAGGGTTTTCTCACACAGTATGTAGACAGACCAACCAGGGGCGATGCCACATTGGATTTGGTACTGGGTAATGAACCCGGCCAGGTGTTAGATTTAGAAGTTGGCGAGCACTTTGGTGATAGTGATCACAATTCGGTTAGGTTTACCTTAGCGATGGGCAGGGACAGGCATATACCGCAGGGCAAGCATTATAGCTGGGGGAAAGGAAATTATGATGCGATTAGGCAAGATTTAGGATGCGTAGGATGGGGAAGGAAACTGCAGGGGATGGGAACAATCAAAATGTGGAGCTTATTCAAGGAGCAGCTACTGTGTGTCCTTGATAAGTATGTACCTGTCAGGCAGGGAGGAAGTTGTCGAGCGAGGGAGCCGTGGTTTACTAAAGAAGTTGAAGTGTTTGTCAAGAGGAAGAAGAAGGCTTATGTTAGGATGAGACGTGAAGGCTCAGTTAGGGCGCTTGAGAGCTACAAGCTAGCCAGGAAGGATCTAAAGGGAGGGCTAAGAAGAGCGAGGAGAGGACACGAGAAGTCATTGGTGGATAGGATCAGGGAAAACCCTAAGGCTTTCTATAGGTATATCAGGAATAAAAGAATGACTAGAGTTAGATTAGGGCCAATCAAGGATAGTAGTGGGAAGTTGTGTGTGGAATCAGAGGAGAGAGGGGAAGTGTTAAATGAATATTTTGCGTCAGTATTTACAGTAGAGAAAGAAAATGTTGTTGAGGAGAATACTGAGATTCAGGCTATTAGGCTAGATGGGATTGAGGTTCACAAGGAGGAAGTGTTAGCAATTTTGGAAAGTGTGAAAATGGATAAGTCCCCTGGGCCAGATGGGATTTATCCTAGGATTCTCTGGGAAGCTAGAGAGGAGATTGCAGAGCCTTTGTCCCTGATCTTTATGTCGTCATTGTCGACAGGAATAGTGCCGGAAGACTGGAGGATTGCAAATGTTGTCCCCTTGTTCAAGAAGGGGAGTAGAGACAGCCCTGGTAATTATAGACCTGTGAGCCTTACTTCGGTTGTGGGTAAAATGTTGGAAAAGGTTATAAGAGACAGGATTTATAATCATCTTGAAAATAATAAGTACATTAGAGATAGTCAGCACGGTTTTGTGAAGGGTAGGTCATGCCTCACAAACCTTATTGAGTTTTTCGAGAAGGTGACCAAACAGGTGGATGAGGGTAAAGCCGTGGATGTGGTGTATATGGATTTCAGTAAGGCGTTTGATAAGGTTCCCCACGGTAGGATATTGCAGAAAATACGGAAGTATGTGGTTGAAGGTGATTTAGAGCTTTGGAACAGAAATTGGCTAGCTGAAGGAAGACAGAGGGTGGTGGTTGATGGTAAATGTTCATCCTGGAGTTTAGTTACTAGTGGTGTACCGCAAGGTTCTGTTTTGGGGCCACTGCTGTTTGTCATTTTTATAAATGACCTGGAAGAGGGTGTAGAAGGGTGGGTTAGTAAATTTGCAGATGACACTAAGGTCGGTGGAGTTGTGGATAGTGCCGAAGGATGTTGTAGGTTACAGAGGGACATAGATAGGCTGCAGAGCTGGGCTGAGAGATGGGAAATGGAGTTTAATGCGGAAAAGTGTGAGGTGATTCACTTCGGAAGGAGTAACAGGAATGCAGAGTACTGGGCTAATGGGAAGATTCTTGGTAGTGTAGATGAACAGAGAGATCTTGGTGTCCAGGTGCATAAATCCCTGAAGGTTGCTACCCAGGTTAATAGGGCTGTTGAGAAGGCATATGGTGTGTTAGCTTTTATTAGTAGGGGGATAGAGTTTCGGAGCCACGAGGTCATGATGCAGCTGTACAAAACTCTGGTGAGACCGCACCTTGAATATTGCGTGCAGTTCTGGTCACCACATTATAGGAAGGATGTGGAAGCTATGGAAAGACTGCAGAGGAGATTTACTAGGATGTTGCCTGGTATGGAGGGAAGGTCTTACGAGGAAAGGCTGAGGGACTTGAGGCTCTTTTCATTGGAGAGAAGGAGGAGGAGAGGTGACTTAATAGAGACATATAAGATAATCAGAGGGTTAGATAGGGTGGATAGTGAGAGTCTTTTTCCTCGGATGGTGATGGCAAACACGAGGGGACATAGCTTCAAGTTGAGGGGTGATAGATATCGGACAGATGTGAGAGGTAGTTTCTTTACTCAGAGAGTAGTAGGGGCGTGGAACGCCCTGTCTGCAGCAGTAGTAGACTCGCCACCTTTAAGGGCATTTAAGTGGTCATTGGATAGACATATGGATGAAAATGGAATAGTGTAGGTCAGATGGTTTCACAGGTCGGCGCAACATCGAGGGCCGAAGGGCCTGTACTGCGCTGTAATGTTCTAATTCTAATTCTAAGAGCACTAACAAATCTCCCCCCCAGGATATTGGTCCCCCTCTGGTTCAGAGGGAACATTAGAAAAATGTTCTGTGTTTCTATTCTTCCTGCCAAAGTGAAGAACCTCACATCTCTCCACATGATATTCCAGCTGCCACTTTCTTGCCCACTCGCTTAACCCGTCCATCTGCCAATGCAGTATCTTTGTGCCCTCCTCAGCTTTCAGTACCACCTAACTTTGTTTCATCAGCCCATATAAACCCAACATCGGCCGAGTTTGAGAGAGGAACCTTTGTCCTGACAAGTATTAAGATACAACTGGTTGATATTTTGTGCAGGATATTTCTGCATATTTATTGGAGTTGTTAAGATGGAAGATCTTTGATAAGAGATTAGAGTGTGTCCTTTTGTGCCCTCTCCCACCCTCACATCCAGAATTGGAAACACAAACACACAGAGACACATAGACAGCCAAGTAAACACAGATAGACTAACACGTCCAGATAAAAACACACACGCGCACACACACACGCGCACACACACACACGCACACACACACACACACACACACACACACACACACACACACACACACACACACACACACACACACACACACACACACACACACACTCAGAGAAATCCACACCCAGGCACATCCACTCCCACTGATCGAGAGAGAGAAAAACCCACACAGAGACACATATATTCACATTGACCAACTTAGACAGATAAACACACATACTGCCTTCTGTTTAAATACTGTTTTTACAAACATCATAATCTCTCTTTTCTCCTTTTATATTTCACTCTCGGGTTTTCAATTTATTGTCAATCTGATTTCTCAGGGACCAGGAGAATTTTGGCTTTCCTTTTCTTGCCTTTGGGGTCAGGGGTTATTGGTGAATCCCAGTGTCCGTCCAGTCTGTTTACCCCTGACCCAGCGCTGTGTCCCCGAGGGGGGTGGAGGGAGTAGGGAGAGTGTCAGTCCCAACCTCTTAAAGGGACCCCGCACTGCCAGAAATGCTCCTTCGGTTTAGATCTTCGAAGGAATCAGTAGGAAATTGAACAAGGATGGGAACAAAATGACATTGAATCTTCCAATATTAATTTATTCAGTGATGTTAATAAACAGCAAATTATCTGCCAACCCCAAATTCACACAAATACTATTGTGAATTCGGATTAATAATTTTAAAGGAGAACCTGTTGTTAATTACTTGCATTTCATTTGCTAAAAAATGACCAAGACCTTGTTTATTTCAGGATGTAATATTAATAAAGAACTTAGGAAGACAGGAGGAGGCCGTTCGGCCCCTCGAGCCCGTCCAATCCCCAGGAGACATTTTATTCCTCACCCTCTCCGTTACTATGTGTGTGTGTCTCTCTCTCTCAACTCGTCTCTCTCTCTCTCTCTTTCCCTCACCCCGTCTATCTCTCTCTCTCTCTCTCTTTCCCTCACCCCATCTATCTCTCTCTCTCTCTTTCCCTCACCCCGTCTATCTCTCTCTCTCTCTTTCCCTCACCCCGTCTATCTCTCTCTCTCTCTTTCCCTCACCCCGTCTATCTCTCTCTCTCTCTCTTTCCCTCACCCTGTCTATCTCTCTCTCTCTCTTTTCCTCACCCCGTCTATCTCTCTCTCTTTCCCTCACCCTGTCTATCTCTCTCTCTTTCCCTCACCCCGTCTATCTCTCTCTCTCTCTCTTTCCCTCACCCCGTCTATCTCTCTCTCTCTTTCCCTCATCCCGTCTATCTCTCTCTCAGAAGACGACTAAAAAATCAAATAGTATTGCAGAAAATACGGAAGTATGGGGTTGAAGGTGATTTAATGCTTTGGATCAGAAATTGGCTAGCTGAAAGAAGACAGAGGGTGGTGGTTGATGGGAAATGTTCATCCTGGAGTTTAGTTACTAGTGGTGTACCGCAAGGATCTGTTTTGGGGCCACTGCTGTTTGTCATTTTTATAAATGACCTGGAAGAGGGTGTAGAAGGGTGGGTTAGTAAATTTGCGGATGACACTAAGGTCGGTGGAGTTGTGGATAGTGTCGAAGGATGTTGTAGGGTACAGAGAGACATAGATAGGCTGCAGAGCTGGGCTGAGAGATGGCAAATGGAGTTTAATGCGGAAAAGTGTGAGGTGATTCACTTTGGAAGGAGTAACAGGAATGTAGAGTACTGGGCTAATGGGAAGATTCTTGGTAGTGTAGATGAACAGAGAGATCTTGGTGTCCAGGTACATAAATCCCTGAAGGTTGCTACCCAGGTTAATAGGGCTGTTAAGAAGGCATATGGTGTGTTAGCTTTTATTAGTAGGGGGATCGAGTTTCGGAGCCACGAGGTCATGCTGCAGCTGTACAAAACTCTGGTGAGACCGCACCTGGAGTATTGCGTGCAGTTCTGGTGGAGTATTGCGTGCAGTTCTGGTCACCGCATTATATTGGTAGTGTTCCCTACTGGATCTCTTGTTGCGGCATCAGTTCTCATGTGGCCTTGGAACCTGCCGTCACCAGCTTAAAAAGAATCCATTGTGGCTCTGCCCCTGAGCCCAATGGGTTAATTTGTCCAATTCTATCTGTCAACTTAGAAATGTAAAATTTAACAATGTCCAATATGTATAAATTTGACTCTCAGCAATGCAAAAAGCTGCAGCGGGTTAAGTACTTTGTTTGTCTCCAAGGGCGCGGAGCAAAACATTCTCAGCTACGTCATTTTCTGAAACTTTTTTTTTCTGATCGAAAAGAACTATCCATTTTAAATTTTTTTCAATCCTTTTGGTATCCTTAGGGTTTAAAAACAACAAAATCATGTGTAACATTTTCAAATTCAAAGGAAAGCATCTCCATCAGGAAAGACAGCATTTTAGATTACACTCCAATTGTTTCCACATTTTTTAGTATCTTTTGTAAGAGGTTCCTAATCCAATGATTTTTACAACAAAGATGATTCCAATTCCAATTCACTGCAATAATATTTAAATCAAAATTGCCGATGTTATATGAACGAGTCTTCTGTCCGGAACTTAAGACTCCTCCAAAACTCGACATGCTAAACTTGAAAATTCATTGTGGTTGCAAATGAGATTTCCAGTTCTTCAACTTAAACAGGTCAATTAACCTTAACAGTATTAATTCAATTCATACATATTAACTTATAATACTTATTAACTACACACAGAACAGAATAGCACGTGCTTATTTTAAAAGATAGGTAAATTACATCATTTTCTTGCTCTTACTTCAGGCGCCTTTTCAAATGACTGTAATAAAACCAAAAACTAAAGAAAAAGTTATTTAACATTCTTAGAACAAAAGACTTAACACTAGGTCCTTACACAAACTTAAATCTTTTTAAACAGACAGAATCTTTCCTATACCTCCTTTTCTATCCTTTCTTTCCCTTGAAACAATATAACAGTCAGTAAAACATGTCTTCAAATTTAGACTGTAAAATAAAACAATAGCAGAGTTTCCAATTAAAACAATGTTCCAAACCCCAAATTAGATTTCTGCCAGACATTCAGACCTTCAAGGCTGAAGCTTATCCCTCAGAAAATTGTTCATTGCCTTTTCACAATTGCAAAACCAACTAAAAATAAAACTTTAACTTAAAATATAATTCAATTTGATATCCCATTCCTGGGTGCACAACACTAAATAGAAATGAACACACTGAACCATCACTTTTCACAATCATTCAATTCCAAACAACTTAACAGACTTCAATTTTCAACATTAAAGCCAGACAACTAAGAGTTAACGACAGTCACTTTTACAGAACACAAACTGTACATCCCAGATATTCAATTCATTCGTGGAAGCTTCCAACATTCTCACAATTGAATCAAATACACCGTAACTTGTTTTAGCTTTAAAACATACCTATCTTTAAAACACATATTTACCGTGACACTTCTGCATCTCCTTCAAGGGGGCAAACGGACGTGGGTCGCCTTTCTCCAGAGGACATGGATTACTCGTCCCCGGGGGCGACCCTTCCTTCTTGGAAGCCGTTGAGTCCATTCTTGCATCTACTTTCTCAAAACCTTCTAATTTTACGAGCTAATTTCTATGGAGTAAACAACATTAACACAAACAAAAGACAAAACCACACACAAAGAGACGAACAGGCGCAGTTAATGTTAAATTCTCAAGGTCAGCGAACCGGCTCATCCCTGTCTCTTCAGGTCAACGGTACTTTCGTTCTCCAAATCTTGTCACCCGCATCTTTCTCTAGGGCCAGATCAGCGGGTGTACTCAGGAGCCCCGAAAACGTGCCTGTTGGGTCAATTTGGTAATTTGGTTACAGCCCCAGTCATCTCTGTCCCATATCTTGTCACCGTATTTTACTCACTTCCCATGTGTGAGAGTTAACTTTGTATACTCAATGGGATCAGGTATTCGGCCCAGCCGATGATGCCAGATTCCTAAATTTACTGGATTTTCCACTTATCTACTTTTCAACTTCCCTTCGCAGAATTACTCACTTCTCATGTGTGAGATTTAACTTACTCAATTTTAGAACTTTTCTGATCAGGTTTCATCCAATTCTTCCTTGACCACTCTGTCCCCCCTCTCCCAGTTATCTGGCCTTCACGTGGGGCCCATCGCCCTCTTAATTCCGGCTCAGGCAGCGTGATTGAGACACTAGGGTCGCAGAAAAGTTGACTTACCCCTGATCCTGTCGATTAGTTTTTTCACTAGGTTCTTTTGGATCCCGTGAACTCAGGGATCCTGCCGACTACACAAAACTGTTGGAGAAAATCCAGATTGTGCCCAATTGTTGAACAAATTCTCTGGACTCAGACGTTGAGAACAAACACTTTATTTTTGATATCATGGGGGAGCAGCACTGGATCGCCTTTAGGTAAGGTGTGCTCCCCCATGATATCAAAAATAAAGTATTTGTTCTCAACGTCTGAGTCCGGAGAATTTGTTCAACAATTGGGCACAATCTTGAGTTTCTCCAACAGTCATCCGTCTGCAGTGACAGTTCAGGGGATTGTTTCTCCATGGACCGAGTCACCACACAATCAGTGAGAATGCCAGGGACCTTCTCCTGTAACTGCTCTGTCTCCCTGACCTCTTTTGGTCTCTCCAGAGCTACTGGGGAAGCTGCCACCTTGTCCCCTGTCAGATCATTACCCAGGAGCTGATCGACCCCTCCACCGGTAAACTAGGTACAATCCCCATGGTTACCGGTCTTTAAACTGGGTCACATTCCAAGTGCAGTCGATATACAGGTATGGTCATATATCATCTTCCGATACCATTCACTAACACTCTAGCATTCACTGCACTCTCTCGGGTAAAGGTCTTTTCCCAGCAGAAGGGTTTGTTTGGCCCCTGTATCCCTCAGTATGACTATGGGTTTGCTTGCCCCACTCGAGGGGTATGGGGTCACTTTTCCTTGGAATACAAATTCCTGATAACTCTCAGGGATTTTGTTAAGTTTTCCCGCACTCTCTCTGGTGGGGTTACTGTGTCTGACTGTTACAGTTAAAGGCACAGCCTGACCTGCTGTGCTTTCCATCAGGGCCCGTTTTCCAGCACTGATCTGGTGGACTCTGATTAATCCTACAGGTTTTCCCCGTCACTTCCATTAGTCAACTCGATGGTGATCTGCCTTATTACTGTGGAAACACGCAGATCTTCAGCCATTACTCCTGCTCTCAGCACCTATTTGGCCTGAGGATGGACCCTTGTGTTACCCGCTTCTTGCCCATGGCTGCTCGGGCTCCGATCTCCCTTCCACCTTTTATTCTCGGATCTTTGGGGTGACGAGGAATGGGTTTTCCTCTGGGGTTAAGGCTTTGTGTACATGGGAAAATTCATCAGCCAGAATACCTTTGAACCTTCTGTCCATCTATGTGGGTTTTACTGGGAGGGGGGCGAGTTTGTGAACTTCTCGAGAGGGATCACCGCTCTGAGGATTTCATATGTGGGCTCTATCTTGAGCGCTCAAATCACTGGCCAAAAACAAACACAAAAATGGACTGTAAAATCTTCTATAGATACGTGAAAAGGAAACGTTTATCTAAGACAAATGTGGGTCCATTACAGGCAGTGTCAGGAGAATTTATAATGGGGAATTGAGAAATGACAGAGAAGCTAAATGATTACTTTGTGTCTGTCTTCACTGAGGAAGATACAAGAAATCTCCCAGAACAAGAGATCCAAGGGATTCGGGTGAATGAGGAAATGGATTTAATTAGTATAAGTAAGAAGGTTGTCTTGGAGAAATTAATGGAGCTGAAGGTTGACAAGTCCCCAGGACCTGATATTCTACATCCCAGAGTGTTGAAAGAGGAAGCTTTGGAAATAGTGGATACATTGGTGAATATCTTTCAATATTCTGTAGATTCTGGAACTGTTCCTGTAGATTAGAAGATAGAAAATTTCTCCCCAGTATTTAAGAATGGAGGGAGAGAGAAAACAGGGCACTACAGACATGTTAGCCTTACATCAGTCGCTGGGAACAAGCTATACTCTATTCTAAAGAATGTGATAAATGGATCTGATTGGGCAGAGTCAACATGGATAAATGGGAAACAATGTTTGACGAACCTGTTGGAGTTTTTTGAGGATGTTGCGCACAGATTTGATAAAGGGGAGTCAGTGGATGTGGGATACTTGGATTTTCAGAAGGCTTTTGATAAAGTCCCCGACAGGAGGTTGGTTAGTAAAATTGAAGCACATGGGATAGGAGATAATGTACTGGCATGGATTAAGGATTAGGTAACAGGCAGAAAGCAGAGAGTAGGAATAAATGAGTCATTTTTGCCTTGGCAGGCTGTGACTAGTGGGGTACTGCAGGGATCAGTGCTTGGGCCCCGGCTGTTCACAATATGTATCAATGACTAGGATGTGGGGACCAATGTAATATTTCCAGGTTTTCAGATGCCAGCAAACTTGATGGGAATGAGTGTTGCGAGGAAGATGCAAAACGGCTTCAAGGGGATTTGGACAGACTTCGTGAGTGGGCAAGAACATGGCAGTTGAAATATAATGTGGAAAAATGTGAGGTTATCCACTTCGGTGGCAGGAATAGATGTGCAGAGTATTTCTTAAACGGTAAGAGGGTAGAAAGTGTAGTTGTACGAAGGGACCTGGATGTCCTCGTCAATAAGTCACTGAAAACAAACATGCAGGTGCAGAAAGCAATTAGGAAGACTAATGGTATGTTAGCCTTTATTGAAGTGGATTTTAGTGCAGTAGTAGTGACGTTTTGCTGCAATTGTATGGAAACTTGGTTAGACTGCCCCTGGAGTAATGTGTGCAGTTTTGGTCCCCTTACCTTAGGAAGGATGTTATGGTCATAGAGGGAGTGCAATGACGGTTCATCAGACTTGTTCCCGAGATGGCGGGACCATCCCATGAAGAGAGATTGGGGAAACTGGGCCTGTATTCTCTAGAGTTTCGAAGAATGAGAGGTGATCTCATTGAAACCTACAAAATACTGAAAGTGATAGACAGGGTAGATGCAGCTAACATGTTTCCCCTGGTTGGGGAATCTAGAACCAGGGGAAACAATTTCAAAATAAGTGGAAATCCACTTAGGACAGAGATGAGGAGACATGCCTTTTCTCAGAGGGTTGTGAATCTTTGGAATTCTCTACCCCAGAGGGCTGTGGAAGCTCAGTATTTGAGTATGTTTAAAGCAGAGATTAACAGATTTCTAAATGGAGTCATGGAGTCGTACAGCATAGAAACAGGCCATTCGGCCCTCTGCGTCCGGGCTGACTATAATGCCGATCTATACTAATCCCAACTGCTTGCATTAATTCCATATCCCTCTATGTCTTGCTCATTCAAATACCTGTCCAGATGCCTCTTAAATGTCACTACTGTTCCTGCCTCCACCACCTCCTCAGGCAGTTCATTCCAGATACCCACTATTCTTTGTGTGAAACATTTACCCCTTTGATCCCTTTAAACCTCCTCCCTCTCACCTTAAATCTATGCCCTCTAGTTTTAGTCACCCCTACCATGGGAAACAGACTCTGGCTATCTCCCCTATCTATGCCTCTCTTAATTTTATATACCTCTATCATGTCTCCTCTCAGCCTCCTTCGCTGCAGGGAAATCAGCCCCAGCCTATCCAGTCTCTCTTTATAACTCAAGCCCTTCAAACCAGGCAACATCCTTGTGAATCTTTTCTGCACCCTCTCTAGCTTAATCACATCTTTTGTGTAGTGCGGCGACCAGAACTGCCCACAATACTCCAAATGCGGCCTAACCAACGTTATGCACAAATGTAACATGACGTCCCGACTCTGTTCCTCAATGCCTCGGCCTAAATACCAGTGACATAACGGGAAATGGGGATAGTGTGGGAAAAAGACATTGAAGGGGATGATCAGCTATTATCATATTGAATGGTGGAACAGGCTCGATGTCCTACTGCAGCTCCTATGTTCCAATGTTCCGAAATTGCTTAACTCTTTCAAGCGCCAGGGAGGTTTGGTCAAGCTGCTTTCCAAAGATTCTGAATTTCTGCTGGTCCAGCTCCAGTACTTTCTCATATGGGCCCAGGATAGCATTTTCAGTCCTCTCATAATCTGATGAACTTTCATCCTTTCCTGTTATTTTATTTTGTAAAAACAGCATCCAGTTCTCTGACGGTCATTGCAGTTGCTTTGAAAACATTTTTAAAAGTGATGAAAAATTCTGCCACATCCTCCTCATTGAACTTTAGAATGAACTGGGGTAACTTTAAGAGCTCAGCACATGGTCCTGAGCTCGGGGCAGCTCCCTCACTAGCTGTGCCTTCACTGGGTGGACTGGGTCTTCATCTAGTTGTTTGAGCCTCCTTCTCATTCTGGAACACTTTTACTTTTTCCCTTTCTTGACACTCACTCTGCTCTTTCTCGCTCTCTCTGGAATTCAAATTCTAGTCCTTTCTGTTCCAGTTTTACCTTAGCTAACATTACTCTATCTGTTAGTGATTCTAACCCTGTTTGAGCCTTCAGCTTCAAGTGAAAAATGGTTGGCCACAAGTCTTACGATTACGTATTCCCTAGCTTTTGGACGGAGTGTAATCCCTAACCTTCCGGCTACATTACTCCACTTTTCCGCAGACAGGGCGTTTGTTCGGCGGAGAGTTTCATCTGTTGACTTTTTTAATTAAAATAAAACCACACAAAGTACACCAAGTTACTTCACTCAGTAGGTAACTCCTTTATTGGCAATATAACTCCTTTATTCAAAAAGGGAGGGAGACAGAAAGCAGGAAACTACAGGCCAGTTAGCTTCACATTTGTCTTGGGGAAAAATTGAGAAGATATTATTAGAGATGATATCGCCAGCACTCAGAACATATCGAGGTAATCAGGCAGAATCAACCCGGATTTATGAAAGTTAAATCATGTTTAATCAGTTTGTTGGATTTCTTTGATGGAGTTTCTTTGATGGGAGGAAGTGTTGGGTATTCTAAAAGGCATTAAGGTGGACATGTCCCCAGGTCCGGATGGGATCTATCCCAGATTACTGTGGGAAGCGAGAGAGGAAATAGTTGGGGCCTTAACAGATATCTTTGCAACATCCTTAAACACGGGTGAGGTCCCGGAGGACTGGAGAATTGCTAATGTTGTCCCTTTGTTTAAGAAGGGTAGCAGGGATAATCCAGGTAATTATAGACCGGTGAGCCTGACGTCAGTGGTAGGGAAGCTGCTGGAGAAGATACTGAGGGATAGGATCTATTCCCATTTGGAAGAAAATGGGCTTATCAGTGATAGGCAACTTGGTTTTGTGCAGGGAAGGTCATGTCTTACCAACTTAATAGAATTCTTTGAGGAAGTGACAAAGCTGATTGATGAGGGAAGGGCTGTAGATGTCATATACATGGACTTCAGTAAGGCGTTTGATAAGGTTCCCCATGGTAGGCTGATGGAGAAAGTGAAGGCGCTTGGGGTCCAGGGTGTACTAGCTAGATGGATAAAGAACTGGCTGGGCAACAGGAGACAGAGAGTAGCAGTGGAAGGGAGTTTCTCAAAATGGAGACGTGTGACCAGTGGTGTTCCACAGGGATCCGTGCTGGGACCACTGTTGTTTGTGATATACATAAATGATTTGGAGGAAAGTATAGGTGGTCTGATTAGCAAGTTTGCAGACGACAGTAAGATTGGTGGAGTGGAAGATACTGAAGGGGACTGTCAGAAAATACAGCAGAACATAGAGAGATTGGAGAGTTGAGCAGAGAAATGGCAGATGGAGTTCAATCAGGGCAAATGCGAGGTGATGCATTTTGGAAGATCCAATTCAAGAGTGAACTATACAGTAAATGGAAAAGTCCTGGGGAAAATTGATGTCCAGAGAGATTTGGGTGTTCAGGTCCACTGTTCCCTGAAGGTGGCAACGCAGGTCAATAGAGTGGTCAAGAAGGCATACGGCATGCTTTCCTTCATCGGACGGGGTATTGAGTACAAGAGTTGGCAGGTCATGTTACAGTTGTATAGGACTTTGGTTCGGCCACATTTGGAATACTGCGTGCAGTTCTGGTCGCCACACTACCAAAAGGATGTGGATGCTTTGGAGAGGGTGCAGAGGAGGTTCACCAGGATGTTGCCTGGTATGGAGGCCGCTAGCTATGAAGAGAGGTTGAGTAGATTAGGATTATTTTCATTAGAAAGACGGAGGTTGAGGGGGGACCTCATTGAGGTGTACAAAATCATGAGAGGTATAGACAGGGTGGATAGCAAGAAGCTTTTTCCCAGACTGGGGGATTCAATTACTAGGGGACACGAGTTCAAAGTTTAGGGGGATATGCGTGGAAAGTTCTTTACGCAGAGGGTGGTGGGTGCATGGAATGGATTACCAGCGGAGGTGGTAGACGCGGGCACGATAGCGTCTTTTAAGATGTATCTAGACAGATACATCAATGGGCTGGAAGTAAAGAGATACAGACCCTTAGTAAATAGGCGCCAGGTTTAGATAGAGGACCTGGATTGGCGCAGGCTTGGAGGGCCGAAGGGCCTGTTCCTGTGCTGTAACTTTCTTTGTTCTTTGTTCTTTGACTTACATGTGCTGTGGATGAAGGAGAACCGGTGGATGTACTGTACTTAGATTTCTATAAGGCATTTGATAAGATGCCACATCAAAGTTTATCGTGGAAAATAAAAGCTCATGGTGTCGAGGGTAACATATTGGTATGGAAAGAAGATTGACTAGCTAACAGGAAACCGAATGTCAGCATAAATGGGTAATTTTCTGGTTGGCAAGATGAAACGAGTGGTGTACCACAGGGATCTTCAACTTTTTACAATTTATATAAATGAATTGGATGAAGGGACCGAAGGTTTGGTTGCTAAATTTTCCCATGACACAAAGATATGTAGGAAACTAAGTTGTGAACAGGACATAGGGGACTGCAAAGGAATATAGATAGGTTAAGTGAGTGGGCAAAGACCTGGAAAATGGAGTATACTGCAGGAAAGTGTGAAATTGCCGATTTTGGCTGGAACAATAAAAAGGAAGCCTGTTATCTAAATGGTGAGAGATTGCAGTGCACTGAGATGCAGAGGGATCTGGGTGTCCAAGTATATGAATCACAAAAGGCTAGTGTGCAGGTACAGCACGTAATTGGAAATCTAATAGAATGTTATTGTTTACTGCAAGAGAAATTGAATAGCAAAGTATGGAGGTCATGCTTCAGTTTTACAGGGCATTGGTGAGACTACATCTGGAGTACTGTGTACAGTATTGGTCTCCTTGTTAATGGAATAATGTAAATGTATTGGGGGCAATACAGAGAAGGCTATTTAGACTGATACCTGGAATCGGCGGGCCGTCTTATGTGGGAATATTGGACAGGCTAGGCTTGTATCCGCTGGACTTTAGAAGAGTAAGAGGCGGCTTGATTGAAACATATAGGACTCTGAGGCGTCTTCACGGGGTGGATGTGGAAAGGATGTTTCCCATTGTGGGAGAATCTAGAATTAGGGGTCACTATTTAAAAATAAGGGGGTCACCCATTTAACACACAGATGAGGAGGTTTTTTTCCTGTGAGGGTCGTGTGTTTTTGGAAATCTCTTCCTCAAAAGGCGCTGGAAGCAGAGTCTTTGAATATTTGTAAGGCAGAGGTAGATAGATTATTGAAAAGCAAGGGGGTGAAAGGTTATCGGTGGCAGGCGGAAATGTGAAGTCGAGTTTACAATCAGATTAGTCATGACCTTATTGAATGGCAGAGCAGGCTTGAGGGGCCGAGTGGCCTACTCGTGATCCTAATTCATCTGTTCATATTTTCATAAGCTGTGGCTTAGGATGGTACTGTCTCCGAATGTGAACATTTTAGTGCTGTCGCAGCGAAAGCCGCAATAAAACCTAAATTGAAATCTTCATTTTTTTTTCTGGGTATCAATTGTTTTTCCTACTTCTAATTTCTCGTTTGTCATTGGGTTACAATCAATTTCTGTTACAGCCATGTGAGGAGGGGTCCCAGATCCACTCTTGTCCGATCTCTCATTTGACCACAATAGGGTTTATTCCTTTTTCGCAGTGGACGTGCTGACCACCTCAGTGAGTATTTTACCTTATACTTTTATTGTGCTCGTGAAAGAGCCAATCAGACAGGTTTTCTTGAGATTAAACAAGAGGTGAGTTTATTATACTTAACAATCTAAACTGGATCTGAATAAAATAATAAACATGTAGGCTACTCATTCACGCACACACTCACACGAGAATCACACACAAATAAATTAGAGTGAGAAATACACTGGTGTTGGATGAGAGTCCATGTTAAATAAAGAAATATATACAGTCTGTGAGGTTGGATAATTCTGTGGTCTGCGCCTTTGCCACCCTTACATATGAGTTTCATGTCATTTGCAGGAGTTGAAATTGTTTATTTTTACATTTACGTCGATATCATGCATCTATCTATATGTTAGGAACAGCACTGGTTCTAATACTGACCCCTGAGAAACATCACTGTATATTCTCCTCCCCCAGAATAAACAATGTCTGTTCACAACTTCTCTCTGCTTTCTGTCCCTGAGTCAATGTCATATCCACACTATCACTGTCACATTAATCCATGTCTTCCATTTTTCATAACAGGTCTATGAAATGTCATTTGATGACAGGCCTTTTGAAAGTTCATATACATAACACGAAACAAGCTGCCCTCATCAACACTCACAGTTATGTCATCAACTAACTTGATCAAGATTATCAGACATGATTGGTTATCAAGCTATCCATCCTGTTTGTCATTTATTATCAGATGTTTTTCCAAGAAAGATATATTTTTGAGCTGGGTTATGGCCTCTAGAAATTTCCAATCGCCGACATTAGACTGATTGGTCAGAAGTTACAGGGTTTATCCCATCTCTTTTTTTTAAACAGGGTGTATCATTTACAGTCCTCCACTCCCCTGTCACTACTCCCATAGCCAAGGAGGAGTGAAAGCTTCTGGCCAGTGACTCTGCCACTCCTTCCCTTAACAAACCTCATACATAACATCCAGTCTGGGTAAATGTTCTACTTTATTTTGGAACACTAAATGTTGGTTTGACAGGGGTTAACTGAATCTGTTTGTTCAGTGTGTGTAATTAATGTCAGTCTCCACGCACCCTAATTGAGTCATTGGAGAGTTTTCCACTTCCATTAATAAGGGATTTCTTTCAATGTGTTATTCCAAGCCGGGAGCATCACCTGCACACTAACAGCAGCTCCAGAGAGTGGGAAAGGATTGATCAGAATCTGAGAACAATAGATTGGAATTTTACAAAAATGGGCAGCAAGAGTTTATCCTATTGGTTTGGCGAAGTTACTGCAGATTATTATTGGAGAACATTAGAAATGCGAATCTATTATGCACTAAAGATGATTCAAACGATTTACTATCCCATCCTCGCTATTATTGGTGTCCCTGGTAAGTCTCTGTATCCAACCATTATATCTATAAACCATATGTCACTGACTTGTGTTCTTGTCATGTAAATCCTGGGAATACTGAAGCCTCTGTCTTCAGTCTCTCTCACAAAGTCTGCTCCCTATCCACTGTCTATATCGACCTCACTAGCCAATGTCTGAGGCTGAACCAGACAGTTTACAACCTCGATGTTCTGTTTATACCTGAGCTGAGTTCATCGTCATGTTCTCTCCATCACTTAACCTGCCTACTGCCACTTCTGTAATATCACCCATGTCCACCTCTGTCTCAAAACATCTCCTGCATAAGCCCTCATCTGTGCCTTTGTTAAATCCACACTTGACTATTCCAATTCTGTCCTGGTCACCCTCCCAGTTATAAACCTCCATAAACCACAGACCATCCAGAACTCTGCTGCCTGTAAACTAATATACACCAAATCCCGATCACCCATCACCCCAAATCCTGATCACCCATCACCCCTGTGCTCACTGATCTACATTGGCTCCCGGTCTGGCAGCACCTTAATTTAAATATTCTCATTCATGTGTTTGAATCCCTCCATGGCCTCACCCCTCCAATTAGTCCCATTTCCCTGTCCATATCCCATATTCTTGAAAATCTTATGCCTTCAACTCTTTTCCCAATTCCCCATTGAAAGTGAGTTGCTTTTTCTCTCTATCTCCCCCGGCTGTGAATTTCATGCTGGTGCCAATGTTACAGAAACCTTGATCCATAAAATGATGCTATCTGCACAGCCGGCCACTTCTAGTGTGGCCAACACAGTGCCCCATGCTGGGCAGGGGACATGCCCGGGCGTTCTATGTATGTGCTGTTAGTGTAAGGAGGGTTCAAGGTGACGTCAGTGCACCAGCCCAACAGTATTGATGTCTGTCCTTGAAACTTGGTCTGTGGATGTCCACTGACAACCTGTGTTAGTCACTTGTTATTACAGAGGACCAGGCATCGAACTTACAGGTGAGGGGCTTTTGAGTTGCTAATGCCATTGTAAAGTTAGTGGAGGTGCTTTGGATGTTTTTCTGGACGTTGTGTTGTGAGCTGCTGCAGACATTCAGGCAGGACAGAAGACTTTGTGACCCAATTCTGGACGAGGTTTGGGGACTGTAGTTACAGTGTCTCTGGGTCTGTAACATGACCAACAAATGGAGCAGAGGCTGCAGAGAGGGGAATCTATGTCAAGAGGCAAGAGGAGGGGGCTCTGCCCTACCCACCAGAGAAGCTTGATCCTGCATGGCAGCAAGCATGGACCACATGACCTCAGTCTGAGCTTCCATTGCAGCACTGAGGCGTTGGGTGTCTGCCGTCTGTGCTGCAGTGGAAGCTGAGGCAATGGTCACCAGATATTGTATCATGGCTGGGTCTGCTAGTGATGTCATGGAGTTAGTGACCACTTCCACAGGGGAAATAATGGGCTTCAATCTCTATGCAATGTCCTGTGCCATCTTGGAGCTGTCTGACAGGCCTGTCAATGGACAAAGTCTCTCAGTGTACATGTCCATCAGCATTCTCCTGAATGCAGTTCCAGCAATGTTCATTTCTGAGTCCTGTGTATTATAACTCGTTTGTGACCTCGCCCTCTGGTGAGCTGACACATGGGCTATCCTTTCCCCCTGGCCTGGCTGCAGCTCACTTGTGCGCGGTGACTCAGCACGTGTAGATTCCGACTCTATACCAGCCTCTAAAGCACACACAGTGTAAGTATTTGAACTGTTGGCTGTGAGTATTAGACCAAGTGATGGTGCTTCGCCATCAGTGCTGTGCTGCTGCTCTCTCTCTGTCTCCTGGAGCTGCTGTGACTGGAAAGCTGGTAGTTTTGGGTTATCATTGGAAAGTATAAAATTAGAAGGGGAAAGTTGGGGTGAGGGATTGAGGGTGGGATGGAAAGCAGGAGGTCAATGGTCCCACCATCTGAACCTTGTACATCATCCCAGACAGCAGGATGAGGGGGAGGTGGGAGTTAACAAGGGACAGAAGGCAGGAACATAGCATCATCCTGAATACTGTCGGTGATGCCGGATGTTACGGGCTCTGTCACAGCCGGTCCCATGATGTGAAGAACCATCTCCTCCCTCAGGCTCAGGGGATGAAGGTATGCCTGGCCCTCGCCGGAGTACTGCTGCTCCCTGTGTTTATGGGCCACCTTGTCCTGTAAGAGAGAGCGCAGAATGGCAGTGATTTTGTTTCACTGTGTTTGGGTGATTTGCCTGCCATAGCTGAATAGCTGGATGTATGTGGAGGCATTGAGAGGTGTGTGTGAGGCTGGCATCAGTGGAAGGTGTGTGACGGTGAGGTGGAGTAAGTGAATGTTAGGTGTGAGTCCTGATTGTTAGGGACTGCTGATGGGTGAGTGATGGGGGTGTGGTACATTGAGCAATGTGCGAGGTTGGTTGTGTTGGGGGTAGGAGATGCCATGTGGAGATGAATTCACCGACATTGATCACCCGTGTGAGCTCATTAAACTTCTTCTGGCTCTGCTGCCAGGTCCTCGGGGCCGGACCTCTTGCATTGACCTCCCAGGCCACCTGCTCCCATTCCCTTCGGAGAGTGTTACTTGAGGGCCTCGACCCCACGCCATGAAAACATGGCCTCCCTCCTCCTGCCCCCCCTCCATGACTAAGGCCTCCAGCACCACATCCGTGAACTGCAGATCCCTCTCTCTGTCCTAGTATTCCACTTACCTTGTTTCCAATTGCAGAATTCACAGTCAGCAGCAGCAGCACACGCAGCCTCCTGTGATTCAGTGCAGCTTCCCTTTAAGAGGGACAGACTGCCTTTAAAAGCTGAATGCTGGCTGAAACACGAACCAGCCTCACGCACACTTCGCTCCCAGTTAATGTGCAGACAGACATCAGCGCGGGTCACCCTGGGCAGCAAGAAGAATTCATGGAAATGAGGACAAAGCAGGAGCTTTGTGTGTCACCTGCCTCAACAAGAACGGGCACGGGCAGATCATGAATCACAAACCCTACGCACAGAAGGAGGATATTCGGCCCATTCTGTCAGTGCAGTCTCTTTGAAAGAGATATCAAATTAGTTCCTCTCTCCTCCTTTTGACCCACACTCCAGCTTATTTAATTCCAATTCATGTATTTGCTGAATTATCTTTTGAAAGATATTATTGAATCTGCTTCCACCATGTTTTCAGGCAGTGAATCCCACATCCCAACAACTCGCTGTGTAAGAAAATTCTCCTCATTTCACCTCTGGTTCTTTGTCAATTACCTTCAATCTGCGCCTTCTTAATACTGAACTTTCTGACACTGGAAACAGTTTCACATTAATTAACCTATCAAGACCCTTCATGATTTTGAATTCTATATTAAATCTCCCCTTACCCTTCACTGCTCTAAAGAGAACAATCCCAGCTTTTCCAATCTCTCCACGTAACTGAATTCCCAGATCCCTGGTACCATTCTTGTAAATCACATCTGTATATTCACTAAGTCCTTGACATCCTTACCAAAGTGTGGTGATCAGAATTGGACACAATTCTCCAGCTGGGACCTAACCAATGATGGATGAACATCAGCATTTCCTCCTGAGTTTTATTACTCTGTGCCTCTCTCTCTAACACCAAGGACATTACATGTTACATTCAAAGATCTGTATGTGTACACCCCAGGTCTCTCTAATCCTGCACCCACTTTATAATGGTACCATTGAGTTTATATTGTTTCTCCTCATATTTCCTACCCAAATGTCTCACTTCACACTTCACTGTGTTAAATTACATCTGCCATGTTCCTGTCCATTTCACCAGTCAGTCTCTGTCCTGCTGAAGTCTGTTACTATCCATCACACTGTTTATTAACATTTCTGAGTTTCCTGCCCTCTGAAAACTTTGACATTATCCTCTCTGTACACAATCCCATTGCATTAACATACAGCAACTGTGATCCCAACAGTGACGCTGGGGAACCGCACTTTGTACTTCCCTCCAGACGAAACAACAACCATTCTCCGCTACTCTCTGCTTTCTGTCACAGAGCTAATTTCCTGCATGCTGACATTGAAAATACAAAAGGACTTCCATTTCTGTACCGCCTTCATGACCACTGCATGTCCCAAAGCGATTTCCAACTAATGAGTACTTTTTACCGTTTGGACAGTCTTGTAATGTAGGAAAAACACAGCCAATTTCCGCACAACAAGATCCCACAAGTAGCAGTGTGGTCATGATCAGATCTGTTTTTGTGATGTTGATTTGAGGGGTAAATGTTGACCAGGACACTGGGAATAATTCCCCTGACCTTCTAAATAATTCCATGGGATTTTTACATCCACCTGAGTGGGCAGACGGGGCCTGGCTTTACCTTTTCTTTGATAAGACGGCACCTCTGACAGCGCAACACTCCCTCAGTACTGTACTGCAGTGTCAGCCTTGATTCTTGTGATCAAGTCCTGCAGTGACACTTGATCCTAGAAGCTTGTGACTGAAAGGGGAGAGAGCGACAAACTGAGCCACGGCTGACATTGGTCCTTTAATCCCATGTGTTTCTAATTTGGTAACACAGCTGTTATGTGCTACTTGATCAAACAGCTGTTGAAAGGATAGGAATATTGGGAAAATACAGGCAGGAACAATCATAGAATCATAGAATAGCACAGTCCTGAATGATGTCATTCTGCCCATCAAGTCAGTGCTGGCCCTTTCAAAGAACAATCCAGTTACACCCACTTCCTGACACTTTCACTATATCCTAACCTTTTTCCTGCTTCAGATATTTATCCAATTCCCTTTTGGGATCTACTATTGAATCTGTATCCATCAGCCTATCAGACAGTGCATCCCAAATCCAAACCACTCAGAAACAAAAATCCTCATGTCTGCTTCTTTTACCAATCGCCTTAAATCTGTGTCTCTGGTTGGTGACCCCTTGGACATTGGAAACAGTTTCTCTTTATTTAATGTATCTAAACCCTTCCTAATGTTAAACAGCTCAATTAAATCTCCTCTGAAAGTTCTCTGCTCGAAGCAGAACAACCCCAGCTACATAACTGTCATCCCTCATGCCTGCACAAATTCTCGTAAAACAGTTCTTTACCCTCTCCGAAGGCTTCATGTCCTTCCTAAAGTGTGGTTCCCAGTATTCGACACAAGACTTCAGGTGCAGCTGAACTAGTATTTTATATATGTTTCACATGATGTCCTTGCTTTTGCTTTTTTTGCCTCTATTTATAAAACCGAGGATCCCATATATTTATTAACTGTTTGGCTACAAAGATTTGTGTACAAATACCCCAAGTGTCTCTATTATTTCACCACCTTTATAGTTATACCATTTAACTTGTATTGTCTCTCCTCATTCCTCCTTTCAAAATGTATTACCTCACACATCTGCAATGCCAATGAAAAATTGAGAAGATTGAAGCCATTGCTTTCTGTCTCTGCTTCAAATATTTCCTAGCTACATACTCCATCCCTCTCCTTTGTAAATGTTTGAGACGAAGCCAAACTGTTCACACACTTGGTTACATAGTTAACCTTGAGATGCCTTGCGATGAGCTTCTGACCAAATATTCACACCATCAGTAAAATTGCGTATTTCCACCCGCGGTGGAGTTGCATTTCTGGTTAAAAAGGAAAGTAATACAATAGAGAGGAAGGATATGAGAGCTGATGATGTGGAGTCTGTATGGGTAGAGCTGAGAAACAATAAGGGGCAAAAAACGTTAGTGGGGGTAATATATAGACCCCCAAACTGTGGTGGTGATGTGGGAATGGTCTTAAACAGGAAATTAGAGATGCATGCGATAAAGCAACATCTGTAATTATGGGTGACTTAAATCTTCATATAGATTGGTCAAATCAAATTTGTCACAATAACGTAGAGGAGGAATTACTGGATTGTATACAAAAGTCCGAGTGTATCAGGCCTGTGTCCTCAGTACCTTGCTCTAAGGCAGCGAGGCCTGGACAACGTATGTCAGCCAAGAGTGACGTCTCAATTCATTCCATCTTCGCTGCCTCCGGAGAATACTTGGCATCAGGTGGCAGGACCGTATCTCCAACACAGAAGTCCTCTAGAATTGGCCTTTATAGCCACTCCAGGCGCTGCTTCACAAACCACTGACCACCTCCAGGCGCGTATCCATTGTCTCTCGAGATAACGAGGCCAAAAGAAAAGAAAGTAACTCGGTACAGATTAGCATCCTATCAGTTGAAAAGTTGAGTAATGTAGCTGGACAGTTAGGGATTACTCTCGGTCAAAAGCTCGGAAACCCGAAATCCTAAGACCCGTGTGCAACCATTTTTCACTTGAAGCTGAAGACTCACACAGGGTTAGAATTACTAACAGATAGAGTAATGTTAGCTATGGTAAAACTATAACAGAAGAGACTAGAATTAGAATTCCAGAGAGAGCAAGAAAGAGAAAAGTGATAGGGAAAAAGTAAGAGTATTCCAGAAGGAGAAGGAAGAAAGGGAGTTGAGGTGGCTCAAACAACTAGAGGAAGACCCAATACGCCCAGTGAAGGCACAGCTAGTGAGGGAGCTACCCCGAGATCAGGACCATGCGCCGAGCTCTTAAAGTTCTCCCAGTTCATGAGAAAGTTCAATGAGGAGGATGGCGGAATTTTTTGTCACTTTTGAAAAACTTGCAAAGCAGCTGAAATAGCCCGCAGAGAGATGGACACTGTTTTTGCAAAATAAAATAACAGAAAAAGCCCATGAGGTTTATTCACTGTTGCCAGAGCACTTGGAGAACAGTGTTAGAATCGGATAGAGTCAGCATGGATTTCCGGAAGGGAAATCATGCTTGATAAATCCATTAGAATTCTTCGAGGATGTAACTAATAGAGTGGATGAGGGGGATCCAGATAATGTGGTTTATTTGGACTTTCAGAAGGCTTTCGACAAAGTCCCACATAAGAGATTAGTGAGTAAAATTAAAGCGCATGGGATCAGTGGTAGTGTATTGCGATACATAGAAAATTGGTTGGCAGATGGAAAAAAAGAGTAGTGTTAAACGGATCTTTCTCCAAATGGCAGGCAGTGATTAGTGGGGTACCACAGGGATCGGCGCTATCACCCCAGCTATTCACACTCCATATTAATGATTTAGATGAGGGAACTAAATGTAATATCTCCGAATTTTCAGAAGACACAAAACTGGGTGGGAGGGTGAGTTGTGAGGAGGATGCAGAGAGGCTTCAGGGTGATTTGGACAAGTTGAGTGAGTGGGCTATTGCATGGCAGAAGCAGTATAATGTGGATAAATGTGAGGTTATCCACTTTCTTAGCAAAAACAGGAAGGCAGATTATTATCTGAATAGCTATAAACTGAGAGAGGGGAATATGCAACGAGACCTGGGTGTTCTCGTAAACCAGTCACTGAAGGTAAACATGCAGGTGCAACAGGCGGGAGAAAAAGGCGAATGTTATGTTGGCCTTCATAGAGACAGGATTCGAGTACAGGAGCAGGGATGTTTTGCTGCAATTATACTGGGCCTTGGTGAGGCCGCACTTGGAATATTGTGTGCAGTTTTGGTCTCCTTCTCCGAGAAAGGATGTTCCTGCTATAGCAAGAGTGCAATGAAGGTTTATCAGAGTGATTCCTGGGATGGCGGGACTCACGTATGAGGAGAGTTAGGATTATATTCGCTGGAAGTCAGAAGAGTGAAGAGGGATCTCATAGAAACCTTTAAAATTCTAACAGGACTTGACAGGGTAGTTGCAGGAAGGATGTTCCCGATGGTGGGGGAGTCCAGAACCAGGGCTCATAGTCTAAGGATACGGGGTAAACCTTTCAGGACTGAAATGAGGCGAAATTTCTTCACCCAGAGAGTGGTGAGCCAGTGAAATTACGTCATCACTCCCATGTACAAGAGGGATTGGAATATGCTGGCCAGTGCCTCTGCTACTTCCACCATTCCATCCCTCAGCAACCCACATGCATCCCATCCAGACTGGGTAAATGATCTACTTTATTGTGATACAAAAAGTGCTGTATTGAAAAGGGTTAACTGAATCTGTTTGTTCAGTGACTGCAAATAATGTCAGTCTCCATGGACCCTAATTGTGTCACTGGAAGTTTTCCATCTTCTATTAATAAGGGGCTCCCATGTGTTGTCCCATAGTTTCAGCCGGAACATCAACACCGGCACAACAGAGATCAGCGGCTCCAGAGAGAGAGAAAGGATAGATCAGAATCTGAGAACAAATGACTGGAATGTAACAACACTTGGTCAGAATCTGAGAATAATAGATTGGAATGTTAAAACAATGGACAGGAGTTTATCCTCGGTTATTTACTACCTTTCTACATATTATGATTGGTTCTCATGAAACACTCGGATCCGTCTCGCACTGAAGATTATTCAATACATTTACTATCCCATCCTGGCTATTATTGGTGTCCCTGGTAAGTCTCTCTATCTAGCTATTAATTCTATAAACAAAGTTTAACAGCATTACTGCTCCTGTAATTTACTCTGCACTTTTTGCTGCCGTTGTATTCCTGGTGAATATGTCCAGCTGTCAGCTCGATAAACCATTGCCAACTTTTTGGATTTCTTGTCATTTAATCTCTCATCTTTGCTGCTGTTGCTGTCTCTATTTCCCGGTCGGTCTTCTGTAAACCACGTTTCACTGAAATACTGTTCTGTTATGTAAATTTTGGGAATACTGAAGCCAGTGTCATTGGTCTCCATCACAAACTCCATGGCCTATCTGTGAAACAAATACACCACCCTGCCCAATATCTGAGGCTGAACCAGACTGTTTGCAATCGGTGTGTTCTATTTAAACCTGAGCTGAGTCCATCTCCATATTCTCTCCAGTACCAACCCTGTCTACGACCACCTCTGTAATATCCCCCACCTCCACCTCTGTCTCAGCCAATCTGCTGCAAACACCCTCACCTGTACCTCTGTTAAATCCACACTTGACTATTCCAATTCTATCCTGGTCACCCTCCCAGTTATAAACCTCCATAAACCACAGACCATGCAGAACTCTGCTGCCTGTATTCTAACTCACACCAAATCCTGATCACCCATCCCCCCTGTGCTCACTGATCTACATTGGCTCCATGTCTGGAAGCACCTTAATTTTAATATTCTCATTCTTGTGTTTGAATCCCTCCATGGCCTCACCCCTCCAATTAGTCCCATTCTCCTGCCCATTCTCATATTCTTGAAAATGTTTTGACTTCAATCTTTTCTCATTTCTCCTTCTGAAGTGAATTCCTTTCCCTCTGTATCTGTCCCGAGCCACTATTTTAGACTCCACAGCACTACTGGTGCTGAAGGTACAGAAGCTGGGATCCATAGAGAGATGTGAACTGCACAGCCAGGCACTTCTAGTGCGGCCTGCACAGTGCCCCATGCTGGGCAGGGCTCTAGCTCAATCGTACCATGTATGTGTTGTTGCTCTGAGGATGGTTTTGAATGTGATGTCAATGTACCATACCGGCAGCATTGATGTACGTCTTTGAAACTTGGTCTGTACATGTCCACTGATCGCATGTGTTAGTCAGCTGAACATATATTCAGCAACATGAGGAACCCTCTCTCGTATTATTTAAAAGGACCAGGCATCCAACTTACAGGTGAGGGGCTTTTGACTTACTTCTGTTATTGTAAAGTTAGTGGAGGTGCTGTGGATGGTTTGTTGGAGGTTGCGTCACTCGGGAGGGTTTAAACTAGTGTGGCAGGGGGGTGGGAACCAGAGCAGTAGGACAGCTAGTGAAATAAATGAGGAGGACATAGTAAAGAAGGCCAGTAGGACTAAGAGGAAAAGCAAGCAGGGAGATGTTTCTGAGCACAGCGGGACTGGTTTTCTGAAATGCATTTGTTTCAATGCGAGAAGTATAACAGGTAAGGCAGATGAACTTAGAGCTTGGATTACTACTTGGAAATATGATGTTGTTGCTATTGCAGAGACTTGGTTGAGGGAAGGGCAGGATTGGCAGCTAAATGTTCCAGGCTTTAGAAGCTTCAGGCGGGATAGAGGGGGATGTAAAAGGGGTGACGGAGTTGCATAACTGGTTAAGGAGAATATCACAGCTGTACTGCGGGATGACAAATCAGAGGGGTCATGCAGGGAGGCAATATGGGTGGAGCTCAGGAATAGGAAGGGTGCAGTCACGGTGTTGGAGGATTACTACAGGCCTCCCAACAGCCAGTTGAAGGTAGAGGAGCAGATATGTAGACAGATTTAGGAAAGATGTAATGGTAACAGGGTTGTGGTGGTGGGTGATTTTAACTTCCCCAATATTGACTGGGACTCGCTTAGTGCTAGGTGCTTGGATGGGGCAGAATTTGTGAGGAACATCCAGGAGGTCTTCTTGAAACAATATGTAGATAGTCCAACAAGGGATGGGGCCATTCTGGACCTGTTATTGGGGAATGAGCTCGGCCAGGTGGTCGAAGTTTCAGTGGGGGAGCTTTCCCGGAACAGTGACCATAATTCCATAAGTTTTAAGGTACTTGTGGATCAGGATAAGAGTAGTCCTCGGGTGAAGGTGCTAAATTGGGGGAAGGCTAATTATAACAAAATTAGGCAGGAACTGAAGAATTTAGATTGGGGGCGGCTGTTTGAGGGTAAATCAACATCTGACATGTGGGACTCTTTCAAACGTCAGCTGATTAGAATCCAGGACCAGCATGTTCCTGTAAGGAAGAAAGACATGTTTGGCAAGTTTCGGGAAGCTTGGATAACACGGGATATTGTGAGCCTCGTCAAAAAGAAAAAGGAAGCAGTTGTAAGGGCTGGATGGCTTGGAACAGACTTGAGGAATATAAAGACAGTAGGAAGGAACTTAAGCAAGGAGTCAGGAAGGCTAAAAGGGGTGATGAGAAGTCATTGGCAAACAGGATGAAGGAAAATCCCAAGGCATTTTATACATTTATAAAGAGCAAGAGGGTAACCAGGGAAAGGGTTGGCCCATTCAAGGACAGAGATGGGAATCTATGCGTGGAGCCAGAGGAAATGGGCGAGGTGCTAAATGAGTACTTTGCATCAGTATTCACCAAAGAGAAGGACTTGGTGGATGATGAGCTGAGGGAAGGGAGTGCAGATAGTCTCAGCCATCTCATTATCAAAAAGGAGGAGGTGTTGCGTGTCTTGCAAAGCAATAAGATAGATAAGTCTCCAGGGCCTGACGGGATCTACCCTAGAATACAGAGGGAGGGAAGGGAAGAAATTGCTGGGGCCTTGACAGAAATCTTTGCATCCTCATTAGCTACAGGTGAGGTCCCAGAGGACTGGAGAAAAGCCAATGTTGTTCCTTTGTTTAAGAAGGGTGGCAAGGATAATCCAGGAAATTATAGGCCTGTGAGCCTTACGTCAGTGGTAGGGAAATTATTAGAGAGGATTCTTCGGGACAGGATTTACTCCCAATTGGAAACAAACGAACTTATTAGCGAGAGACAGCATGGTTTTGTGAAGGGGAGGTCGTGTCTTACTAATCTGATTGAGTTTTTTGAGGAAGTGACGAAGATGATTGATGAGGGAAGGGCGGTGGATGTCATCTATATGGACTTTAGTAAAGCCTTTGACAAGGTCCCTCATGGCAGACTGGTGCAAAAGGTGAAGTCACACGGGATCAGAGGTGAGCTGGCAAGATGGATACAGAACTGGCTCGGTCATAGAAGACAGAGGGTAACAGTGGACGGGTGTTTTTATGAATGGAGGGATGTGACTAGTGGTGTACCGCAGGGATCAGTGCTGGGACCTTTGCTGTTTGTAGTATGTGCAAATGATTCGGAGGAAAATGTAGCTGGTCTGATTAGTAAGTTTGCGGATGACACAAAGGTTGGTGGAGATGCGGATAATGATGAGGATTGTCAGAGGATACAGCAGGATATTGATCGGTTGGAGACTTGGGCAGAGAAATGGCAGATGGAGTTTAATCTGGACAAATGTGAAGTAATGCATT
Organism: Heterodontus francisci; assembly: GCF_036365525.1. Lineage (NCBI taxonomy): Eukaryota > Metazoa > Chordata > Chondrichthyes > Heterodontiformes > Heterodontidae > Heterodontus > Heterodontus francisci. The sequence continues at coordinate 75,392 of NW_027140399.1, forward strand.
TTGGAAGGTCTAATGCAGGTGGGAAGTATACAGTAAATGTCAGAATCCTTAGGAGTATTGACAGGCAGAGAGATCTGGGCATACAGGTCCACGGGTCACTGAAAGTGGCAACGCAGGTGGATAAGGTATTCAAGAAGGCATACGGCATGCTTGCCTTCATCGGACGAGGCACAGAGTATAAAAATTGGCAAGTCATCTTGCAGCTCTACAGAACCTTCGTTAGGCCACACTTAGAATTGTGCGTGCAATTCCGACTGCCACACTACCAGAAGGACGTGGAGGCTTTGGAGAGGGTACAGAGGAGGTTTACCAGGATGTTGCCTGGTCTGGAGGGCATTAGCTATGAGGAGAGGTTGGAAAAACTCGGATTGTTTTCACTGGAACGACGGAGGTGGAGGGGCGACATGATAGAGGTTTACAAAGTTATGAGCGGCATGGACAGAGCGGATAGTCAGAAGCTTTTTCCCAGGGTGGAAGGGTCAGTTACTAGGGGACATAGGTTTAAGGTGCGAGGGGCAAAGTTTAGAAGGAATCTGCGAGGCAGATTTTTTACACTGAGGGTGGTGAGTGCCTGGAACTTGCTGCCGGGGGAGGTGTTAGAAGCAAATACGATAGCGACCTTTAAGAGACATCTTGACAAATGCATAAATAGGAAGGGAATAGAGGGATATGGGCCCCGGAAGTGCAGAAGGTGTTAGTTTAGGCAGGCATCAACATCGGCGCAGGCTTGGAGGGCCGAATGGTCTGTTCCTGTGCTGTACTGTTCTTTGGTATTTGTTCTTGACTGCAGTTACAGTGTCCCTGGGTCTGTAACACGACCAACAAATGGAGCAGAGGCTGCAGAGAGGGGAAGCTCTGTAAAGTGAGAGGAGGAAGGGGCTGTGCCCTACCCTCCCTGGGTTTTCCAAGAGCACTTTTCTTATGCACACCTAACCCAGGAGCAGTGTGTGAGGTAACTCTGATTCAATTAGGAGGTGGTCACAGAGCTGTGTCACCTCCTGCAACACGACCTGGAGCCTCACTGCGTGCAGTTCTGGTCGCCACATTACCAATAGGATGTAGATGCTTTGGAGATGGTGCAGAGGAGGTTCACCAGGATGTTGCCTGGTATGGAGGGCGCTAGCTATGAAGAGAAGTTGAGCAGATTAGGATTATTTTCATTAGAAAGACAGAGATTAAAGGGGGACCTGATTGAGGTGTACAAAATCATGAGGGGTAGAGACAGGGTGGATATCAAGAAGCTTTTTCCCAGAGTGGGGTTTGAATTACTAGGGGTCACGAGTTCAAAGTGAGAGGGGAAAAGCTTAGGCGGCATATGCGTGGAAAGTTCTTTACGCAGAGGGTGGTGGGTGCCTGGAACGCATTGCCAGCGGAGGTTGTAGACGCGGGCACGAAAGCATCTTTTAAGATGTATCTAGACAGATACATGAATGGGCAGGAAGAAAAGAGATACAGACCCTTAGAAAATAGGCGAATGTTTAGATAGAGGATCTGGATCGGCGCAGGCTTGGAGGGCCGAAGGGCCTGTTCCTGTGCTGTAATGTCCTTTGTTCTTTTGTTCTTTCTCACACCAGGGTGAGGACGGAGTTGTCAGTGGCTGTTAAAGTCACAGTTTCATTGAACTTCCATGTATCTGAATATTTCCAGGCAGGAGCAGGAGACATATCAAACATAGAGTCATAGAGAGTGACAGATAGATTTATGGCACAGAAGATGGCCATTCGGCCCCTCGGTGCCCGCTCCCTGTGGAACAATCCAGTCAGTCCCACTCTCCCAGTCAGTCCCCGTATCCCTGCAAGATCATCTCCTTCGGGTGTCCATCCAGTATCCTTTTGAATTCATTGTCTCGAATGATGAAGTCCAAGATCTGATATGCTTCGCTAAACACTCTCCTAATATGTCCTGCCAGTTTCAAATATCAATGCTTATGCAGCCCCAGGTCGCTCTGTCCCTGCACAATCTTTAGAACTGTGTCATTAAGTCTATATTACCTTCCTATTCCTTCTGACAAAATACATCACCTCACACTCCGTTGTATGAAATTCCACCTGCCACTTCTCTGTCCATTCTGCTAGCCTATCTATATCCTGCTACAGGTGGTTTGCAACATCATCACTGTTTACCACACCTCCAAGATTGGTATCATCGGAAAATTTTGAAAATCTACTCTGTATTCCAAGATCCATGTAACTTATATATAGCAAAAAATCAAACAGTGGTCCTAAGCACTGACCCTTGGGGAACATCATTGTCTACCATCCTCCAGTCTGAAAAACAGCCATTTAACACATTTCTCTTTTTTATGTCCTATGGACAATTTTTGATCCAATTAGATGCTAAACCATGAGGTTCAATTTTGTTAGCCAAGCTTCTGTGTGTTTCTTCATCAAATAATTTCATAAAATCCACGTGGACAACATCCACCACATTCCCTTTATCAACCTTCTCTGATTTTCTAAATAAATTTAATTACTTCATCAAGCATGATCTGCCTTTTAGAAATCCGTGCTGACAATCCTTAATTAACTCAACCTCTCCAAGTGTGTGTTGTCCTTTTCCCCTGATTATTGCTTCTAAAACTTTCCTCACAACTGATGTTAAACTAACTGGCCAGTAGTTACTAGGCCTGTGTGTTGTCCATTGATAATTCTGGGAGGTGAGGGTGACCATCAATATCATCAATATCTCCCTCAGCAGGTAGAAGCAGGATGAGAGATCCCGTGGCTTTGTTAGGATAGCGGGATTCCTGATGGTGTAGGTGGCTCTGCGGGGACCCCATGTCAACCCATATGTTGACGTACAGGGACTGAAATAACTCTCACTCCATCAATGTACAGTTGGTGTGTGAGCATGTCCAGTACGTCATGTTGGTGAATGTCCACTATCCTGGCAGCAGCCACCATACCTTCATTCTGAAGCAGTCAGCCGGTCCCAACACATCGGGGCTCCATGAAGAACCAGAATGTAGCTCCTTGGAGACAAATGAACCCCCTCTAGACACAGCCCATGCTTCTACACCCTCAATCCACCTCCCACCATCAACAGTTAGTTACGCAATTAGCATGTGTATAATGTGAGCAATGGAGTCACCAGGAACATGGTGGAACAGAACATCGGTGTGATGAAGCAATGCTTCCGATGTCTGAAGCGCTCGGGGAGAGCCCTCCAGTACACACTGGAGCAGGTGTCTGAGTTCATGGTGTTCTGCTGCACCCTTCATATCATCACCATCATGAGGACACAGGCATTGGCACCAGGAATCCAGAGGAGGTGGGAGGGAAGATATTTCCTGGATGCCTTCGACCCGTACAGGCTGTCGGAGAGTCCCTGCTAAGATTCCAGTTCCCATAGGACAACTTCCCTTTCCAGCCATGAATTCCCCATTCTCCACCATTACACCCATCTGAGACGCCCCATCACAGTGTCACCTTGGTCAGCATCCTGTAATAAAAACATCAGAGAATTATTACAGCACAGAAGGACCAATTCAGCCTTTCGTATCTGCACTGGCTCTCCGAATGAGCAATTCTCCCAGTGCCGTTCCCTGCCTTCTTCCTGTAATCCTGCACATTCTTCCTTCTCATATAACAATCTATTCAGCTTCAGTTGAACCTGCCTCCACCACACTCTCAGGCAGTGCATTCCAGACTCTAACCAATCACTGTGTGGAAAAATATTTTCCTCAGGTCGTCTTTGCTTCTTTTACCCATGACTTTAAATCTGTGCCCTCTCTTTCTCGATCCTTTCACGAGTGGGAACTGTTTCTCTCTATCTACTCTGTCCAGACACCTCATGATTTTTGAAACCTCCAATAAATCACCTCTCGGCCTTCTCCGAGGAAAACAGTCCTAACTTCTCCAATCTATCTTCATAACTAAAATTCCTCAACCTGGGAATGATTCTGGTCAATCTTTTCTGTATTCTCTCCAATGCCCTCACGTCTTTCCTCAAGTGTGGCACCCAGAACTGGACACAATACCACAGCTGAGGCTGAAATAGTGTCTTATATAAGTTCAATATAACTTCTTTGCTCTTGTACTCGATGCCCATATTAATAAAGCCCAGGATACTGCATGCTTTATTAAACACTTTCTCAACCTGTTCTGCCGCCTTCAATGACTTCTGCACATATACACACAGGTCCCTCTGCTCCTGCACACCGTATAGAATTGTACACTTTATTGTATATTGTCTTCCCATGTTCTTCCTCCAAACATGAATCACTTCACATTTCTCTGTATTGAACTACATCTGCCACCTGTCTGCCCATTCCACCAACTTGTGTGTGTTCTTTTGAAGTTCTACACTATCCTCCTCACAGTTCACAATGCTTCCAACGTTCGTATCAGCTGCAAACTTTGAAATTGTGCCCTGGACACCCAGGTTTAGGTCCTTAATATATATCAGGAAAAGCAAGGATCCCAACACTGATCTCTGGGGAACTCCACCACAAACCTTCCTCCAGCCTGTAAAACATCCATTAACCACTGCTCTTTGTTTCCTGTCACTCAGCTAATTTCGTATCCATGTTGCTAATGTCCCTTTTATTCTATGGGCGACAAGATTGCTCACAGGTCTGTTGTGTGGCATTGTATCAAAAGGTTTTTGCATGCAGGGAATAGTTAAATGTCTAGAATGCACTGCTTGAGAATGGTGGAGGCAGGTTCATTTGAAACTGAATAGTCCGTTATATGAAAATCAATGAACATCAACAGAATTGCCCTCATCAACTCTCTCTGATACCACCTCAAACATCTCCAGCAAATTAGTTAAACATGATGTTCTCTCAAGAAATCCATGCTGGCTTGTTTAATTAACTCGCATTTGTCCATGTGACTATTAGCTTTGTCCAAGATTATTTATTTCTAGAAGTTTTCCCACCACCGAAGTTTAACTGACAGGCCTGTAGTTGCTGGCCTTATCTTTACACCCTTTTTTGAACAAGGGTGTAACGTTTACAATTCTCCAGTCCTCTGGCATCACCCCGAGTCTAAGGAGGACTGAAAAATTATGTCCAGTGCCTCTGCGATTTCCAACCTCACTTCCCTCAGTATCCTTGGATGCATCTCATCTGTTCCTGGTGCTTTATTCAATTTAAGTCCAGACAACCTATCTAATGCTTCCTCTTTATCAATTTTAAACCCCACTAGTGTCTGACTTACCTCCTCTTTCAACATTGCCTGGGTTGCATCTTCGAATTATAGAAAGTTTATGGCACAGAGAGAGGCCACTTGGCCCATCGTGTCTATGCTGTCCAAAAAACGATCCATCCATTCTAATCCTACCTTCCAGCATTTGATAGATTACAGCACTTGAGGTGCATATCCAGACACCTTTTGAATGAGTTGTTGGTTTCTGCCTCAACTACCCTTTCGGACAGTGAGTTCCAGGCTCCCACCACCCGCTGGGTGAAAAATAAAATCCGCAGCTCCCTTTTAGTCTTTCTACCAATCACTTTAAGTCCATGCCCCCTCATCACTGACCTCTTTGCTAAGGTGAATGGACACTTCAGCTCCACTCTACTCTCAGTTTTGTACATTTCAATCAGATTTACCCTCAGCCTTCTCTAATTCAAGGAGAACAATCCCAGCCTGTCCAATCTTTCCTCATAGCTGCATTTTTCCAGTCCTCGCCACATCCTCATAAATCTCCTGTGTACCCTCTCTGGTGCAATTACATCTTTTCTGTAATGAGGCGAGCAGAACTGCACACAGTACTCAAGTTGTGTGCTAACCAATGAGTTAGAGAATTCTAGCATAACCTCCCTGGACGTATATTCTATACCTCGGCTAATGAAGGAAAGGATTCCATATCATCTTCCTTGGTAAAGACAGGTGGAAATTATTCATTTATTACCTCAGCTATATCCTCTGCCCCCATGTGCAAATCCCCTTTATGGTCCTGAGTCAGCCCCATTGTTCCTTTTACTAACCTTTTACTATTTAGATGCCGAAAGAAAACTTTTGGATTTCCTTTAATGCTCGCCTCTTTTCATGCTCTCTCTTTGCTTCTCTTATTTGCTTTTTCACTTCCCCTCTGGACCTTCTGTATTCAGCCTGCTTCTCAATAGTATTTTCTACCTGATGTCTGTTATCTCAGACATAAACTTGTCAACCTTTCGTGTGGCCTTCAAAGATCTGTCTGAATACACTCCAAGTCTCTCTGTTCCTGTCTCCTCATTTAAACAATACCCATTTGTTTCTGTTGCCTTCCCTTACACTTCCTACCCAAATGTCTCACTTCACACTTCACTGTGTTAATTTATATTTGCCATCCGCTTGCCCATTTCACCAATCAGTCTCTGTCCTCCTGAAGTCTGTTATTATCCTTCTCACCGTTTCTTAACATGTCTGAGTTTCCTGCCATCTGAAAACTTTGACATTATCCCCTCTGTACACAAGCCCATTGTATTAACATACAGCAACTGTGATCCCAACAGTGACCCTGGGGAACCCCACTGTGTACTTCCCTCCAGGCTGAAGAATAACATTCTCCACTACACTCTACTTTCTGTCACTGCGCTAATTTCCCGCATGCTGACATTGAAAATAAAAAACAGACTACCATTTCTGAAACGCCTTTCATGATCACTGCATGTCAAAGAAGTGGTTTACAACCAATGTATAATTCTTAAAGCGAAGTCACTCTTGTAATGTCGGAAACAGGCAGACAATTTCTGCACAGCAAGATCCCACAAGCAGTAATGTGAGAATGATCAGATCTGTTTTTGTGATGTTGATTGAAGGAAACATTTTGACCAGGACACCGGGAATGATTCCCCTGCTCTGCTTCTGCATAGTGCGATGGGATCTTTAACATCCACCTGAGAGGGCAGACTGCAACTTGGTTCAAAGTTTCATTCGATAGACTGCACCTCTGACAGTGCAGCACACCCTCAGTACTGCACTGCAATGTCAGCATTGATTCTTGTGATCAAGTCCTGCAGTGACACTTGATCCTGGAAGCTTGCCACTGAAAGGGGAGAGAGCTACAAACTGAGCCACAGCTGACATTGGTCCTTTAATCCCATGTGTTTCTAATTCGGTAACACGGCTTTTATGTGGTACTTTCTCAAACGCCTTGTGAAAGGATTGGAATATTGTGAAAGTGCAGGTGGGAACCATCATAGAATCATAGAATAGCACAAACTGAATGAGGCCCTTCGGCCCATCAAGTCTGTGCTGGCCCTTTCAAAGAGCAATCCAGTTAGTCCCACTCCCTGGATCTTTCACTATATCCTTGCATTTGTTCTCCTTCAGATATTTATCCAATTCCCTTTTGGGATCTACTATTGAATCTGTATCCATCAGCCTATCAGACATTGCATCCCAAATCCAAACCACTCAGAAACAAATATCCTCATGTCTGCTTCTTTTCCCAATCGCCTTAAATCTGTGTCTCTTGGACATTGGAAATAGTTTCTGTTTATTTAATTTATCTAAATCCTTCCTAATGTTAAACATCTCAATCAAATCTCCTCTGAAAGTTCTTTGCTCTATGCAGAACAACCCCTAATACATAACTGTAATTCCTCATGCCTAGACAAATACTAGTAAAACAGTTCTGTACCCTCTCCGAAGGCTTCATGTCCTCCCTAAAGTGTGGTTCCAGTATTCGACACAAGACTCCAGGTGCAGCTGAACTAGTATTTTATATATGTTTCACATAATGTCCTTGCTTTTGTTCTTTTTGCCTCTATTTATAAACCCTAGGATCCCATACATTTATTAACTGTCAAGTTAACCTTTCCTGCCACCTTCAAAGATTTGTGTACAAATCCCAGGTGTCTCTGTTATTTCACCACCTTTATAGTTGGACCATTTAACTTGTATTGTCCCTCTTCATTCATCCTTTCAAAATGTATTACTTCACACATCTGCAATGCTAATTAAATATTGAGAAGATTGAAGCCATTGTTTTCTGTCTCTGCTCCAAACATTTCCTAGTTACACACTCCATCCCTCTCCTTTGTAAATGTTTGAGACGAAGCCAAACTGCTCACAGACTTAGTTACATAGTTAACATTGAGATCCCTTGAGATGAGCTTCCTACCAAATATTCACACCATCACTAAAACGGCCTATCACCAACCCCGGTGGAGTTGCATTGCTGGTTAAAGAGGAAATTAACGCAATAGTGAGGCAGGATATTAGCTCTGACGATTTCGAATATGTATGGGTAGAGCTGAGAAACACTAAGGGGCATAAAACGTTAGTGGGGGTTGTATATAGACCCCCAGACTGTAGTGCTGAATTTGGGAATGGCATTGACCAGGAAATCAGAGACGCATGCGATAAAGGAACATCTGTAATTATGGGTTTCTTGAATCTGCATATAGATTGGGTAAATCAAATTGGTCACAATACATTGTGGAAGAATTCCTGGAGAATATACGGGATGGTTTTCAGGACCAATTCTTTGAGGAACCAACTGGAGAACAGGCTATCCTAGACTGGTTATTGTGTAATGAGAGAGGAATAATTAACAATCTAGATGTGCGAGATCCCTCGGGGATGAACGACCATAATATGATAAAATCCTTCATCACGATGGAGAGTGTCCTAGTTGATTCTGAGACCAGGGTCGTGAATCTTAATAAAGTAAGCTACGAAGGTATGAGGCATGAGTCGTTGATGATACATTGGGAAACGTTACTTAAAGAGATAACGGTGGAAAGGCAATGGCAAACATTCAAAGAGCGCATGGATGAACTGCAACAATTGTTTATCCCTGTCTGGTGCAGAAGTAAAATAGAAAATGTAGCCAAATCATGGCTTGCAAGGAAAATTAGAGATAGCGTTAGATCCAAGGAAGAGGCATATAAATTTGCCAGGAAAAAAACAATAGACCTGAGGATTGGGAGCAGTTTAAAATTCAGCAAAGGAGCACCAAGGGATTGATTGAGAAGGGGAAAATGGAGTACAATAGTAAGCTTGCGGGGAACATAAAAGCTGACTGTAAACGTATCTATAGGTATGTGAAGCGGAAAAGATTGGCGAAGTCAAATGCAGGTCCGTTACAGTCAGAAACAGGGGGATTTATTCTGGGAAACAAAGAAATGGCTGACCAACTAAATGCATACTTTAGTTCTGTCTTCACAAAGGAGGACGCCAATATCATACCAGAAATGTTGGTGAATACAGGGTTTAGTGAGAGAGAGGAACTGAAAGAAATCAGTATTAGTAGAGAAATGGTGTTGGAGAAGTTGATGGTATTGAAGTCCGATAAATCCCCAGGGCCTAGTAATCTCCATCCCATAGTACTTAGGAAGTGGCCCGAGAAATAGTGGATGCATTGGTGGTCATCTTCCAAGATTCTATGGACTCTGGAACAGTTCCTACAGATTGGAAGGTAGCTAATGTAACCCCACTATTAAAAAAGGGAGGTAGAGAGAAAGCAGGAAATTGTAGACCAGTCAGCCTGACATCGGTCGTGGGGAAACTCCTGGAGTCCATAATCAAAGATATTGCAGCAGAGCACTTGGAGAACAGTGGTAGAATCGGGCAGAGTCAGCATGGATTTATGAAAGGGAAATCATGCTTGATAAATCTACTAGCATTCTTCGAGTATGTCACTAGTAGAGTTGATGAGGGGGAGCCAGTGGGTGTGGTTTATTTGCACTTTCGGAAGGCTCTCGACAAAGTTCCACGTAAGGGTTTAGCATGTAAAATTAAAGTGCACAAGACTGGGGGTAGTGTATTGAGATAGATAGAAAATTGGTTGGGAGACAGGAAACAAAGCATTGGAACATACGGATCTTTTTCTGAATGGCAGGCAGTGACTAGTGGGGTACTGCAGGGATCGGAGCGAGGACCCTAGTTATTCACAATATATATTAATGATTTAGATGAGGAAACTAAATGTAATATCTCCAGATTTGCAGATGATACAAAACTGGGTGGGAGGGTGAGTTGTGAGGAGGATGCAGAGAGGCTTCAGGGTGATTTGGACAATTTGAGTGAGTGGGCAAATGCATGGCAGATGCAGTATAATGTGGATAAATGTGAAGTTATCCACTTTACTAGCAAAAACAGGAAGGCAGATTATTATCTGAACGGCTATAAACTGAGAGAGGGGAATATGCAGCGAGACCTGGGTGTTCTCATACACCAGTCACTGAAGGTAAGCAGGCAGGTGCAACAGACGGTCGAAAAAGGCGAATGTTATGTTGGCCTTTATAGAGACAGGATTCGAGTACAGGAGCAGGGATGTCTTGCTGCAATTATACAGGGCCTTGGTGAGGCCGCACTTGGAATATTGTGTGCAGTTTTGGTCTCCTTATCTGAGGAAGGATGCTCTTGCTACAGAGGGAGTGCAGTAGAGTTTTCCCAGACTGATTCCTGGGATGGTAGGACTGTCGTATGAGGAGAGATTGAGTCGGTTAGGACTATATTCACTGGCTTTCAGAAGAGTGAGGAGGGATCTCATCGAAACCTATAAAATTCTAACATGGCTTGACAGGGTATATGCAGGAAGGATGTTCCCGATGGTGGGGGAGTCCCGAACCAGGTGTCATACTCTAAGTATATGGGGTAAAACTTTCAGGACTGAGATGAAGAGACGTTTCTCCACCCAGAGGGTGGTGAGCCTGTGGAAATCTGTCATCCCGCCCATATCCAAGGGGGATTGGAAGATTCTGGCCAGTGCCTCGGCTATTTCCACCATTTTTTCCCTCAGCAACCCTCATACATCCCATCCAGACTGGATAAATATTCAACTTTATTGTGGTACAAAAGTGTTGGATTGAAAAGAGTTAACTGAATCTGTTTGTTCCGTGACTGTAATTAATGTCAGTCTCCATGGACCCTAATTGTGTCACTGGACGTTTTCCATCTCCTATTAATAAGGGGCTTCTTTCAATGTGTTATTCCATAGTGTCAGTGGGAACATCAGCCCCGGCACTTACAGAGATCAGCTGCTCCAGAGAGATAGAGAGAAAGGATAGGTTAGAATCTGAGAACATTAGACTGGAATGTTACAACAATGGACAGGAGTTTATCCTCGGTTATTTACTCTCTTTCTACATTTTATGATTGGATGTCATTAAACATTCGTATCTATCTCGCACTGAAGATTATTCAATACATTTACTATCCCATCCTGGCTATTATTGGTGTCCCTGGTAAGTCTCTCTATCTAGCTATAAATCCTTTAAACCATGTTTGACTGCATTACTGCTCCTGTCATTTACTCTGCCCTTCTTGCTGCTGTTGTATGCCTGGTGAATATCTCCAGCTATTCGCTCAACAAACCATTGTGAACTGTATTACAGTTCTTGTCATTTACTCTCTCATCTTTGCTGCTGTTGCTGTCTCTATTTCAGGCCAGGAGATCTGTAAACCCTGTTTCACTGAAATACTGTTCTGTTATGTAAATTTTGGGAAGACGGAAACCAGTGTCATTGCTCTCCATCACAAACTCATTCCCCTATCTGTGAAGCACATACTCCACCCTGCCCAATATCTGAGGCTCAACTAGACAGTTAACAACTTCTGTGTTATATTTAAACCTGAGCTGAGTTCATCTTCATATTCTTTCCATCACTAACCCTGCCTAATATCACCTCTATGATATCACCCAACTCCACCTCTGCCTCAGCCCATCTACTGCATAAACCCTCATCTGCATCACTGTTAAATACACAGTTGACTATTCCAATTCCACCTTGTTCACCCTCACAGTTCTAAACCTCCATAAACCACAGCCCATCCAGAACTCTGCTGCCTGTATTCGAACTCACAGCAAATCCCGATCACCCATCACCCCTGTGCTCACTGTTCTCCATTGGCTCCCGGTATGGCAGCACCTTAATTTTAATCTTCTCATTCTTGTGTTTGAATCTCTCCATGACCTCACCCCTCCATTTATTCACTTTCCCCTCTCCAATTCCGATAGAACATAGAGCATTACAGCGCAGTACAGGCCCTTCAGCCCTCGATGTTGCGCCAGCCTGTGAAACCATCTGACCTACACTATTCCACTTTCATCCATATGTCTTTCCAATGACCACTTAAATGCCCTTAAAGTTGGCGAGTCTACTACTGTTGCAGGCAGGGCGTTCCATGCCCCTACTACTCTCTGTGCAAAGAAACTACCTCTGACATCTGTCCTATATCTATCACCCCTCAACTTAAAGCTATGTCCCCTCGTGTTTGCCATCACCATCCGAGGAAAAAGGCTCTCACTATCCACCCTGTCCAACCCTCTGATTATCTTATATGTCTCTATTAGGTCACCTCTTCTCCTCCTTCTCTCTAACGAAAACAACCTCAAGTCCCTCAGCCTTTCCTCGTAAAACGTTCCCTCCATACTAGGCAACATCCTAGTAAATCTCCTCTGCACCTTTTCCAAAGCTTCCACATCCTTCCTATAATGCGGTGACCAGAACTGCACGCAATACTCCAGGTGCGGCCGCACCAGAGTTCTGTACAGCTGCATCATGACCTGGTGGCTCCTAAACTCGATCCCCCTACTAATAAAAGCTAACACACCATATGCCTTCTTAACAGCTCTATTAACCTGGGTGGCAACTTTCAGGGATTTATGTACCTGGACACCAAGATCTCTCTGCTCATCTTCACGAACAAGAAACTTCCCATTAGCCCAGTATTCTGCAATCCTGTTACTCCTTCCAAAGTGAATCACCTCACACTTTTCCGCATTAAACTCCATTTGCCATCTCTCAGCCCAGCTCTGCAGCCAATCTATGTCCCTCTGTACCCTACAACATCCTTTGGCACTATCCACAACTCCACCGACCTTCGTGTCATCCGCAAATTTACTAACCCACCCTTTTACACCCTCATCCAGGTCATTTATAAAAATGAAAAACAGCAGTGGCCCCAAACAGATCCTTGCGGTACACCACTAGAAACTATTAATCCCCTTTTGTTTCGGAGGACCAGGGGACCGCTGGGTAAGGGAAAACTATTTATTTGGGCAGTTTTAAAATCTTGTTCTTTTTGCGAGGAGCAGCTTTGAGAGAACGAGGTGCAGAGCGGACTTTCAGCTGAGCGGTCAATTTCAGTAAGTTACAAGTTAATCCCCTTTTGTTTCGGAGGACCAGGGGACTGCTGGGTAAGGGAAAACTATTTATTTGGGCAGTTTTAAAATCTTTGTCTTTTGCGAGGAGCAGCTTTGACAGAACGAGGTGCGGAGCGGACTTTCAGCTGAGCGGTCAATTTCAGTAAGTTACAAGTTAATCCCCTTTTGTTTCGGAGGACCAGGGGACTGCTGGGTAAGGGAAAACTATTTATTTGGGCAGTTTTAAAATCATTTTCTTTTTGTGAGGAGCAGCTTTGACAGAACGAGGTGCGGAGCGTTCTTACAGCTGAGTGGTCAATTTCATTGTCAGTTACAAGTTAATCCCTTTTTTGTTTCGGAGGACCGGGGACTGCTGGATAAAGGAAAACTATTTATTTGGGAAGTGGCAGTACCCGAGACACTACACGTGTAGTGTCTCCCACCCACCCTCCTCCTCTAACCAGAAAAAAAAGGACTCTGGTGTGTTGATAAGGTAAGCTTTTTATTTAAAAAGTTCAGTCCGTCGGATTGCTAAGCGAACAAGTTTTGACTTTTTTTTTTCGTTTGGTTTTTCAGTAGATTTGTTGGGAATCTAGAATAGTGGGAATGGAGGTAAAGGCAGTTGTATGTTCCTCCTGCAGAATGTGGGAGGTAAGGGTCGCCAAGAGTGTCCCTGCTGACTGCATCTGCGGGAAGTTCACCCAACTCCAGCTTCTCGAGAACCGCCTTAGGGAACTGGAGCTGGAGCTGGATGAACTTCGGATCATTCGGGAGGCGGAGGGGATTATTGACAGGAGTTATAGGGAGGCAGTCACACCTCAGGTAAAAGAAGTAGGTAGATGGGTTACCGACAGGGGAAGGAAAGGGAACCAGCAGGCAGTGCAGGGATCCCCTGTGGCCGTTTCCCTCAACAACAGGTGTACCGTTTTGGATACTGTTGAGGGGGACGACTTACCAGGGGTAAGCAATGGGGTGCAGGTCTCTGGCACAGAGTCTGTCCCTGTTGCTCAGAAGGGAAAGGGGAAGAGGAGCAGAGCATTAGTCATTGGGGACTCCATAGTTAGGGGAACTGATAGGAGGTTCTGTGGGAACGAGAGAGACTCACGGTTGGTGTGTTGCCTCCCAGGTGCCAGGGTACGTGATGTCTCTGATCGTGTTTTTGGGATCCTTAAGGGGGAGGGGGAGCACCCCCAAGTCGTGGTTCACATAGGCACCAACGACATAGGTAGGAAGAGAGATGGGGATTTAAGGCAGCAATTCAGGGAGCTAGGGTGGAAGCTTAGAGCGAGAACAACCAGAGTTGTTATCTCTGGGTTGTTGCCCGTGCCACGTGCTATCGAAGAGAGGAATGGGGAGAGACAGGAATTGAACACGTGGCTGCAGGGATGGTGTAGGAGGGAGGGTTTTGGTTTCCTGGATAATTGGGGCTCATTCTGGGGTAGGTGGGACCTCTACAAACAGGATGGTCTTCACCTGAACCAGAGGGGTACCAATATCCTGGGGGGGAGATTTGTTAGTGCTCTTCGGGGGGGTTTAAACTAATTCAGCTGGGGAATGGGAACCTAAATTGTAGTTCCAGTGTACAGGCTGTTGAGAGTAGTGAGGTAGGGGATAAGGTTACAGGGACGCAAGGGGGCACTGGCAAGCAAGAACTTGGTTTCAAGGGTGTCTACTTCAACGCCAGGAGCACCGGAATAAGGTGGGTGAGCTTGCAGCATGGGTTGGTACCTGGGATCCTGATGTTGTGGCCATTTCAGAGACATGGGTGGAGCAGGGGCAGGAATGGATGTTGCAGGTTCCGGGATTTAGATGTTTCACTAAGAACAGAGAAGAGGGTAAAAGAGGGGGGGGGGTGGGGGTGTGGCATTGTTAATCAAGGAAAGTATTACAGCGGCAGAAAGGACGTTTGAGGACTCGTCTACTGAGGTAGTATGGGCCGAGGTTAGAAACAGGAGAGGAGAGGTCACCCTGTTGGGAGTTTTCTATAGACCTCCGAATAGTTCCAGAGATGTAGAGGAAAGGATAGCGAAGATGATTCTCGACAGGAGCGAGAGTAACAGGGTAGTGGTTATGGGGGACTTTAACTTTCCAAATATTGACTGGAAATACTATAGTTCGAGTACTTTAGATGGGTCAGTTTTTGTCCAGTGTGTGCAGGAGGGTTTTCTGGCACAGTATGTGGACAGGCCAACCAGGGGCGATGCCACATTGGATTTGGTACTGGGTAATGAACCCGGCCAGGTGTTCGATTTAGATGTAGGTGAGCACTTTGGTGATAGTGATCACAATTCGGTTAGGTTTACCTTAGCGATGGGCAGGGACAGGTATATATCGCAGGGCAAGAATTATAGCTGGGAGAAAGGAAATTATGACGCGATTAGGCAAGATTTAGGATGTGTAGGATGTGGATGCTTCACAAACCACTGACCACCTCCAGGCGCGTATCCATTGTCTCTCGAGATAAGGAGGCCCAAAAGAAGGATGTGGAAGGAAACTGCAGGGGATGGGCACAAACGAAATGTGGAGCTTATTCAAGGAGCAGGTAATGCGTGTCCTTGATAAGTATGTACCTGTCAGGCAGGGAGGAAGTTGTCGAGCGAGGGAGCCGTGGTTTACTCAAGAAGTTGAAGCGCTTGTCAAGAGGAAGAGGGTGGCTTATGTTCGGATGAGACGTGAAGGCTCAGTTAGGGCGCTTGAGAGTTACAAGCTAGCCAGGAAGGATCTAAAGGGAGGGCTAAGAAGAGCAAGGAGAGGACACGAGAAATCATTGGCGGATAGGATCAAAGAAAACCCTAAGGCTTTCTATAGGTATATCAGGAATAAAAGAATGATAAGAGTTAGAACACGGCCAATCAAGGATAGTAGTGGGAAGTTGTGTGCGGAATCAGAGGAGATAGGGGAAGCGTTAAATGAATATTTTTCGTCAGTATATACAGTAGAGAAAGAAAATGTTGTCGAGGAGATTACTGAGATACAGCCTACTAGGCTAGATGGGATTGAGATTCACAAGGAGGAGGTGTTAGCAATTTTGGAAAGAGTGAAAATAGATAAGTCCCCTGGGCCAGATGGGATTTATCCTAGGATTCTCTGGGAAGCTAGGGAGGAGATTGCAGAGCCGTTGTTGTTGATCTTTATGTCGTCATTGTCGACAGGAGTAGTGCCGGAAAACTGGAGGATAGCAAATGTTGTCCCCTTGTTCAAGAAGGGGAGTAGAGACAGCCCTGGTAATTATAGACCTGTGAGCCTTACTTCGGTTGTGGGTAAAATGTTGGAAAAGGTTATAAGAGATAGGATTTATAATCATCTTGAAAAGAATAAGTTCATTTGCGATAGTTAGCACGGTTTTGTGAAAGGTAGGTCGTGCCACACAAACCTTATTGAGTTTTTCGAGAAGGTGAACAAACAGGTGGATGAGGGTAAAGCCGTGGATGTGGTGTATATGGATTTCAGTAAGGCGTTTGATAAGGTTCCCCACGGTAGGCTATTGCAGAAAATACGGAAGTATGGGGTTGAAGGTGATTTAGAGCTTTGGATCAGAAATTGGCTAGCTGAAAGAAGACAGAGGGTGGTGGTTGATGGCAAATGTTCATCCTGGAGTTTAGTTACTAGTGGTGTACCGCAAGGATCTGTTTTGGGGCCACTGCTGTTTGTCATTTTCATAAATGACCTGGATGAGGGTGTAGAAGGGTGGGTTAGTAAATTTGCAGATAACACTAAGGTCGGTGGAGTTGTGGATAGTGCTGAAGGGTGTTGTAGGGTACAGAGGGACATGGATAGGCTGCAGAGCTGGGCTGAGAGATGGCAAATGGATTTTAATGCGGAGAAGTGTGAGGTGATTCACTTTGGAAGGAGTAACAGCAATGCAGAGTACTGGGCTAATGGAAAGATTCTTGGTAGTGTAGATGAGCAGAGAGATCTTGGTGTCCAGGTACATAAATCCCTGAAAGTTGCTACCCAGGTTAATAGGGCTGTTAAGAAGGCATATGGTGTGTTAGCTTTTATTAGTAGGGGGATCGAGTTTCGGAGCCACGAGGTCATGATGCAGCTGTACAGAACTCTGGTGAGGCCGCACCTTGAGTATTGCGTGCAGTTCTGGTCACCGCATTATAGGAAGGATGTGGAAGCTATGGAAAGACTGCAGAGGAGATTTACTAGGATGTTGCCTGGTATGGAGGGAAGGTCTTACGAGGAAAGGCTGAGGGACTTGGGGTTTTTTTCGTTCGAGAGAAGGAGGAGGAGAGGTGACTTAACAGTGACATATAAGATAATCAGAGGGTTAGATCGGGTGGGTAGTGAGAGTCTTTTTCCTCGGATGATGATGGCAAACACGAGGGGACATAGCTTTAAGTTGAGGGGTGATAGATATAGGACAGAGGTCAGAGGTAGTTTCTTTACTCAGAGAGTAGTAGGGGCGTAGAACGCCCTGCCTGCAACAGTAGTAAACTCGCCAACTTTAAGGGCATTTAAGTGGTCATTGGATAGACATATGGATGAAAATGGAATAGTGTAGGTCAGATGGTCGGCGCAACATCGAGGGCCGAGGGGCCTGTACTGCGCTGTAATGTTCTAATTCTAATTCTAATTCTCAGGCTCGAAAGTGGCATTTGGTTCACTGACGTTTGATCATCCATATACATAACATCAACAGTGCTCTCATCAACTCTCGCCAATACTTCATCAAAGAACTAGATCAGGTTTGTCAGATATGAGTTCTGTTAACATACATGTGCTGCTTATCATTTGTAAACTCATGTTCTTTCCAAACCTCAATAATCGTGTCCCAGATTATTGACGCTCAAATTTTCACCAACGTTTCATTGCTGTTGGACTGAAGGGCCGATGGTTACAGTATTCATCCTGTCGCTACTATTCTACATAACATTTCACACTTATAACTTTCCAGTGTTCTGTCACCACTCCCATATCCAAGGAGGATTGAAAGATTCTGGTCAGTGGCTCCGCTATTCCTACCATTCCTTCCCAACCTTAAACATCCTCTACAGACCGGGAAATGTTCTACTTTATTGTGGTACAAAAATATTTGGATTGAAAGGAGTTAACTGAACCTGTTTGTTCAGTGACTGTAATTAATTTCAGTCTCCATGGGCGCTAATTGTATAACTGCAGGCTTTCCCTCTTCTATTAATAAGCGATTCATTGCAATGTATTATCCAATCATGTCAGCGGAAGCATCACCCTGGAACTGACAGGGATCAGCGGATCCGGAAAGAGGGAGCGGATAGATCAGAATCTGAGAACAATAGAGTGGAATGTTGCAAAAATGGGCAGGAGTTTCCCCTCTTTGTTTAACTATCTTACTGCAGATTGTGATTGGATAACATTAGATTATCGGATCGCAGCTGCACTGAGGATGATTCAAATGATTTACTATCCCATTCTCGCTATTACTGGGGTCCGTGGTAAGTATTTGTATCCAACTATTCGATCAATAATCCTTATTGCATTGTATTAGTGTTCATGTTATTTAAATCTTTGGAAGACCAAAGCCATTATATTCAGTCTCTGTCACAAATTTTATTTCCCATCCACTATTTGCAACACCCTCGCTCGGGCTGGGCCAAACTGTTTACAACTTCTGGCATCTAGTTAACGCTAAGCTGTGTCCATCTCCATTTTCTCACCATCACCAGTCTTGCTGACCACCACCTCTGTAATATCAACCGTCTGCAGCTCTGCCTCAGCCCATCAGGCGAAATCCTGATCTGTGCGTTTGTTATTTCCACACTTGGTTATTCCAATTCTTCCCTTGCCACCGTCCCAGTTACAAACCTTCATAAATCACAGCCCATCCAGAACTCTGCTTCCTGTATCCTAATTCGAAGCAAACCCCGATCACCCATCACCCCTGTGCTCACTGATATACATTGGCTCGTGGTCTGGCATCAAATTTATTTTAATATTCTCATTCCTATGTTTGAATCCCTCCATGGCCATGCCACTATGCATTTTGCATATTCCTGCAAATCTTTACCCTTGAAGTCTTATTCCAATCCCTTTAATCTCCCCATCCGTAATTTTCATTCGATTAACCATTAGTGTCAACATTATGGAAGCCTGAATCCATAAAATGATGTGAGCCACACTTCTGGCCACTTTTATTGTGGCCTGCACTGTGACCCATGCTGGGCAGAGCTCTAGCCCGGCTGCATCATGTGTTTACCATTCGTGTGAGGAGGTTTCAATGTGACGTCAATCAGCATTCCGACAGCTTTCTATGTAAGTCTTTGAAACATGTACATGTTCACTGTCCGCCTATGTTAGTCACTCTCAGCTGAGCATACATACAGCAGCACGAGTATCCCCCTCTAGTGTTGTTTAAAAGGACCAGGTTTCCCACTTATAAGTGAGGGGCTTTTGTATTACTTCTGCTATTGTAAAGTGTGTGGAGGTGATCACAGAATCACAGAATAATAGAGTGCAGTAGAGGCCCTTCGAAGCATTGCGTCTGCACCGATGCATTAGACACCTGACCTGTCTACTTAATCCCATTTGCCAGCACTTGGCCCATTGCCTTGAATGTTATGACGTGCCAAGTGCTCATCCAGGTACTTTTCAAAGGATGTGAAGCAACCTGCATCTACCACCCTCCCAGGCAGGGCATTCCAGACCGTCCCCACCCTCTGGGTAAAAAGTTCTTCCTCAAGTCCCCCTTAAACCTCCCCCCGCCCCCCTCCTTAAACCCCTGACCCCTCGTAACTGACCCTTCAACTAAGGGGAACAGCTGCTCCCTAACCACCCTGTCCATGCCCCTCATAATCTTGCACACCTCGATCAGGTCTCCCTTCAGTCTTCTCTGCTCCAGGGAAAGCAACCCAAGCCTATCCAACCTCTCTTCATAGCTTAAATGTTCCATCCCAGGCAGCATGCTGGTGAATCGCTTCTGCACCACCTCCAATGCAATCATATCCTTCCGATAATAAGGAGACCAGAATTGCATTCAGTACTCCAGCTGTGGCCTTCCCAAAGTTCTGTACAACTCCAACATGACCTCCCTGTTTTTGTAATCTATGCCTCGTTTGATAAAGGCAAGTGTCCCATAAGCCTTTTTCACTACCCTATTAAACTGCCCTTCTGCCTTCAGAGATCTATGGACAAACACGCCAAGGTCCCTTTGTTCCTCGGAACATCCAAGTGTCAGGCCATTCATTGAATACTTCCGTATCACATCACTCCTTCCAAATTGTATCACCTCACACTTTTCAGCGTTAAATTCCATCTGCCACTTTTCTGCCCATTTGACCATTGCGTCTATAGCTTCCCGTAACCTAAGACACTCCACCTCACTGTTTACCACTCATCCAATCTTTGTGTCAACCACGAACTTACTGATCCTACCCCCCACATAGTCATCTATGTCATTTATATAAATGACAAACAATAGGGGACCCAGCACAGATCCCTGTGGTACGCCACTGGACACTGGCTACCATTCACCAAAACAGCCATCTGTCATCACTCTCTGTCTCCCACAGCTAAGCCAATTTTGAATCCACCTTATCAAGTCACCTTGTATCCCATGTGCGTTTGCTTTCTTGATAAGTCTCCCATGTGGGACCTTGTCAAAGGCTTTGCGGAAATCCATGTAAACTACATCAACTGCACTACCCTCATCTACACACCTGGTCACATGCTCAGAAAATTCAATCAAATTTGTTCGGCATGACCTCCCTCTGACAAAGCAATGCTGACTCTTCCTGATCAAATTTTGCCTCTCCAAGTGGAGATAGATTCTCTCCTTCATAACATTCCCCAATAGCTTCCCTCCTCCTGACGTGAGACTCACTGGTCTGTAGTTCCCAGGCTTATCTCTACAACCTTTCTTAAATAGTGGGACCTCATTATCTGTTCTCCAGTCCTCTGGCACATCCCCCGTGGCAGAGAGGAATTAAATATTAGGGTCAGAGCCCCTGCAATCTCCACCCTCGCCTCCCACAGCATCCTGGGACACAAATCGTCCAGACCTGGAGATTTCTGCACTTCTAACCTGCGAAAACCTCCAATACCTTGTCACTCCCTGTGACAATTTTCTTCAAGAACTTCACAGTCTCTCACTCAAATTTCCATATCTACATCCTCATTCTCTTGGGTGAAGACAGATGTGAAGTATTCATTCAACACCTACCAATGTCCTCTAGCTCCACCCACAAATTTCCCCCTTGGTCCCTAATGGGTCCTACTCTTTCCCTGGTTATCCACTTCCCATTGATATACTTATAGAATATCTTGGTATTTTCCCTACTTTTACCAGCCAGAGCTTTCTCATCCTCCTCTTTGCTCCCCTATTTGCTTTCTTAAACTCCATCCTCCACTTTCTGTACTCCACTAATGCTTCCATTCATTTGCTCACCTTGTATTTGCTAAAAGCCCCTCTTTTCCTTATCATCATACCCTGTGATGTGGATGATTTTCTGGAGGTTGTGTTGTGAGCTACTGCAGACATTCCGGGAGGTCAGAGGATCTGGAGACCCAACTCTGGACGAGGTATGGTGACTGTAGTTAGAGTGTCTCTGGGTCTGTAACACGACCAACAAATGGAGCAGAGGCTCCAGAGAGGGAAGGCTCCATAAAGAGGGAGGAGGAGAGGTATCTGTCCTCCCTAGCCCCGGGTTTTGCAAGAGTACTTTTCCTACCTAACCTAACCCAGGGGCAGTGTGTGAGGCGACTCTGGTTCAAGAAGCAGGTGGTCACTGAGCTGTGTCACCTCTTATAACACGACCTGGAGCCTCGCACCAGGTTGAAAATAATCCCATGTACAAGGTGAGCAAAGGAGCCACCTGGAATACAGTGGAACAGACAATCGGTGTGATGCTTGAACCGCTGGACGGGCGCCCTCCAGTACACACGGGAGCAGGTGTCCAAATTCATGGTGTTCTGCTGCACCCTTCATATCATCACCATCATGTGGACACAGGCTTTGCCAGCAGGAATCTGTAGACCAGCTCAGCGGGAGGAGGAGGAAGCAGGGAGGATATTTCCTGGATGCCTTCGACAGGGACAGGCTGGTGGAGACTGTCTTCGAAGATTCTGTTTCCCATAGTACAATATCCCTTTCTTACAATGGATCCCCCATTCACCACAATTACACCCATCTGAGACACCCCATCACAGCGTCTCTTTGGTCATCAGCCTGCAATAAAAACCACCAACATAAACCTTTTCATTAACATCTTTATCCAAGACGACATCCAATTGTACAAACAAAGCTGAACTATTCACTCTTGTGTATTCCCTCAATGCCTGTCTTTTAGTTTACCTCGACGTGCCTCATGCTCCAACACAGTGTTTCCCCTGTGACTGCTCCATGGCTGGTGGAAGGCTGCTGACATTCCCTGGAGGAGACTGCAGATGGCCTTGCAGGACGTCCTCGAGCAGCTTGAGGACCTTGAGGGCTCAGATTCGGTCTTCAACACCTCGGCATGGGCAGCAGCAGGCTGGGTTGTCAAATAGTAACAGCAAGGAGACGTGTGGAGTGACAGTAAAGGGAGAATAAATACTGTAATCCTGAGAGAGGACAGCAGGTTCGCGCTCCATGGAGCCACTGCCACTCCCACGGGGCGACACCTCAGCAATCCAAGTAAACTACTAGATCACAGATTGCTGCACTGCTGTGAAAGCGTGTAAACGCATTTGAGCACAGTGGGGAGGCCGTGGCGTAGTAGTATTGTCACAGGACTAGAAACCCAAAAAACCCAGGGTATTGCTCTGGGGACATGGGTTCGAATCCCACCACAGCAGAAGGTGCAACTTGAATTCAATTAACAAATCTGGACTTTAAAGCGTGTCTAACGATAGCGATGAAACCCATCTGGTTCACTCATGCCCTTTAGGTGAGGAAATCTGATGTCCTTACCTGGTGAAGTCTAGATGTGATTGCAGACCCACGGCAATGTGGTTGCTTCTCACCTGTCCTCTGTGATGGCCGAGCAAGACACTCAGTTGTATCTAACGGCTATTTAGTTCATAAAAAAAGGAATGAAACCGGACGGACCACCTGGCATTGACTGAAGCACTGGAAACGACAAGGACAAACCCAGCCCTGTTGACACTGCAAAGTCCTCCTTACCTACATCTGGGAGCACGTGCCAAAGTTGGGAGAGCTGTCCCACAAACCAGTCTTGCAACAGCCTAATCTAGTCACACTCCTGAAATCATACCTTGCATGCAGTGTGCAAACACCACCATCCCTGTAGAGGTGGCGCCACGTTGGTATACAGTAGGGAGGGAGATGCCCTGGGACTCCTCAACATCGACTCCAGATCCCATGAAGTCTCATGGCAATAGGTCAAACGTGGACAAGGAAATCTCCGGCTGTTTACCACCTACTGCCCTCTCTCAGCTGATGAATCAGTACTCCTCCATGTTAAATAGCAAGAGGATGTGAACAAGAGGATTGACCAGGGCAGGGCGATGGACGTTGTCTACATGGACTTTAGCAAGGCCTTTGACAAGGTCCCACGTGGTAGGCTGGACTAGAAGGATCGAACACATGGGATCCAGGCTGTGCTAGCAAATTGGATACCATATTGGATTGGTGATAGGAGGCAGAAGGTGGTACTGCAGGGTTGTTTGTCAGATTGGAGGCCGGTGACCAGTGGTGCGACGCAGGGATCGGTGCTGGGCCCTCTGTTGTTTGTTATATGTATTAATGACTTGGACGTGAATGTCAAGGGCATGATAGGCAAGTTTGCAGATGACACCAACATTGGTGGTATAGTGGACAGTGAAGAAGGTTGTCTAAGGTTACAACAGGATATAGATCAGCTGGGAAAGTGGGCAAGGAGTTGCGAATAGAATTTAACGCAGACAAGTGTGAAGTGGTGTTTTGGGAAGTTAAACCAGAGAAGGACATCTACAATGAATGGCAGGGCCCTGGGGAGTGTTATTGAGCAGAGAGACCTTGGGATGCAGTTACATAGTTCCCTGAAAGGGCAACACAGGTAGACAGGGTGCTGAAGAAGGCATATGGCAGGCTTGCCTTCGTCGGCCAAGGCATTGAGTACAAGAGTTGGTGCGTCGTGTTACAGTTGTACATAACGCTGGTTAGGCCGCATTTGGAGTACTGTGTGCAGTTCTGGTCGCCGCACTACAGGAAAGATGTGATTAAGCTAAGAGAATGTGCAGAAAAGTATTCACAAGGCTGTTGCCTTTGTTTGCACTGGAGTGCTGACTTGGGCTGCATTAGAGTTCTGAAGTGTGAGTTTTGCGACTGAGGGTAATTAAGGGTTATTTGTATCGAAAGTCAAGACTGTCTATTAAGTAGAAAATTAACTTAACAGTTGCTGTTTGAGTTGGAGAAGCTGAGTTTTCGACCAGCTTTAAACAGAGTTCACTCAAGCTCTGCTTACAGGTTCCCCTTGTTAATTAGAGAATTGGCTGAAACCAGTTTTCAGGGGCGAGAGTCAGACATTATAAAAGTGGGCCACCTTACAGTGCTGACTTTGTTTGCACTGGTGTGCTGACATGGGTTGCATTAGAGAGCTAAAGTGGGATGTTTGTGACTGAGGGAGTTTGGTGAGGAGGAAGCGAGGAGCTCCTTTCATTTCTTAGCTGTCCTCAAAGAGCGTGAGGGGAGCCGGAAGTTTTTACAGAGCACAGCTGACTAGTGCTCAGGTCCTGGGGGGTATTTTTCAAACTAAATTGAATTGTAAGTCATTGTTTCAACAAGACTTAGTTGATTTTTAAAATTATAATACTCTTCTAAAGTTTTAAATTTAAAGGGCTTATTCATGGCAGGAGAGCTTAAAGCCGTGGTTTGCTTCTCTTGCTGCATGTGGGAATCCGGGAGCATTTCCAATCCCCGGGACCAACATGTGTGCAGGAAGTGTGTCCAGCTGCAGCTCCTGGAAGCTCGGGTTTCAGAGCTGAAATGGCGGCTGGAAACTCTGTGGAGCATCCGTGAGTCTGAGAGCATCGTGGAAAGCACGTATAGAGAGGTGGCCTCACCGCAGCTGAAGGGACTTCAGGAAGGAAGGGAGCGGGTGACCACCGGGCAGTCCAAGAGAATTAGACAGGTAGTTCAGGAGTCCCCTGGGGTCCCACTTGCAAATCGACATTCCATTTTGGAGACTGATGAGGCTGCTTCCTCCAGGGAGTGTGGACAGAGCCAAGCTTCTGTCACCGCAAGCAGCCTGTCTGCACAGGAAGGGGGAAAGAGAGGAAGAGCAATAGTAAAAGGGGATTCGATAGGCACGGGAACAGTTAGGCGCTACTGTGGTCGTCAACGTGACTCCAGGATGGTGTGTTGCCTCCCTGGTGCCAGGGTCCAGGATGTCACTGAACGGCTGCAGGGCATCCTGAAAGGGGAGGGTGATAAGGCAGAGGAAGTGGTACATGTTGGTACCAATGACATAGGTAGGAAGAGTGAGGAGGGCTTGCATCAAGAATTCAGGGAGTTAGGCAGCAGAATATACAGCAGGATCTCTCGGGTAATAATCTCTGGATTACACCCACTGCCACATGCTAGCGAGTATAGAAGTAGGAGAATAGCACAGATGAATGCGTGGCTTAAGGGTTGGTGTAGGAAGGAGGGTTTTAGACTCCTGGACCACTGGCACCGTTTCTGGGGAAGGTGGGACCCGTACAAGCGGGTCAGTCGACATCTAAACGAGAGGGGGACTAACATCCTTGCGGGCGGGTTTGCTAGTGCTGTTGGGAGGAGTTTAAACGAATTTGGCAGGGGGAGGGAACGCAGACTCCGAGCAGAATAGGGACAGAGCGAAACACAGAAAAGCAAACAAGTCAGAGGAATACAGCGGAAGTAAGTTTCAAGGGACTAAGACCAGACACATGTTGGTCCCGGGGATTGGAAATGCTCCCGGATTCCCACATGCAGCAAGAGAAGCAAACCACGGCTTTAAGCTCTCCTGCCATGAATAAACCCTTTAAATTTAAAACTTTAGAAGAGTATTATAATTTTAAAAATCAACTAAGTCTTGTTGAAACAATGACTTACAATTCAATTTAGTTTGAAAAATACCCCCCAGGACTTGCGCACTAGTCAGCTGTGCTCTGTAAAAACTTCCAGCTCCCCTCACGCTCTTTGAGGATTATTACAAGTAAAATGGATATGTTAAGGCCAAGGATTGACACGTGGAATTGTGAAATCATAGTCATCATGGAAACATGGTTGAGGGAGGGGAAGGATTGGCAGCTCAATATCCCGGGATATAGAATCTTCAGCCGAGACAGAGGAGGGGGTAAAAGAGGAGGGGGTATTGCAATATTAGTTAAGGAATGAGTTACTGCAGTAAGGAGATCTGATATCTTGGAGGAGACATCTAATGAAGCTTTATGGGTAGACTTTAGGAATAAAAAAGGGACAGCCACATTGCTAGGTGTTTATTATATTCTCCCAGATAGTCAGCGGGAAATCGAGGAGCAAATATGTGCGCAATTTGCAGAGGTTTGCAAAAGTAATAGGGTGATTATATTAGGTGATTTAAACTTACCCAACATTAATTGGGATAGTCATCTTGTTAAGGGCTTAGACGGAGCGGAGTTCTTACAATGTATACAGGAGAACGTTTTAGCTCAATATGTAGAGGATCCAACAACGGAGGGTGCAGTGCTCGACATATTTCTGGGGAATGAAGCCGGACAGGTAGTTGATGTGTTGGTGGGGGGGGGGGGGGGGGGGGGATGTATTTTTGAGATAGCGACCACAACATGGTACAATTTAAGCTTGTTATCGAGAAAGAAATAGACAAGTTGAAAAAAAAGGTTTTGGATTGGGGGAGAGCGAATTTTAATAAAATAAGACACAATCTGGCCAAGGTAGACTGGAAAGATTTAATTGTCAGGAAATCTACAGAAGAGCAGTGGGAGGCATTCAAAAAGGAAATGGGGAGGATACAGGCACATCATGTTCCCTCTTGGGTCAGAGGTTGGAGCAACAAGCCCATAGAACCATGGATGACCAGAAAAATTCAGGGTATGAAGAGCAGGAAAAGAGACGCTTTTAGCAAATACAAAGAGAGCAAATCAACGGAAGCATTAGTGGAGTACAGAAAGCAAATGCACATGGGAGACAGGGTAACTTGATAAGGTGGATTCAAAATTGGCTTAGCTGTAGGAGACAGCGAGTGATGACAGATGGCTGTTTTAGTGACTGGAAGCCAGTGTCCAGTGGCGAGCCACAGGGATCTGTGCTGGGACCCCTATTGTTTGTCATTTATATAAACAACATAGATGACTATGTGGTTGGTAGGATCAGTAAGTTCGCCTTTGACACAAAGATTGGCCGAGTGGTTAACAGTGAGGTTGAGTGTCTGGGGTTGCAAGAAGATATAGACAGGATGGTCAAATGGGCAGAAAAGTGGAACGCTGAAAAGTGTAAGGTGATACACTTTGGAAGGAGTAAAGTGACATGGAAGTATTCAATGAATGGTCTGACACTGGGAAGTTCCCAGGACCTTGGCGTGTTTGTCCATAGATCTCTGAAGGCAGGAGGGCACGTTAATAAGGTGGTGAGAAAGGCATATAGGCCTTTATCAATCGAGGCATAGATTACAAAAGCAGGGAGGTCATGTTGGAGTTCTATAGAACTTTGTTAAGGCCACAGCTGGAGTACTATGTGCAATTCGGGTCGCCACATTATAGGAAAGATGTGATTGCACTGGAGGGGGTGCAGAAACGATTCACCAGGATGGTGCCTGGGATGGATCATTTAAGTAATGAAGAGAGGTTGATCGGCTTGGGTTGTTTTCGCTGGAGAAGAGAATACTGAGTGGTGACCTGATCGAGGTGTACAAGATGATGAGGGGCGTGGACAGTGTGGATAGTGAACAGCAGTACCCCTTAGTTGAAGGGTCAGTTACTGGGGGACACAAGTTTAAGTTGAGGGGCAGGAGGTTTAAGGGGGATTTGAGGAAGAATTTTATTACCCAGAGGGTGGTGGCAGTCTGGAATGCACTGCCTGGGAGGGTGGTAGAGGCAGGTTAGCTCACATCCTTTAAAAAGTACCTGGATCAGCACTTGGCAATGTAATAACATTCAAGGCTATGGGCCAAGTGCTGGCAAATGGAATTAGGTAGACAGGTCAGGTGTCTTTAATGCATCGGTGCAGACTCGATGGACCTAAGTGCTTCTTCTGCTCTGTATTATTCATTGATTCTGTGATTCCTTGCAAAGGTTCGCATCACCTGATATTTTAGTTCAAACCCTCCCCAACCACACTCGCAAATACTCCCCCAAGCACGCCCGCCCACATCCCACCCAGGACATCAGTCCCGGTCCTGCCCAGGTGTAAACTGTTTAGTTTGAAATGGTCCCACCTCCCCCAGAACCTATCCCAATGACCCAGGAATCTAAAACCCACCCCCTCACAACATCTCTTCAGCCACGTATTCATCTGATATCGCCTGAAATTTACTCTGACCAGCACGTGGCACTTGTATTAATCCTGTGATCACTACCTTTGAGGACCTACTTTTCAACTTACTTCCTGACTCCCCATATTCTGCTTTCAGGACCTCATCCCCTTTTTTACCTGCGTCGTTTGTACCAATGTGTACCACGACCACTGGCTGTTCACCCTTCAGAATGTCATGCAAACGCTCTGAGACATCCTTAATTCCAGCACCAGCCAGGCAACAAATCATCCAGGAGTCTCGTTTGTGCCGCAGTAACGCCTATATATTGCCCTCACAATTGCATCCCCTAAAACTATTGCATTCCAACACTTTTAACTCCTCCCCTGTGCAGCAGAACCATCCGTGGTGCAATGAATTGGGCTGTTGCTGCTTTACCCTGAGAGGCCATTCCCCCCAACAGTATGCAAAGCAGTATAGCTGTTTTGTAGCGGAATAACCACAGGAGATTCCTGAATTGCCTGCCTAGTCCTCTTGCTCTGCCTGGTGGTCACCCATTCCCTTCCTGCCTGCGGGGTCTGAGCCTGCGGTGTGACCACCTCTCTACACGTACTTTCCATGATACTCTCCGCCTTGCGGATGCTCCACAGTGTCCCCAGCTGCTGCTGCAGCTCCGAAACCTGGGCTTCCAGGAAGTTGCAGCTGGAGACACTTCCTGCACACATGCTGGTTCCAGGCACTCGAATTGTTCCCGGCTTTCAACATAGAGAACGAGGAGCACACCACGGCGTTGAGCTCTCCTGCCATGACTTAACCTTTTAAATTAAACGTTTTGGTAGATGCTCAATATATAATAATATCAATTACTCTCGGGCACTTCTACCCTGGTCCTCGTTACTACAGAATTCCCTAAAAACAATAATTACTATATATGAAAATAAAAAGTAGACCTTTCTTTCCTTAGTTACTAAGTCAACTATTCAGAGCGATTCCCTAAGAGCAGTTATTCACCAACGAATCAGCTTGCAGTTTTCCTGTGAGGTCCTTGCTGAATTTTTTTTCAAACTCCTGTGTGCCTGGACTGCTCTCCCAGAAAGTAAGATACTGGTCTTCGATCATTGGGTTCGATCTATAGGCTCCACTCTCAGTGTTCTCCCCACAGGTCCGCTCCCAGAAGTTAAGAGTCTGGACCTCGATCCTTGCGTTCATTTTATAGGCTCCGCTCTTGATATTCTAGGCTCTGCTCCCAGAAGGTAAGATCCACACGACGCCTTGCGCCTGCTCTGCCATTCAATAAGTTCATGACTGAACTGATTACTCCACATTTCCACCTACTCCCGATAACCTTCCACCCCTTTCATTATCAAGAATATATCTACCTCTGCCTTAAAAATATTCAAAGACTCTGTGTCCACTGCCTTTTGAGCAAGAGAATTCCAAATATTCACGACACTCTGAGAGAAAGAAATCTGCTCATCACTGTCTCAAATGGGCGACCCCTTATTTTTAAACAGTGACCCCGAGTTCGAGATTCACCCACAAGGGGAAACATCCTTTCTACATGCACCCTGTCATCACCCTCCAGGAGCTTATATGTTTCAATCAATTCGCCTCTTACTCTACTAAATTCCCGGGGCCTTCTACCAGGCCTGGTGTATTACTGGTTGTGGATCCCAGTGTCTGACTGGTCCCAGCGTCCTTGCTCCATGTACCTGGTGGTGGGGGCTGCAGCGATGTTGTTGCTCCCAGGCCTGGTGTATTATTGGCAATGGCCCTCACTTACTAACTGGCCCCACCGACCTTGTCACACCGACCTAGTGTCCTGGGCTCCAGAGGTAGTCCTGCTCCCAGGCCTAGTGTCATACTGGCAAATTTACTGCTCATGATGGCATAACTGATACTACTGAGCTGCTGCTTCTCTGATTGTTCAGCAGCTTTTGTTGGCGGGATCCCCATCCTTAAAGGGATGTGGACCATGGCGCTGGGCAGTTAATTGCCTGAGCACCACTGAATTGCGGCAGGTGGGGACTTTGAATTGCTGAGGTGGGATTCCCCTCAACATTTGAGCCCGCCATCTGGACCACCACTGATTAAACTAAGTTCAACTTATTGGGCTGGATTTCTACAGGACACCGACATCGCGATCCGTATCGGCCGAGGCATGAAGTTGGCTCCTTTTGAAACCTCCGAAGGCACCCTTGTGCCCCTCAACCCCCGCCGCTGGACATTGGACTACAAATTAAATATTTAAATTAATAAGAACTAATACATTTAAATATACTTACCCAAGATCTTGAGGACACCCACCACGATCTTCTGAACGACTGCTAGCACTCCAGCTCCTTCACCTCCCCATCCAGGGAAAGGCACATTGACACTGGTAGGGAGATTTACCAGTGTGGGAGGAAGGGGCAGGGTCAAAGAAACACAATTGCTGTAGGGGATGGTGGGAAGTGTTGTACTTTGAATTTTGTGAAGTTTGTGGGGGAAGGTCAGTTGTTAAATGTAAATGTATTTTGGGGGGGCTGGCAAACAGTTAATGTAATTGTTATTGGGGTGGGAAAAGGGCGTTAGATCTCTAATTTTGAGGGTTCAGTCTTTAAACAAACAAATTTGCCAGCAGGGATGGCTGCCCTTTAAAAAGGGCACCAGTACCGACACACAAGCAGCTGATACCTTTGGAAGGGACGGACAGCTGGCCCAGCTATTTAAATGAGCAGTCACACTGAAGATCATAGCTGCTCTTTGGTGTGTGTCCCACGTGGTTGGACTCTTAAAATCCAGCCACATGTTTCTGGTCACTGATTCTTTGTCGGAACTGGGAATGTTTAGAGATGGCACAGTTTTTAAAGCAGGCAGGGAAAGGAGAGAGGGGAAGGATTATAATCAGCATTGAGTTCAACAATATCAGTACAATCCTTTTCTCATTTAATCTCTCCTGCCTTCCATCAGATCACAGACCTTCTCATTTGTTCTTTCAGGTCCAATCATTTAAAAATATATCACTGGATACAGGAAGACATTTATAAATCTCAATAAGTCCTCAATCAAACTGGTAACTTTATTCCCAGTCTGATGTATAACTTCTGTGTTTATTTCCCTTCCTCACAGTTAACCTGCTGACTATTGGGATCCTGTCTCGGGGAACGTGCCGTCTCTCAAAATGTGTCACTCACTACCTTGTGGCCATGGCAGTGGCGGATCTCCTGGGTATTATCCTCGACCTGATACTGAGACACATTCCCATTGTTTATTCTGAACAATTTCAGTTCCTGTATTACATCCCTGTGTGCAATATCCATGCTGTCTTGCTTAACACGGCTACAGACTGTTCTGTCTGGTTCACAGTCACGTTCACCTTTGATCGATTTGTGGTCATTTGTTGCCAGAAGCTGAAATGTAAATATTGTACTGAGAAAACGGCGTCTGTGGTTCTGGGAACAGTGACTGTGCTGAGCTGTTTAAAGAACATCCCCTGGTATTTTATGTTCACGGGATGGTATTGGCTGATGAACCTCCCCTGGTTCTGTGATGTAACAGTGGATGTTTGGCACTCTCGGCTCTGGATAGCATTCGAGTTTCTCCATAACATTGTAAACCCAGTAGTCCCATTTGTAGTGATTCTGCTGCTCAACGCTTTCACCATCAGATACATTTTAGTGAGCAGCAGAGGACGCAGGAGACTCCGAGCTCACAGCAGTGGGGAGCGTTGCAGAGACCCAGAGATGGAGAGCCGAAGGAAATCCATCATGTTACTGTTAGCTATCTCGGCCAATTTCATCTTGTTATGGGCAGTGCTATTGTTCTATTCAATATGGAATCGAATGCGGTATTTGGTGTCTCTATCTGTACGTCTACCCGAGTTTCTGCGAGAAGCAGGCTTTATGCTGCAGCTCCTGAGTTGCTGCACAAACACTGCGATTTATGTCGTGACCCAGACTCAGTTCAGAGAGAAGTTGAAGAATGTGCTGAAATATCGCTTTACTCCAATTGTTATGTTCTTTCAATGATGAGAGGAAGTTAGTCACTGACTATTTCCAGCAGCAGGAGGTGGGGCCGACCACGATGGTGACAGGGAAGTGTGGGCGGGGTCTTTTCTCCATGGTGAAGGGGGAGTGGTGACAGGGCCTGCTCCGATGTTAGCAGAGCGGGGCGTGGTCTGTTATCAATGGTGACGGGGCATGGTGGCGGGCCAATTGTACTGTCATGGAGTCGTGCAGCACAGAAACAGGCCTTTCGGCCCACTGCGTCCATGCCGACCATAATGCCTATCCACACAAATCCCACCTGCATTAATTCCATATGCCTCTATGGCTTGCTCATTCAAATACCTGTCCTGATGCCTCTTAACTGTTGCTACTGTTCCTGCCTTCACCACCTCCTCAGGCAGCTCATTCCAGATACCCACTATTGTTTGTATGGAAAATGTACCCTTTTGACTACCTGTAAACCTCCCCCTCTCACCTTAAATCTATACCCTCTAGTTTCAGTCACCCTTACCATGAGAAACAGACTCTGGTTAGCTACCCTAGCTATGCCTCTCATAATTTTATTTACCTCATTCTGTCCCCTCTCAGCCTCCTTTGCTCCAGGGAAAACAGATTTATCCAATCCAATCTCTCTTTATAACTCAAGCCCTCCAAACCAGGCAACAGCCTTGTGAATCTTTTCTGCACTCTCTCTAGCTTCATCACATATTTCCTGCAGTGCGGTGACCAGAACTGCACACAGTACTCCAAATGCGGCCGAACCAACATTATGTACAACTGTAACATGACGTCCCAACTCTTGTACTCAATGCCTCGGCCGATGAAGGCAAGCATGCCATACACCTTCTTCACCACCCTGTCTACCTGTGTTGCCACTTTCAGGGAACTATGTACCTGCACCCCAATGTCTCTCTGCTCAACAACACTCCCCACAGCCAACCATTCACTGTTTATGTCCTGCCCTGGTTTAAATTCCGAAAATGCATCACTTCGCACTTGTCCGTGTTAAATTCCATTTGTCAATCCCTTGCCCACTTTCCCACTTCATCTATATCCTGTTGTAACCTTATACAACCTTCTACACTGTCCACTATACCACCAACTTTGGTGTCACCTGCAAACTTACTAATCATGCCCCCTGACATTCACTTCCAAGTCATTAATATATATGACAAACAACAGATGGCCCAGCACCAATCCCTGTGGCATACCACTCTTGACCGACCTCCATTTTGAAAACCAACCCTCCACTAACACCCTCTGCTTCCTGTCAACAAACCAATTTTATTTCCAATTGGCTAGCTCACCCTGGATCCCATATGTTCGAACCTTCCGGACCAGCCTACCATGTGGGACCTTGTCAAAGGCCTTGCTAAAGTCTATGTAGACAACGTCCATCGTCCTGCCCTCTTCAATCCTCTTGGTCACCTCATCAAAAACTCAAGCAAACTCGTGAAACGTGATTTCCCACGCACAAAGTCGTGCTGACTATCCCGAATCAGACCTTGCCTTATCAAATGCATATAAATCCTGTCCCTCAGAATCCCTTCCAAGAACTTTCCCACCACTGATGTAAGGCTCACCGGCCTGTAGTTCCCTGGCTTATTCCTGCCGCCCTTCTTAAATAAACACTTAAACAACACTAGCTATGCTCCAGTCTTCCGGTTTCTCATCAGTGGCTAACAATATACAAATTTCTCTGCCAGGGGCCCAGTAATCTCCTCTCTTGCTTCCCATAACATCCTAGGCTACACCTGGTCAGGCCCTGGGGATTTATCCACTTTAATGCACTTCAAAACCTCCAGCACCTCCTCCTTTGTAATGTTGATTTGCTCCAGGATATCGCTGTTCCCTCCCTGGAACTCACTAGCTTCCAGCTTCTCCACTTAAATACAGCCGAGAAGTATTCATTTAAGATCTCGCCCATTTCCCGTGTCTCCATGCATAGATTCCCACACTGATTCTTAAGGGGACCTACTCTCTCCCTAGCGACTCTTTTAATCTTAAAATACTTCCAGAATCTTTTAGGATTCTTCTTTATCTTATCTGGCAGGGAAATCTCATGGCCCCTTTTCGCCCTCCTAATTTCCTTCTTAAGCATAGTCCTACATCCCCTATACTCCTCGAGGGACTCGCTTGATCCTCGCAGCTTATACCTGACATATGCCAACTTCTTTGTCCTGACCAGACCCTCAATATCGCTGGTCAGCCAAGTTTCCCTAAACTTGCCAACCTTGCCCTTCCATCTAACAGGAACATGCCAGCCCTGAACTCTTCCTATCTCACTTTTAAAAGTCCCCCACTTGCTAGACGCCCCTCTACCTGCAAACAGCCTCTCCCACTCAAATTTTGAGATGTCCTGTCTGATGCCATCGAAATTAGTCTTCCCCCAGTTTAGGACTTTGTCCTGAGGACCAGTCCTATCATTTTCCATAACTATCTTGAAGTTAATAGTTATGGTCACACGTCGCAAAGTGTTCCCCCACTGACACATGAACCACCTGCATAACCTCCCTTCCTAAGAGGAGGTCGAGTGTAGCCCCTTCTCTAATAGGCCTATCCACATACTGCTTCAGAAAATTATTCCTGGACACACTGAACACATTCTTCCCCTTCTGATCCCTTAGCACTAAGGCAGTCCCAGTCAACATTAGGGAAGTTAAAACCACCTACTATTACAACCCTATAATTCCAACACCTATCTGTGATTTCCATGCATATATGCTCCTCCAAATCCCTCTGACTATTGGGGGGCCTATAGTATAATCCCACCAAAGTGATCACCCCTTTATTATTTCTAAGTTCTACCCATATGGAGTCGCTGGACGTTCCCCGGGATATCCTCTCTAAATACTGCCGTGATGTCCTCCCTAATCAATAGTTCAAGTTCACCTCGTCTCTTACCTCCAACTCTGCCATGCCAGAAGCATCGATATCCCGGAGCATTGAGCAGCCAGTCCTGCCCATCTCTCAAACACGTTTCCATAATAGCTACAATATCACAATCTCACGTCCCGATCCATGTACCTGTAAAGCTTCTTGCATTAACATAATTGCAGTTTAGCCGACCAGACCTTCCACGCTCCCTGTCCTGGCCCTGCCCGGCCTGACGACTGGACGTGCTTGCTTTAACCTCCATATTTGCCTCAACTATCTCATCTGAGAGACTACTACAGTGGATCCCACCCCCACCCCCACCCCCCCCCCCCCGCCCCCTGCAAGACTAGATTAAACCCTCCCGAATAGTATCAGTAAAACCCCCCGCAAGGATATAGGTTCCCCCCCCCCCTCCACCCCCAGTTCAGATGCAACCCGTCCTTCTTGTACAGGTCACCTCTGCACCAGAAGAGATCCCAATGAACGAAGTCGCTGACGCCCACACCAGCTCTTCAGCCACGCATTCATTTGCCTAATCCTCCTATTCCTAAACTCACTCGTTCGTGGCACAGGGAGTAATCCTGAGATTCCAACTCTGGAGCTCCTGCTTTTTAACCTTCAGTCGAACTCCTTATATTCACTTTGCAGGACCTCATCTCTCTTCCTGCCTGTGTCGTTAGTACCAATATTGACTACGACCTCTGGCTGCACACCCTCCCCTTTCAGAATGTCCTGCAGCCTCTGCAAGACATCCTTGACCCGAGCACCAAGGAAGCAACATACCATCCTGGAGTCTCGTTTGCGGCCACGGAAATGCCTTTCTGCATCCCGTAGGATAGAATCCCCTATCACTATAGATCTTCCACCCCTTTTCCTCCCCTGCTGTGCAGCAGAGCCCTTCGTGATGCCACGAACTTGGCTGTTGCTGCTTTCCCCTGGGTTGTCATCACCCCCAACATTATCCAAAGCAGTATATCTGTTTGAAAGGGGGATGGCCACAGGGGACTCCTGCACTACCTTCCTGCATTTGCTACTACGTATGGTGCTCACCCACCCATTTTCTGCCTGTGCACACATTACTTGTGGTGTGACCACCTCACTAAACGTATTATCCACGATGTCCTCAGCATCGCGGATGCGACACTGTGAATGCACCCGCAGCTCCAGCTCCGGAATGCGGGTATGCACACATGGTCGTCAGAGACACTGAAAGCATCCCTGATTTCCCACATAGCGCAGGAGGAGCATATCACGGGGCTGAGCTCTCCTGTCAGGACATACCCTTACATTAATCAGTTACTCCCTTACTTAAAAAATACCAATACTAGGGGCGTTGTTCTACCCACTCCAATGTAAAGTCCTGAAAAAAAACACTTCAAAGTACTCAGCTTAGCACCAGAGGTTTTTACAACAAAAATCTTTCCCCTTATTTTTCAAGACTTGTAAATGCACTAACAGCTGCGACTCACCAACCAATCACCTTGCAGCTCTCCGCTGACGTCACAGTTGGCTTTTATTTTTCAAAACTCCAGTGCACAGGTAGAGCTCCGCTCTGTTCCTGGAAGGTAAGAGACTGGGCCTTGATCCTCAGGCTGGATTTATAGGCTCCACTCTTGGCGTTTTCCCCACAAGTCATCTCCGTTCCTCTGCACTCTGCTCCCGGAAGGTAATGCTGCAGTGTGGACAGGGCTATTCCCATGAAGATGTCGGGGTCGGGGCGGAGCCTGTTCCCCAGAGTGATGGGGAAGTGGTGGTTTCCCGAATTCTGCACCATTCCGATGTTGTAACCTTTACCCTACCTGGTTATTTTATGTTTTTCTTTCAATTATTTACTCCCCTGATAAATAACATAAATAGCATTGGACTTGAATCCTGCAAGAGCCCCCGATTAATATGTCTCGACCAAGGCGGGAGGAATGAACTGTTAATGCAGTCCCACTACTCATCACGTCGCAGCATATTGTTAAACTTTTCCACCTACTGGAAAATAGCCAAAGTAAACACTTTATTTATCCCCCAGAATAAGGCACACTAAATCAGGTTTCTTTAAACCACAACAAAATTAACTATTTATTGACAAACTAAATTTTAAACGATAATGGGATAAATCTAAATA
The DNA here is from genome assembly GCF_036365525.1 of Heterodontus francisci. Taxonomy (NCBI): domain Eukaryota; kingdom Metazoa; phylum Chordata; class Chondrichthyes; order Heterodontiformes; family Heterodontidae; genus Heterodontus; species Heterodontus francisci. The sequence goes on from NW_027140399.1 coordinate 112,726, forward strand.
TATGAAAATATTGTAAAACGTTTTATTCTTCCTCACCCTCATGCACACACACAAACATTCAAAAACTAGTTAACCAGGGAAAAATACTTTTTGGTGTTCAACTGTTTCTTAGGAATAATAAAATACATCATTGTCGCGGTCTGATAGGAAATTTAGGGATTGGTGAGGTGTCACGGAGTGGAATAGTTGGATGACATTCGAAGTTTCTCCAGGCGGGATTGATGAACAGCCTGTGATGGGTAGGTGTTCAAGGCAATTCGTCTGCAGTTCGCGTCACATAGATCTTTTAGCAAATGGTGTAGCAAAAAATCTACTTGAATTTTGAAGTAGCGGTCCAGCAGTAGACATTTCCTTGAGATTTCAAAATCTAGATTGTGCCTACAACTATCTGGTTAGCAAATGCAGAATGGCTTGGAAAATTGACCAACATGCTTCTGTACTTAGATGCTTAACCTTCAAGTGATAAGACTGCAACAATAAACTCCATCTAAATATACTGGAATTTTGGGTTTTAATTTTTTCCATGAAAGTTAAAGGGTTATGGTCAGTTTATATTAGTGTTCCTTTGTAGTTGTGGCAGAAATATACTTGGAAATGTTTAAGAACCAGCAATAGTCCTAATATTTCTTCTTCTGCAGTGGAATACCTTCTTGGTGGCGATTCAGTTTTCTTGAAAAGTACCCTCCTGGTTTGTCTATGCCCGATTCGTTATCCTGCAATAGGACCCAGGTCACCAGCACCAATTGCGACCTTGAAGTGTTTAGCAAAAGTTGATGCAGCCAACACTGGTTCATGAGTCAAAATTCCCTTTTGCTTTTTAAAAGATGTCTGGCATTGACCCAACCATAATACCTTGGTTTCCTTTTTCTATGGCACATTTGTTATTGGAGCAGCTGCAGCACTAGAATTCGGTATAAACTATCAGTAGAAACCACATATTCCCAAAAACCTCATGATTTCACGCGTAGAGTTTGGGATAGGGAGCTCCACTAAGGCATGCACTTTTGCTATTCTCGGCTATACTTGTCCTTTCCCCACTATATGCCCGAGCTAGGCCACTCTTGCTTTTCCAACTCGCTTTTTGCCAGATTTAACACTACATCCGTGGCTTCTAATTTTTGTAAACAAAATTTCTAGCTGTTTTATGTGTTCCTTCCAAGTGTCACGAATGGCATCGCTCAGCATTGCTAAAGACCGTCTGCGGTGACAGAAGCTGATATTTCTTTAACTCGAGGTGTCAAAGAAACTTGTCAGTATCTCTTTAACTAATCTATCTAGGTAAGAAACATAAAAGTGACACCGTGTCAATACAGTCTTCAAAGCTGGAAATCGGGTAGGAGTCTGCCTTCATTACTGCATTGAATTTTCTGTACTCTATGCAAAGTTGGGATGATCCATCAGGTTTAGGCACGAAGACTATTTGTGAATTCCAGGCGCTTTGACTGGGTTCAGTTAGGCTATTTTTTTAAGCATGTATTGGATTTCTGCTTTTACTTGGGCCTGTTCGTCTGGATTCAAACTGTCAGGATGCTGTTTTATCGCAACGGATTCCCTTACATCCACATCATGTGTGGCTAAGGTTGTACATCCTGGCATATTCCTACAGGCTCTTTTAAATACTGGGATGCACATTGTTAGGTCTTTTCGTTGTTCTGCATCTAAGTACAGAAGCATGTTGGCCAATTTTCCAAGCCATTCTGCATTTGCTAACCAGATGGTGGTCGGCTCAATCTAAGAATATTCTCGGCCTACTTCTTTCTCATCCTCATTATTCATTTCCTTCTCAACAGTCCCCATTACCTGATATACCTGCACTGGCTTATCCTCCTCCGTACGATAATAATGCTTTAACATATTGATATGACACAGTTGATTCATTTTCCGGTGATCAATTGTAGCAATCAAGGCATTTACCTTGCTCACTCTTTTGAGCACTTTATATGGATCACTGAAACATGCTTTTAATTGTTCACCCTCTAACGGTAACAATGGTAATACTTCATCCCCTGGTTGAAAATCTCGGGCCTTTGTATTCTTGACTGCCCATTTTTTTCATATTGGCTTGGGATGCTTTACGGAGTTCCAGAGCCACATTGCAAGCTTTTGTGAGCCTTTCCCAGAACACAAATATCTAGTCTAATATCAAAGATGCATTCCTTTGTTCTGAGAACCCATCTTTGATGAGTTTCAGAGGACCTCTTATTCCATGTCCGTAAACCAATTCGAAAGAACTAAAACCTGTCGACTTATTTGATGAATCTTTGGTGGCAAAGAAAGGAAGGTGCAGCACTTTATCCCAATTGAGGGTCTGTTCATGACAGGATGCTTGAATCATTGTTTTGAGAGGGCAATGGTATCTTTCTAAATCTCCCTGTTTCTGTGGGTGATATGCTAAAGATTTTAACTGTCTGGCACCCAAATTATCCATGACTTCTTGAATATCTTAGACTTGAAATAAGAACCTTGAGCCGATGGAACGGGCGGCACAGTGGAGCAGTGGTTAGCACCGCAGCCTCACAGCTCCAGAGACCCGGGTTCAATTCTGGGTACTGCCTGTGTGGAGTTTGCAAGTTCTCCCTGTGTCTGCTTGGGTTTCCTCCCGGTGCTCCGGTTTCTTCCCGTAGCCAAAAGGTTGATATGTAAATTGGCCATTATAAATTGCCCCTCGTATAGGTAGGTGGTAGGGGAATATTGGAACAGGTGAGGATGGGGTAGGAATATGGGATTAGTGTAGGCTTAGTATAAATGGGTGGTTAATGGTCGGCACAGTCTCGGTGGGCCGAAGGGCCGGTTTCAGTGCTGTATCTCTAAATCTAAAAAATCTGAAGTGCCAATCCATATCTCGTACAGAATTGGGTTAACCTCTCTACGACTACTTTAGAAGTAATTGTTCTCAAGGGAATGGCCTCTGGAAATCGAGTAGCCATATCCATGATAGTAAGTGTATATTGACGGTCGGCTTTTGTTTGTGACAAGGTTCTTACGCAGTCTACCAACACCGTAGTAAATGGATTCTCAACAACTGGTATGGGAATTAGAGGTGCTGATTTTATGGTATTTTGCAGTTTGTTTTGCCAATATTTGGCCTGTATAGCATGTCGTACAAAACTGTTTCATGTCGTTTGTAAGGCTGAGCAGTAATAAAATTGATTATACATGATTTGGTCTTCCGGATCCTGACATGTCCTGCTGCAGTAATGTCATGTGCAAACCTTAATAATTCCTGTTCATGTTTAGGTGGCACCACTACCTGTCCTTTATAGACATTTACAACCATTTACATAACATAAAATCGCTGCAGCAGGCAGATACCGCTTGAAACGACCACTGTGTTTTACTCTCATTTTAAAATGGCCACAATGCATATCATTTAAAATCACAACAACAAATATCTCTTAAAATGGCCACAGTGCTTGTCACTTAAAATGGCCACACTGCATAAGACTGACAATAGCCATAGTGCATATCACCTAATATGATGACACTGCATAACACTTAAAATGGTCAGACTGCACTCCACATAAATTGGATGCAGCGCATGCCAGTTAAAACGGCTGCTCTGCATAACCACTTCAAATCTTTGCTGCAGACAGAAAGCACTTACAATGACCACCACAGATTGATCTCATTTTCAAATGGTGGCTGTGCATATCACTTTACTATGGAATTCATTGCATTGTCCAGAAACAGAAACATTCATCTGGAATTATACGAAACCTTCACATGCAGCCCCATTGATGACTTCAATCTCCTCTCTGTGGGAGTGGGAACTCCCTATTTTGCATCGTGCATGAATATGTTTGTGGCACATTGAAAGGGTTTCTGTTAGGTTTAGGGGTTAGGGTTACAGTTAGCAGTTAGGGGTAGGGTTAGTCTTAGACTTAGGAGCTGGGGTTAGGGTTAGGGATTAGGGTTAGGGTTAGTGGTTAGGATTATGGTTAGGGCGAGGCTTAGGGGTTAGGGTTCGGTTTACGGGATAGGGTTAGGGATTAGGGTTAGAATTAGGGGTAGGGATTAGGGTTAGGGTTATGGGTTATGATTAGAGTTGGAGGTTAGAGTTAGGGTTAGGAATAAGTGTTAGGTTTAGGGTTCATGTTTGGATTAGGTGAGGGGTTAGGGTTCAGGTTAGGAATACTGAAGAGTGCCTGCAGAGTCTCATCGACAGGTTTGCGGCTGTCTGCAATGAATTCGGCCTAACCATCAGCCTCAAGAAAACGAACATCATGGGGCAGGACGTCAGAAATGTTCCATCCATCAATGTTGGCGACCACGCTCTGGAAGTGGTTCAAGAGTTCACCTACCTAGGCTCAACTATCACCAGTAACCAGTCTCTCGTTGCAGAAATCAACAAGCGCATGGGAAAGGCTTCCACTGCTATGTTCAGACTGGCCAAGAGCGTGTGGGAAAATGGCGCACTGACATGGAACACAAAAGTCCCAGTGTATCAGGCCTGTGTCCTCAGTATCTTGCTCTATGGCAGCGAGGCCTGGACAACATATGTCAGCCAAGAGCGACGTCTCAATTCATTCCATCTTCACTGCCTCCGGAGAATACTTGGCATCAGGTGGCAGGACCATATCTCCAACACAGAAGTCCTCGAGGCGGCCAACATCCCCAGCTTGTACACACTACTGAGTCAGCTGCGCTTGAGATGGCTTGGCCTTGTGAGCCGCATGGAAGATGGCAGGATCCCCAAAGACACATTGTACAGCGAGCTCGCCACTGGTATCAGACCTACTGGCCGTCCATGTCTCCGCTTTAAAGACGTCTGCAAACGCGACATGAAATCCTGTGACATTGATCACAAGTCGTGGGAGTCAGTTGCCATCGTTCGCCAGAGCTGGCGGGCAGCCTTAAAGACGGGGCTAAAAGGTGGCGAGTCGAAGAGACTGAGTAGTTGGCAGGAAAAAAGGCAGAGGCGCAAGGGGAGAGCCAACTGTGCAACAGCCCCAACAAACAAATTTCTCTGCAGCACCTGTGGAAGAGCCTGTCACTCCAGAATTGGCCTTTATAGCCACTCCAGGCGCTACTTCACAAACCACTGACCACCTACAGGCGCGTATCCATTGTCTCTAGAGATAAGGAGGCCAAGGAAAGTAGGAAGAGGTGTTAGGGTTAGGGTTAGGGGTTAGGCAGTTAGGGTTAGCGGTTAGTGTTAGGCTTAGGGTGGGGTAATCGGGCAGCAGGTGTGGGAAAGCCTCCCCTCTTGTGCTTATATACTCATTTGTTGAGTTTCATTTCACTAGCAGCTGCCACTTTTATGCGGCCAACACCTTAAGTTGGTGTCCATCCATGTCCACTTGCCTTTCCAGCTAGAATTATCAGTGGAATTAGAAAGCATGTACTGTTAATTTTGCAATGAGTATATCTAAATGAAGGCTTAGTCGTGTCTAAGTTCTGGAGAAAGTTCTGGGTCAGCCTCAAAGTCAGAGGTTAGGTGAGGGTCTGGATGCGGGTCGGGGGTGGGGACAGAATCTCACCAGAAGAGAAAGGCAGGCGATTAGGGAATTAAAAACTAACCCGAACATCATTTGCAAACCAGTAGATAAGGGCAGTAGTATAGTTCCCATGGACAAACAACAGTACCTGTATGAAGCACGCAGACAATTAAATAATATGGACCACTACATTAAATTAACAAAACCCACCTCTCGCGAAACACAAAAAGAGTTTGACAAGATAACTCCATAAGTATAAATTTATTAAACGGCAACAGGTTGAATACCTGAGAGGGGAACAACCGTGGCCCAGAAAGTTTTACATATTGCCTAAAATACATAAACATCCAGGACAATGCCAGGGGAGATACCAACGGGAAGAAACATTGTGTCAGACAGTGGCAGTGAATCCTACAGGGTAGCTGAATACATTGATTCATTTCCTGAAGCCCTTGGCCCAGAAGCAACCCAGTTATATCAAGGACACATATCACTTCACAGAAAAAGATAACTCGTTGACGGGACCCCCTAATGCCCTTCGTTTTACCCTGGACATTGAAAGCCTATATACAAATATAGAAACAAACAGAAGTAAAAACAAGGAATGCTGGAACCACTCAGCAGGTCTGGCAGCATCTGTGGAAAGAGAAGCAGAGCTAACATTCCGATGAAGGGTCACTGACCCGAAACGTTAACTCTGCTTCTCTTTCCACAGATGCTGCCAGACCTGCTGAGTGGTTCCAGCATTTGTTGTTTTTATTTCAGATGTCCAGCATCCGCAGTATTTTGCTTTTATTTTAGAAACAAACAGAGTTATGCAGGCGGTTAAAAATGCCCTCGCTAAATTTCCCCACCCTAAAAGACCAGATGACGCTATAATTCAGCTCCTACATCTGGGCTTAAAACAAAATGGCTTTGAATTCGATGGGGCATCGTGCCTCCAAATTAAGGGCACAGCTATGGGCAAACATTTTGCCCGACCTATGCAAACATTTACATGGCAGAATGGGAGGAGAGTGTCTTCAAAAAGTGTCCCACGCGCCCAATGTGCTATTCTAGGTACTTGGATTATATATGGGGTGCTTGGACGCACACAGAATCAGAATTAGAAGATTTATTCAACACTCTCAATAATCATCACCCCTCCATTAAAATTAAAGCCACAACACACAAGGAAAGCATTGACTTTCTCGACACTACAGTTTTCAATTTGTCACTAGAGTACAACAGTCACAAATTAGCAACAAAGGTATTCTTCAAAGTAACTGACACACATACTCTCCTGCACACGAAACGCCATCATCCCAGGCACACCTTTAGGGGACTGTTAAAGTCACAACTCATGCGGTTCCACCGCATATCCACAAAACTGGAAGATTTCAACAAAGCGGTCACTACCCTTTTCAGCGCACTGAGAGGGACGGGGTACACAAAGAGCTTCCTCAGACATATCAAGTCCAATTTTCTGAGGGAAATGGAGAACCCACAGCCACGAAATAGGCCAACTACAAGACTATCACTTGTTGCAACATACTTCGCAACAGCTCAACAGATAGAAAGGGTAGTGAGAAACCATTTTGGAAAGTTAAAAGGGGATGTTAACTCAGTTAGCCAATATAGTATAACATCAGCTTTTAAAAGAGGCAAAAACCTAAAAGACCTATTGGTCACAAGTAGCGTAAAGGCACAAGCCGTACTAAACTGTGGTGACAGACAATGTGGAACATGTAAGCACCTAAAGGTCTTAAAAATCTTACAAAACGACAACACAGGAAAACCCGCTTTAATAAAGCAAAGAATTACATGCGAGCAACAAAATGTAGTCTATGCAATTCGATGTAAGCAGTCCTACTTTTTATATATAGGGGAAACAGGGAACACTTTAAGAACTAGATTTGCGAGACACCTTAGTTCCATCCGGACAGGGAATGAAGACAAGGTGATAACCAGACATTTTATGCAACATGGAATTCAGTCCCTGGAAATCATGGGGCTTGAAACTAACTTGAATTGGACACCAATACAAAGGAAAAGGAAAGAGAGATGGTGGATCTTAACATTACAGACCCAGTTACCAAAGGGTCTGAACCAAATGTAGGACAGCACAAATTTTTTTTTACCCATACTTAAAACGTAACACATGCACAATAATCCTGAACTCCACATACCCCTGATCCATGGGAACACAGCATACCATCCACAACCATCTCGAACACTGACGCTCGCCATAGAAGTAACCCATCTACCCAAAGCAAATTGGTGGACTGGGGAACCCAATTAAATAATTTTATTAATCTAAAACCCCAAAACCCCAAGGCCTAAATGGACTAGTCCGAATATGACAAAAGTCATAATCGTTTGCACGCATCATGGCAGAACCCTAAACAAACCCCGTTGCCCAAATACCCTAATGCTAACCTATAACTTAATGCGACCAAACCCTAAGGTTGGCCTGGATGCTTGACCCGCACCTGCGAGCAACCATGACCGACCCAGTCTGACCTTCGCCCCCAGCCCCAACCCTAACGCCCCCTAACGCCAAGGCCTAAACCTAAGCCCCGCCCCTATGCCCCGACCCCAGTCCCAGCCCGAGCACTAAACCAAATCCCCAAAAGATACATGTGAACCCCGTCCCCGGAACCATCCCCAACCCGAACGCCGAACACCAAAGCCTAACCCCGCAACCCCAGCCCCAACTCTAACCCAACCCCCAGAACATCAATGTAACCCTGGACCCAACTCCAACACTAAGGCCTAACTCCAAAGCATATCACCTCGACCACAGCCCCAACTCCAACACGTCACACTAGCCATAAGCTTAACGCTAGCCCTGAGCCTATTCCTAACCCTAACTCTAACCCTAAAAAACTTGCCCCTGTACCGAGCATCAATCCTAAGCCCTAACCCCAAAGCCTAATATCACGACCACAGCCCCAACTCCAACTCCAACACGTAACCATAACACGACGCCTTACCCTAGGCCTAAGCCTAAGCCTAACCCTAAAGCTTGAACGCTAAAACCTAATCCCTAACTTCCTTGCACCTGGACCCAGCTCCACACTAAGGCCTAATCCCAAAGCCTAATGCACCGACCACAGCTCCAACTCCAACACATAACCCTAACCCTAAGCGTAACCCTAAACCTTACTAGAATCCTAATCATAATGCTAACTCTAAGCATAACCCTAAACCTAAGGCGAACACTAACCCTAAGCCTACCCCTAAGCCTAACCCCAAAATCCTAACCTTAAGCCTAACCATAAGCCTGAACCCAAAAACATAACCCTAAACCAAAAAAGCGAAAGCCTTATGCCCCAACCCCAGTCACAATCCCTAACCGAACCCTGCACAACATCAATATAACCGTTGCCCCTGGACCCAGCCCTAACTCTAAGGCCTAAACAAAAAAAAACACAACCCTAAGCCGAACACGACACCTCTCCATAACCCTAAGCCTATCCCTAACCTACCAACCCCGCCCGCCCCTACCTATTACGAGCCTACCCAACCCCACCCCCACCCCCGACCCGGATCCAGACCCTGACCTAACCTCTGACTGTCCCATACTTTCTCCAGACCTTAGAAACGACTGATCCTTCATTTAGATATTCTCATTGCAAAATTAACAGTACATGCTTTCTAATTCCATTGAAAATTCTAGCTGGAAAGGCAAGTGGACATGGATGGACACCAATTTAAGGTGTTGGCCGAATAAAATTGGCAGCTGCTAGTGAAATTAAACTCAACAAATGAGCATATAAGCACATGAGGGGAGGCTTTCCCACTCATGCTGCCCGATTACCCTACCCTAAACCTAACCCTAACCGCAAACCCGAACCGCCTAACCCTTAACCCTAACCCTAACAGCTATTCCTAACCTGAACACTAACCCCTAACCTAATCCAAACCTGAACCCTAAACCTAACACTTATTCCTAACCCTAACTCTAACCTCCAAATCTAATCCTAACCCATAATCCTAACCACTAACCCTAACCCTAATCCCTAACCCTAACTCCTAATTCCTAAACCTAACCCTAACCCCTAAGCCTCGCCCTAACCATAATCCTAACCACGAACCCTAACCCTAACCCTAATCCCTAACCCTAACCCCAGCTCCTAAGCCTCGCCCTAACCATAATCCTAACCACTAACCCTAACCTTATCCCTAACCCTAACCCCAGCTCCTAAGCCTAAGCCTAACCCTACCCCTAACTGCTAACTGTAACCCTAACCCCTAAACCTAACACAAATCCTTTCAATGTGCCACAAACATATTCATGCACGATGCAAAATAGGGAGTTCCCACTCCCACAGAGAGGAGATTGAAGTCATCAATGGGGCCGCATGTGAAGGTTTTGTATAATTCCAGATGAATGTTTCTGTTTCTGGACAATGCAATGAATTCCATAGTAAAGTGATATGCACAGCCACCATTTGAAAATGAGATCAATCTGTGGTGGTCATTGTAAGTGCTTTCTGTCTGCAGCAAAGATTTGAAGTGGTTATGCAGAGCAGCCGTTTTAACTGGCATGCGCTGCATCCAATTTAAGTGGAGTGCAGTCCGACCATTTTAAGTGTTATGCAGTGTCATCATATTAGGTGATATGCACTATGGCTATTGTCAGTCTTATGCAGTGTGGCCATTTTAAGTGACAAGCACTGTGGCCATTTTAAGAGATATTTGTTGTTGTGATTTTAAATGACATGCATTGTGGCCATTTTAAAATGAGAGTAAAACACAGTGGTCGTTTCAAGCGGTATCTGCCTGCTGCAGCGATTTTATGTTATATAAATGGTTGTAAATGTCTATAAAGGACAGGTAGTGGTGCCACCTAAACATGAACAGGAATTATTAAGGTTAGCACATGACATTACTGCAGCAGGACATGTCGGGATCCGGAAGACCAAATCATGTATAATCAATTTTATTACTGCTCGGCCTTACAAACGACATGAAACAGTTTTGTACGACATGCTATACAGGCCAAATATTGGCAAAACAAACTGCAAAATACCATAAAATCAGCACCTCTAATTCCCATACCAGTTGTTGAGAATCCATTTACTACGGTGTTGGTAGACTGCGTAAGAACCTTGTCACAAACAAAAGCCGACCGTCAATATACACTTACTATCATGGATATGGCTACTCGATTTCCAGAGGCCATTCCCTTGAGAACAATTACTGCTAAAGGAGTAGTACAGAGGTTAACCCAATTCTGTACGAGATATGTATTAGCACTTTAGATTTTTTAGATTTAGAGATACAGCACTGAAACCGGCCCTTCGGCCCACCGAGTCTGTGCCGACAATTAACCACCCATTTATACTAAGCCTACACTAATCCCATATTCCTACCACATCCTCACCTGTTCCAATATTCCCCTACCACCTACCTATACTAGGGGCAATATATAATGGCCAATTTACCTATCAACCTGCAAGTCTTTTGGCTGTGGGAGGAAACCGGAGCACCCGGAGGATACCCAAGCAGACACAGGGAGAACTTGCAAACTCCACACAGGCAGTACCCAGAATTGAACCCGGGTCTCTGGAGCTGTGAGGCTGCGGTGCTAACCATTGCACCACTGTGCCGCCCGTTCCATCGGCTCAAGGTTCTTATTTCAAGTCTAAGATATTCAAGAAGTCATGGATAATTTGGGTGCCAGACAGTTAAAATCTTTAGCATATCACCCACAGAAACAGGGAGATTTAGAAAGATACCATTACCCTCTCAAAACAATGATTCAAGCATCCTGTCATGAACAGACCCTCAATTGGGATAAAGTGCTGCACCTTCCTTTCGATGCCACCAAAGATTCATCAAATAAGTCGACAGGTTTTAGTTCTTTCGAATTGGTTTACGGACATGGAATAAGAGGTCCTCTAAATCTCGTCAAAGATGGGTTTTCAGAACAAAGGAATGTATCTTTGATATTCGACTAGATATTTGTGTTCTGGGAAAGGCTCACGAAAGCTTGCAATGTGGCTCTGGAACTCCTTAAAGCATCCCAAGCCAATATGAAAAAAAATGGGCAGTCAAGAATGCAAAGGCCCGAGATTTTCAACCAGGGGATGAAGTATTACCATTGTTACCGTTAGAGGGTGAACAATTAAAAGCATGTTTCAGTGATCCATATAAAGTGCTCAAAAGAGTGAGCAAGGTAAATGCCTTGATTGCTACAATTGATCACCGGAAAATGAATCAACTGTGTCATATCAATGTGTTAAAGCATTATTATCGTACGGAGGAGGATAAGCCAGTGCAGGTATATCAGGTAATGGGGACTGTTGAGAAGGAAATGAATAATGAGGATGAGAAAGAAGTAGGCCGAGAATATTCTTAGATTGAGTCTACCACTATCTCGTTAGCAAATGCAGAATGGCTTGAAAAATTGGCCAACATGCTTCTGTACTTAGATGCAGAATAACGAAAAGACCTAACAATGTGCATCCCAGTATTTAAAAGAGCCTGTAGGAATATGCCAGGATGTACAACCTTAGCCACACAATCGGTGGATGTAGGGGAATCCGTTGCTATAAAACAGCATCCTGACAGTTTGAATCCAGACTAACAGGCCCAAGTAAAAGCAGAAATCCAATACATGCTGAAATAAATAGCCTAACTGAACCTAGTCCAAGCGCCTGGAATTCACAAATAGTCTTCGTGCCTAAACCTGATGGATCAACCCAACTTTGCATAGAGTACAGAAAATTCAATGCAGTAATGAAGGCAGACTCCTACCCGATTTCCAGCTTTGAAGACTGTATTGACACGGTGTCACTTTCATGTTTCTTACCGAGATAGATTAGTTAAAGAGATACTGACAAGTTTCTTTGACACCTCGAGCTGAAGAAATATCAGCTTCTGTCACCGCAGACGGTCTTTAGCAATGCTGAGCGATGCCATTCGTGACACTTGGAAGGAACACATAAAACAGCAAGAAACTATGTTTACAAAATTAGAAGCCACGGATGTAGTGTTAAATCTGGCAATGAGCGAATTTGGAAATGCAAGAGTGGCCTAGCTCGGGCATATAGTGGGGAAAGGACAAGTATAGCCGAGAATAGCAAAAGTACATGCCTTAGTGGAGTTCCCTATCCCTAACTCTACGCGTGAAATCATGAGGTTTTTGGGAATATGTGGTTTCTGCAGATAGTTTATACCGAATTCTAGTGCTGCAGCTGCTCCAATAACAAATTTGCTATCGAAAAAGGAAATCAAGGTATTATGGTTGGGTCAATGCCAGACATCTTTTAAAAAGCAAAAGGGAATTTTGACTCATGAACCAGTGTTGACTGCACCAAATTTTGCTAAACCCTTCAAGGTAGCAATTGGTGCTGGTGACCTGGGTCCTATTGCAGGATAACGAATCGGGCATAGACAAACCAGGAGGGTACTTTTCAAGAAAACTGAATCGCCACCAAGAAGGTATTCCACTGCAGAAGAAGAAATATTAGGACTATTGCTGGTTCTTAAACATTTCCAAGTATATTTTTGCCACAACTACAGAAGAACACTAATATAAACTGACCATAACCCTTTAACTTTCATGGAAAAAATTAAAACCCAAAATTCCAGTATATTTAGATGGAGTTTATTGTTGCAGTCTTATCACTTGAAGGTTGTATACATTTCTGTGGAGGAATAAAAACAATGTTATCGCTAATGCATTGTTGCAAAGATATTCCTGTTAAGTTACATGAGTAGCAATGGTACAAAGCAAAATTGTGTTAAGTGGCATGAATGTGAGAATATGCTAAAAATGTTCCCACATTTCTGTTCTACATTGAAATGAAACGCATTCAACAATGACATTTCATTTCGCCAAGGATGGAGATGCCACAAGAGCTTTTTTTGAAAGCTCAAAGGCATTTTCTGTCCACACTCAGTGTTTGGTGTTTGAACTCTGGGAACAGACTGCAAGACCTATTTCCAAGCTCCGATGAAGATTTATTACTGTCAGATGACTTGATTGTTGGCGTTTTTATTTTCGATTTGGGATTAAAAGAGAACAGTGAACTCTACAAGGAGCAGGCTTTAAAATCTTTGCTTTGCCCTGCCTGCAGAGACAGGAAGATCCGGAAAAGGGCTTACCACTCTCTGCAGAAGAAGTCTTGCATCTCTTAGAAGGAAATTCTACATTTAAGGTGTAGCTTTGACCTGCCTGAAGAGAGAGATAAGACTCAAGAAAAGAGGAGTTGTTACATTCTGTGGAGGAACACTGCTTTGCAGAGAAAAAGTCTTGCATTTTGGGTGTGGCAGATACTTTTGCATCAAGCTCTGAAGAATCCCTGCCTCAAGAGTGATTCCTGTTGCCTTTTGTGTTTTGGTAGATTTTGAAATCTCAAGGAAATGTCTACTGCTAGACTGCTACTTCAAATTTCAAGTAGATTTTTTGCTACACCATTTGCTAAAAGATCTGTGTGACGCCAACTGCAGACGAATTGCCTTGAACACCTACCCATCACAGGCTGTTCATCAATCCCGCCTGGAGAAACTTCGAATGTCATCCAACTATTCCACTCCGGGACACCTCACCAATCCCTAAATTTCCTATCAGACCGTGACAATGATGTATTTTATTATTCCTAAGAAACAGTTGAACACCAAAAAGTATTTTTCCCTGGTTAACTAGTTTTTGAATGTTTGTGTGTGTGCATGAGGGTGAGGAAGAATAAAACGTTTTACAATATTTTCATATATTTAGATTTATCCCATTATCGTTTAAAATTTAGTTTGTCAATAAATAGTTAATTTTGTTGTGGTTTAAAGAAACCTGATTTAGTGTGCCTTATTCTGGGGGATAAATAAAGTGTTTACTTTGGCTATTTTCCAGTAGGTGGAAAAGTTTAACAATATGCTGCGACGTGATGAGTAGTGGGACTGCATTAACAGTTCATTCCTCCCGCCTTGGTCGAGACATATTAATCGGGGGCTCTTGCAGGATTCAAGTCCAATGCTATTTATGTTATTTATCAGGGGAGTAAATAATTGAAAGAAAAACATAAAATAACCAGGTAGGGTAAAGGTTACAACATCGGAATGGTGCAGAATTCGGGAAACCACCACTTCCCCATCACTCTGGGGAACAGGCTCCGCCCCGACCCCGACATCTTCATGGGAATAGCCCTGTCCACACTGCAGCATTACCTTCCGGGAGCAGAGCGGAGAGGAACGGAGCTGACCTGTGGGGAAAACGCCAAGAGTGGAGCCTATAAATCCAGCCTGAGGATCAAGGCCCAGTCTCTTACCTTCCAGGAACAGAGCGGAGCTCTACCTGTGCACTGGAGTTTTGAAAAATAAAAGCCAACTGTGACGTCAGAGGAGAGCTGCAAGGTGATTGGTTGGTGAGTCGCAGCTGTTAGTGCATTTACAAGTCTTGAAAAATAAGGGGAAAGATTTTTGTTGTAAAAACCTCTGGTGCTAAGCTGAGTACTTTGAAGTGTTTTTTTTTAAGGACTTTAGATTGGAGTGGGTAGAACAACGCCCCTAGTATTGGTATTTTTAAGTAAGGGAGTAACTGATTAATGTAAGGGTATGTCCTGACAGGAGAGCTCAGCCCCGTGATATGCTCCTGCTGCGCGATGAGGGAAATCAGGAATGCTTTCAATGTCTCTGACGACCATGTGTGCATACCCGCAATACGGAGCTGGAGCTGCGGGTGCATTCACTGTCGAGCATCCGCGATGCTGAGGACATCGTGGATAATACGTTTAGTGAGGTGGTCACACCACAAGTAATGTATGCACCGGCAGAAAATGGGTGGGTTACCAGCAGACGGCGTAGTAGGTGCAGGAAGGTAGTGCAGGAGTCCCCTGTGGCCATCTCCCTCTCAAACAGATATACTGCTTTGGATAATGTTGGGGGTGATGACCACCCAGGGGAAAGCAGCAACAGCTAAGTTCGTGGCATCACGGAGGGCTCTGCTGCACAGCAGGGGAGGAAAAGGGGTGGAAGATCTATAGTGATAGGGGATTCTATCCTAAGGGATGCAGACAGGTTTTTCCGTGGCCGCAAACGAGACTCCAGGATGGTATGTTGCTTCCCTGGTGCTGGGGTCAAGGATGTCTTGGAGAGGCTGCAGGACATTCAGAAAGGGGAGGCTGAGCACCCAGAGGTCGTGGTCAATATTGGGACTAACGACACAGGCAGGAAGAGAGATGAGGTCCTGCAAAGTGAATATAGGGAGTTAGGCTGAAGGTCAAAAAGCAGGACCTCCAGAGTTGGAATCTCAGGATTACTCCCTGTGCCACGAACGAGTGAGTTTAGGAATAGGAGGATTAGGCAAATGAATGCGTGGCTGAAGAGCTGGTGTGGGCTTCGGCTACTAGGATCATTGGATCTCTTCTGGTGCAGAGGTGACCTGTACAAGAAGGACGGGTTGCATCTGAACTGGAGGTGGACCTATATACTTGCGGGGGGGTTTGCTGGTACTACTCGGGAGGATTTAAACTAGTCTTGCAGGGGGCGGGGGGGGGGGGGGGTGGGGGTGGGGGTGGGACCCACTGTAGTAGTCTCTCAGATGAGATAGTTGAGGCAAATATGGAGGTTAAAGCAAGCACGTCCAGTCGTCAGGCCGGGCAGGGCCAGGACAGGGAGCGTGGAAGGTCTGGTCGGCTAAACTGCAATTATGTTAATGCAAGAAGCTTTACAGGTACATGGATCGGGACGTGAGATTGTGATATTGTAGCTATTATGGAAATGTGTTTGTGGGATGGGCAGGACTGGCTGCTCAATGTTCTGGGATATCGATGCTTCTGGCATGGCAGAGTTGGAGGTAAGAGACGAGGTGGACTTGAACTATTGATTAGGGAGGACATCACGGCAGTATTTAGAGAGGATATCCCGGGGGAACATCCAGCGACTCTATATTGGGTAGAACTTAGAAATAATAAAGGGGTGATCACTTTGGTGGGATTATACTATAGGCCCCCCAATAGTCAGAGGGAATTGGAGGAGCATATATGTAGGGAAATCACAGATAGGTGTTGGAATTATAGGGTTGTAATAGTAGGTGGTTTTAACTTCCCTAATATTGACTGGGACTGTCTTTGTGTTAAGGGATCAGATGGGGAAAAATGTTTTCAGTGTGTCCAGGAATAATTTTCTGAAGCAGTATGTGGATGGCCCGACTAGAGAAGGGGCTACACTCGACCTCCTCTTAGGAGGGGAGGTTATGCAGGTGGTTCATGTGTCAGTGGGAAACACTTCGCGACTAGTGACCATAACTATTAGCTTCAAGATAGTTATGGAAAATGATAGGACTGGTCCTCAGGACAATGTCCTAAACTGGGGGAAGACTAATTTCGATGGCATCAGACAGGAAATCTCAAAATTTGAGTGGGAGAGGCTGTTTACAGTTAAAGGGGCGTCTAGCAAGTGGGGGACTTTTAAAAGTGAGATAGGAAGAGCTCAGGGCTGGCATGTTCCTGTTAGATGGAAGGGCAAAGTTGGCAAGTTTAGGGAACCTTGGCTGACCAGCGATATTGAGGGTCTGGTCAGGACAAAGAAGAAGGCATATGTCTGATATAGGCATCAAAGATCAAGCGAGTCCTTCGAGTATAGGGGATGTAGGACTATACTTAAGAAGGAAATTAGGAGGGCGAAAAGGGGCCATGAGATTTCCCTGGCAGATAAGATAAAGGAGAATCCTAAAAGATTCTGGAAGTTTTCAAAGAGTAAAAGAGTCGCTAGGGTGAGAGTAGGTCCCCTTAAGAATCAGTGTGGAAATATATGCATGGAGACACGGGAAATGGGCGAGATCTTAAATAAGTACTTCTCGGCTGCATTTATGTGGAGAAGCTGGAAGCTAGTGAGTTCCAGGGAGGGAACAGCGATATCCTGGAGCAAATCAACATTACAAAGGAGGAGGTGCTGGAGGTTTTGAAGTGCATTAAAGTGGATAAATCCCCAGGGCCTGACCAGGTGTAGCCTAGGATGTTATGGGAAGCAAGAGAGGAGATTACTGGGCCCCTGGCAGAGAAATTTGTATATTGTTAGCCACTGATGAGAAACCGGAAGACTGGAGCATAGCTAGTGTTGTTTAAGTGTTTATTTAAGAAGGGCGGCAGGAATAAGCCAGGGAACTACAGGCCGGTGAGCCTTACATCAGTGGTGGGAAAGTTCTTGGAAGGGATTCTGAGGGACAGGATTTATATGCATTTGATAAGGCAAGGTCTGATTCGGGATAGTCAGCACGACTTTGTGCGTGGGAAATCACGTTTCACGAGTTTGCTTGAGTTTTTGATGAGGTGACCAAGAGGATTGAAGAGGGCAGGACGATGGACGTTGTCTACATAGACTTTAGCAAGGCCTTTGACAAGGTCCCACATGGTAGGCTGGTCCGGAAGGTTCGAACATATGGGATCCAGGGTGAGCTAGCCAATTGGAAATAAAATTGGTTTGTTGACAGGAAGCAGAGGGTGGTAGTGGAGGGTTGGTTTTCAAAATGGAGGTCGGTCAAGAGTGGTATGCCACAGGGATTGGTGCTGGGCCATCTGTTGTTTGTCATATATATTAATGACTTGGAAGTGAATGTCAGGGGGCATGATTAGTAAGTTTGCAGGTGACACCAAAGTTGGTGGTATAGTGGACAGTGTAGAAGGTTGTATAAGGTTACAACAGGATATAGATGAAGTGGGAAAGTGGGCAAGGGATTGACAAATGGAATTTAACACGGACAAGTGCGAAGTGATGCATTTTCGGAATTTAAACCAGGGCAGGACATAAACAGTGAATGGTTGGCTGTGGGGAGTGTTGTTGAGCAGAGAGACATTGGGGTGCAGGTACATAGTTCCCTGAAAGTGGCAACACAGGTAGACAGGGTGGTGAAGAAGGTGTATGGCATGCTTGCCTTCATCGGCCGAGGCATTGAGTACAAGAGTTGGGACGTCATGTTACAGATGTACATAACGTTGGTTAGGCTGCATTTGGAGTACTGTGTGCAGTTCTGGTCACCGCACTACAGGAAAGATGTGATGAAGCTAGAGAGAGTGCAGAAAAGATTCACAAGGCTGTTGCCTGGTTTGGAGGGCTTGCATTAAAAAGAGAGATTGGATTGGATAAATCTGTTTTCCCTGGAGCAAAGGAGGCTGAGAGGGGACAGAATGAGGTAAATAAAATTATGAGCGGCATAGATAGGGTAGCTTGCTAGAGTCTGTTTCTCATGGTACGTGTGACTAAAACTAGATGGTCTAGATTTAAGGTGAGAGGGGGAGGTTTACAGGTAGTCAAAAGGATACATTTTCCATACAAACAATAGTGGGTATCTGGAATGAGCTGCCTGAGGAGGTGGTGAAGGCAGGAACAGTAGCAACATTTAAGAAGCATCTGGACAGGTATTTGAATGAGCAAGACATAGAGGCATATGGAATTAATGCAGGCAGGTGGGATTAGTGTAGATAGGCATTATGGTCGGCATGGACGCAGTGGGCCGAAAGACCTGTTTCTGTGCTGCACGACTCTATGACTCCATAATAGGCCCCGCCACCATGCCCCTGTCACCATTGATAACGGACCACGCCCCGCACTGTTACCTTAGGAGCAGGCCCCGTCACCACTCCCCCTTCACCATGGAGAAAAGACCCGCCCCCACTTCACTGTCACCATGGCGGTAGACCCCACCTCCCGCTGCTGGAAATAGTCAGTGACTAACTTCCTCTCATCATTGAAAGAACATAACAATTGGAGTAAAGGGATATTTCAGCACATTCTTCAACTTCTCTCTGAACTGAGTCTGGGTCACGACACAAATCGCAGTGTTTGTGCAGCAACTCAGGAGCTGCAGCATGAAGCCTGCTTCTCGCAGAAACTCGAGTAGACGTACAGATAGAGACACCAAATACCGCATTCGATTCCATTTTGAATAGAACAATAGCACTGCCCATAACAAGATGAAATTGGCCGAGATAGCTAACAGTAACATGATGGATTTCCTTCAGCTCTACATCTCTGGGTCTCTGCAACGCTCCCCACTGCTGTGAGCTCGGAGTATCCTGCGTCCTCTGCTGCTCACTAAAATGTGTCTGATGGTGAAAGCGTTGAGCAGCAGAATCACCACAAATGGGACTACTGGGTTTACAATGTTATGGAGAAACTCGAATGCTATCCAGAGCCGAGAGTGCCAAACATCCACTGTTACATCACAGAACCAGGGGAGGTTCAAAAGCCAATACCATCCCGTGAACATAAAATACCAGGGGATGTTCTTTAAACAGCTCAGCACAGTCACTGTTTCCAGAACCACAGACGCCGTTTTCTCAGTACAATATTTCCATTTCAGCTTCTGGCAACAAATGACCACAAATCGATCAAAGGTGAACGTGACTGTGAACCAGACAGAACAGTCTGTAGCCGTGTAACGCAAGACAGCATGGATATTGCACACAGGGATGTAATACAGGAACTGAAATTGTTCAGAATAAACAATGGGAATGTGTCTCAGTATCAGGTCGAGGATAATACCCAGGAGATCCGCCACTGCTATGGCCACAAGGTAGTGAGTGACACATTTTGAGAGACGGCACGTTCCCCGAGACAGGATCCCAATAGTCAGCAGGTTAACTGTGAGGAAGGGAAATATACAGAGAAAATATACATCAGACTGGGAATAAAGTTACCAGTTTGATTGAGGACTTATTGAGATTTATAAATGCGTTCCTGTATCCAGTGATATACTGAAATGATTGGACCTGAAAGAACAAATGAGAAGGTCTGTGATATGATGGAAGACAGGAGAGATTAAATGAGAAAAGGCTTGTACTGATATTGTTGAACTCAATGCTGATTATAATCCTTCCCCTCTCTCCTTTCCCTGCCTGCTTTAAAAACTGTGCCATCTCTAAACATTCCCAGTTCCGACAAAGAATCAGTGACCAGAAACATGTGGCTGGATTTTAAGAGTCCAACCACGTGGGACACACACCAAAGAGCAGCTATGATCTTCAGTGTGACTGCTCATTTAAATAGCTGGGCCAGCTGTCCGTCCCTTCCAAAGGTATCAGCTGCTTGTGTGTCGGTACTGGTGCCCTTTTTAAAGGGCAGCCATCCCTGCTGGCAAATTTGTTTGTTTAAAGACTGAACCCTCAAAATTAGAGATCTAACGCCCTTTTCCCACCCCAATAACAATTACATTAACTGTTTGCCAGCCCCCCCAAAATACATTTACATTTAACAACTGACCTTCCCCCCACAAACTTCACAAAATTCAAAGTACAACACTTCCCACCATCCCCTACAGCAATTGTGTTTCTTTGACCCTGCCCCTTCCTCCCACACTGGTAAATCTCCCTACCAGTGTCAATGTGCCTTTCCCTGGATGGGGAGGTGAAGGAGCTGGAGTGCTAGCAGTCGTTCAGAAGATCGTGGTGGGTGTCCTCAAGATCTTGGGTAAGTATATTTAAATGTATTAGTTCTTATTAATTTAAATATTTAATTTGTAGTCCAATGTCCAGCGGCGGGGGTTGAGGGGCACAAGGGTGCCTTCGGAGGTTTCAAAAGGAGCCAACTTCATGCCCCGGCCGATACGGATCGCGATGTCGGTGTCCTGTAGAAATCCAGCCCAATAAGTTGAACTTAGTTTAACCAGTGGTGGTCCAGATGGCGGGCTCAAATGTTGAGGGGAATCCCACCTCAGCAATTCAAAGTCCCCACCTGCCGCAATTCAGTGGTGCTCAGGCAATTAACTGCCCAGCGCCATGGTCCACATCCCTTTAAGGATGGGGATCCCGCCAACAAAAGCTGCTGAACAATCAGAGAAGCAGCAGCTCAGTACTATCAGTTATGCCATCATGAGCAGTAAATTTGCCAGTATGACACTAGGCCTGGGAGCAGGACTACCTCTGGAGCCCAGGACACTAGGTCGGTGTGACAAGGTCGGTGGGGCCACTGAGTGAGTGAGGGCCATTGCCAATAATACACCAGGCCTGCGAGAAACACCATCGCTGCAGCCCCCACCACCAGGTACATGGAGCAAGGACACTGGGACCAGTCAGACACTGGGATCCACAACCAGTAATACACCAGGCCTGGTAGGAGGCCCCGGAAATTTAGAAGAGTAAGAGGCGAATTTATTGAAACATATAAGCTCCTGGAGGGTGCTGACAGGGTGCATGTAGAAAGGATGTTTCCCCTTGTGGGTGAGTCTCGAACTCGGGGTCACTGTTTAAAAAAAATGGGTCGCCATTTAAGACAGAGATGAGGAGAATTTTTTCTCTCAAAGTGTCGTGAATATTTGGAATTCTCTTGCTCAAAAGGCTGTGGACACAGAGTCTTTGAATTATTTCAAGGCAGAGGTAGATCTATTCTTGACAATCAAGGGGGTGGAAGATTATCGGGAGTAGGTGGAAATGTGGAGTGATCAGTTCAGTCATGAACTTATTGAATGGCAGAGCAGGCTCGAGGGGTCGAGTAGATCTTACCTTCTGGGAGCAGAGCGTTGCGGACCTGTGGGGAGAACATCAAGAGCGGAGCCTATAAATTGAACGCGAGGATCGAGGTCCAGACTCATACCTTCTGGGGGCGGACCTGTGGGGAGAACACCGAGCTTGGAGCCTATAGATCGAACCCACGGATTGAGGCCCAGTCTCTTACTTTCTGGGAGAGCAGTCCAGGCACACAGGAGTTTGAAAAAAAATTCAACAGGGACCGCACAGGAAAACTGCGAGCTGATTCATTGGTGAATAACTGCTGTTAGGGAATCGCTCTGAATAGTTGGCTTCGTTACTAAGGAAAGAAAGTTCTACAGTTTATTTTCGTATATAGTAATTAATGTTTTTAGGGAGTTCTGTAGTAACGAGGACCAGGGAAGAAGTGCCCTGGAGTAATTGATATTATTATATATTAAGCATCTTCCAAAAAGTTTAATTTAAAAGGTTTAGTCATGGCAGGAGAGCTCAAAGCCGTGGTGTGCTCCTCGTTCTCTATTTCGAAAGCCGGGAACAAGTCCAGTGCCTGGGACCAGCATGTGTGCAGGAAGTGTCTCCAGCTGCAACTCCTGGAAGCCCGGGTCTCGGAGCTGGAGCGGCAGCTGGGGACACTGTGGAGCATTCTCGAGGCGGAGAGTATCATGGATAGCACGTGTAGAGAGGTGGTCACACCGCAGGCTCAGATCCCACTGGCAGGAGGGGAATGGGTGACCACCAGGCAGAGCAAGAGGACTAGGCAGGCAATTCAGGAATCTCCTGTGGCTATTCCGCTGCAAAACAGCTATACTGCGTTGGATACTGTTGGGGGGAATGGCCTCTCAGGGGAAAGTAGCAACAGCCCAATTCGTTGCACCACAGTTAGTTCTGCTGCACAGGGGAGGAGTTAAAAGTGTGGGAATGCAATAGTTTTAGGGGATGCAATGGTGAGGGCAATAAATCGGCTTTTCTGCGGCAAAAACGAGACTCCAGGATGATTTTTTGGCCGCCTGGTGCTGGGGTTAAGGATGTCTCAGAGCGTTTACAGGACATTCTGAAGGGGGAGGGTGAACAGCCAGTGGTCGTGGTACACATTGGTACAAACGACGCAGGTAAAAAAGGGGATGAGGTCCTAAAAGCAGAATATGGGGAGTCAGGAAGTAAGTTGAAAAGTAGGAACTCAAAGGTAGTGATCACAGGATTAATACAAGTGCCACGTGCTGGTCAGAGTAAATTTCAGACGATATCAGCTGAATACGTGGCTGAAGAGATGTGGTGAGGGGGTGGGTTTTAGATTCCTGGGTCATTGGGAACGGTTCTGGGGGAGGTGGGACCATTACAAACTGGACAGTTTGCACCTGGGCAGGACCGGGGCTAATGTCCTCGGGAGAGGGGAGAGGGGGAATATTTGCTCGTGTGGTTGGGAAGGGTTTGAACTAAAATATCAGGGGGATGCGAACCTTTGCAAGGAGCCACAGAATCACAGCATCAAAGAATAATACAGGGCTGAAGAAGCCCTTCGGCTCATCGAGTCTGCACCGATGCATTAAAGACACCTGACCTGTCTACCTAATCCCATTTGCCAGCACTTGGCCCATAGCCTTGAATGTTATGACGTGCCAAGTGCTCATCCAGGTACTTTTTAAAGGATGTGAGGCAACCTGCCTCCTCCACCCTCCCAGGCAGGGCATTCCAGACCGTCACCATCCTCTGGGTAAAAAGGTTCTTCCTCAGATCCCCCTTAAACCTCTCCCCTCAACTTAAACCTGTGACTCCTCGTAACTCACCTTTCAACTAAGGTTAGCAGCAGCTCCCTATCTACCCTGTCCATGCCTCTCATAATCATGTACACCTCGATCAGGTCACCTCTCAGTCTTCTCTGCTCCGGCGAAAACAACCCAAGCCTATCCAACCTCTCTTCATAGCTTAAATGTTTCTTCCCAGCAACATCCTGGTGAATCGCCTTTGCACCCCCTCCAATGCAATCACATCCTTCCGATAATGTGGTGACAGAATTGCACACAGTACTCCAGCTGTGGCCTTACCAAAGTTCTGTACAACTTCAACATGAACTCCCTGCTTTTGTAATCTATGCCTCGATTGATAAAGGCAAGTGTCCCATATGCCTTTTTCACCACCCTATTAACCTGCCATTCTGCCTTCAGAGATCTATGGACAAACACGCCAAGGTCCCTTTGTTCCTCGGAACTTCCAAGTGTCAGGCCATTCACTGAATACTTCCATGTCAGATTACTCCTTCCAAAGTGTATCACCTCACACTTTTCAGCGTTAAATTCCATCTGCCACTTTACAGCCCATTTGACCATCCCGTCTGTATCTTCCAGTAACCTAAGCCACTCCACCTCACTGTTAACCACTCGGCCAATCTTTGTGTCATCTGCGAACTTACTGATCCTACCCCCCACATAGTCAACTATGTCGTTTATATAAATGACAAACAATAGGGGACCCAGCACAGATCCCTGTGGTACGCCACTGGACACTGGCCTCCAGTCACCAAAACAGCCGTCTGTCATCACACTCTGTCTCCTACAGCTAAGCCAACTTTGAATCCACCTGATCAAATTACCCTGTATCCCATGTGCATTTGCTTTCTTGATAAGTCTCCCATGTCGGACCTTGTCAAAGGCTTTGCTGAAATCCATGGGAACTACATCAACTGCACTACCCTCATCTGCACACCTGGTCACATGCTCAAAAAATTCAATCAAATTTGTTCGACATGACCTCCCTCTGACAAAGGCATGCTGACTATTCCTAATCAAATTCTGCCTCTCCAAGTGGAGATAGATTCTCTCCTTCAGAATTTTCTCCAATAGTTTCCCTTCCACTGACGTGAGACTCACTGGTCTACAGTTCCCTGGCTTATCTCAACAACCTTTCGAAACAGTGGGACCACATTAGCTGTGCTCCAGTCGTCTGGCACCTTCCCCTTGGCCAGAGAGGAATTTAAAAATTTTGGTCTGTGCCCCTGCAATCTCCACCCTCGCCTCCCACTGAATCCTGGGACACAAATCGTCCAGACCGGGAGATTGATCCACTTTTAAGCCTTCCAAAACCTCCAATACCTTGTCACTCCCTATGACAATTTGCTCAAGAACCTCACAGTCTGTCTCTCTAAGTTCAATATCTACATCATCATTTCCCTGGGCGAAGACAGATGTGAAGTATTCGTTCAACACCATACCAATGTCCTCTGGCTCCACCCACAGATTTCCTCCTTGGCCCTAATGGGTCCTACTCTTTCCAAGGTTATCCTCTTCCCATTGATATACCTACAGAATATCTTGGGATTTTCCCTACTTTTGCCAGCCAGATTTTTCTCGTATCCCCTCTTTGCTCTCTTAATTGATTTCTTAAGCTCCATCCTACACTTTCTGTACTCCACGAATGCTTCCGTTGATTTGCTCTCCTTGTCTTTGCTAAAAGCCTCTCTTTTCCTTCTCATCGTGCCCTGAATGTTTCTGGTCATCCATGGTTCTCTGGGCTTGTTGCTCCTACCTATTACCCTAGAGGGAACATGTTGGGCCTGTACCCTCCACATTTCCTTTTTGAATGTCCCCCACTGCTCTTCTGTAGATTTCCCGACAAGTAACTCTGTCCAGTCTACCTTGGCCTGATTCTGCCTTATTTTACTAAAATTCGCTTTTCCCAATCCAAAACATTTTTTTGCAACTTGTCTATTTCTTTCTCCATAAAAAGATTAAATTGTACCATGTTGTGGTCGCTATCACCAAAATGCTGCCCCAACAACACATCAACCACCTGTCCCGCTTCATTCCCCAGAATCATGTCCAGCACTGCACCCTCCCTTGTTGGATTCTCAACATATTGAGCGAAAACGTTTTCCTGTATACATTGAAAGAACTCCACTCCGTCTAAGCCCTGAACACGATGACTATCCTAATTAATGTTGGGAAAGTTTAAATCACCTAATATAATTACCCTATTACTTTTACACACCTCTGCAAATTGCGCACGTATTTGCTCCTCAATTCCCGCTGACTATCTGGGGTCTAAAATAAACACCTAGCAATGTGGTTGTCCCTTTTTTATTCCTGAGCTCTACCCATAAATCTTCATTTGATGCCCCCTCCAAGATATCATCTCTCCCGACAGCAGTAACTGATTCCTTAACTAATATTGCAATGCCCCCTCCTCTTTTACCCTCTCCACAGTCTCGCCTGAAGAGTCTATATCTCGGGATATTGAGTCCCCAATCCTGCCCCTCCCTCAACCATGTTTCTGTAATGACTATGATTTCACAATTCCACGTGTCAATCCTTACCCTTAACATATCCGTTTTAGCTGTAATGATCCTGGCATTAAAGTAGAGGCCATCCATCCTGGTCTTAGTCCCTTGAAACTTACTTCCGCTGTATTCCCCTGACTTGTTTGCTTTCCTGTGTTCAGCTGCGTCCCTATTCTGCTCGGAGTCTGCGTCCCCTCCACCTGCCAAATTAGTTTAAACTCCTCCCAACAGCACGAACAAACTCGCCAGCAAGGGTGTTAGTCCCGCTCTGGTTCAGATGTAGACGGACCCGCTTGTACAGGTCCTACCTTACCCAGAAACCGCCCCTGTGGTCCAGGAATCTAAAACCCTCCTTCCTGCACCAACTCTTAAGCCACGCATTCATCTGTGCTATTCTCCTATTTCTATACTCGCTAGCACGTGGCACTTGGAGTAATCCAGAGATTACAACCCGAGAGGTCCTGCTTTTTAGTCCACTGCCTAACTCCCTGAATTCCTGATGCAAGACCTCATCCCTCTTTCTGCCTATGTCATTGGTACCAACATGTACCACGACCTCTGCCTTATCACCCTCCCCCTTCAGGATGCTTTGCAGCAGTTCAGTGACATCCCGGACCCTGGCACCAGGGAGGCAACACACCATCCTGGAGTCACGTTGACGACCACAGTAGCGCCTATCTGTTCCCGTGACTATAGAATCCCCTATTACTATTGCACTTCCTTTCTTTTTCCCTTCCTGTGCAGACAGGCTGCTTGCGGTACCAGAAGCTTGGTTCTGTCAGCACTCCCTGGAGGAAGCAGCCTAATCAGTCTCCAAAATGGAATACCGATTTGCAAGCGGGACCCCAGGGGACTCCTGAACTACCTGCCTGTTTATCTTGGACTGCCTGGTGGTCACCCATTCCCTTCCTTCCTCAAGAACCTTCAGCTGAGGTGTGACGACCTTTCTATACGTGCTATCCACGATGCTCTCAGACTCACGGATGCTCCACAGTGTTTCCAGCCACCATTACAGCTCTGAAACCCGAGCTTCCAGGAGCTGCAGCTGGACACACTTCCTGCACACATGCTGGTCCCGGGGACTTGAAATGTTCCCAGATTCCCACATGCAGCAAGAGAAGCAAACCACGGCTTTAAGCTCTCCTGCCATGACTAGACCCTTTAAATTTAAAACTTTAGAAGAGTATTATAATTTTAAAAATCAACTATGTCTTGCTAAAACAATGACTTACAATTCAATTTAGTTTGAAAAATACCTACCAGGACTTACTCACCAGTCAGCGATGCTCTGTGGAAACTTTCGGTTCCCTTCACTCTCTTTGAGGGCAGGTAGGAAATGAAAGGAGCTCCTCGCTTCCTCCTCACCAAACTCCCTCAGTCACAAACATCCCACTTTATCACTCTAATGCAACCCAAGTCAGCACTCCAGTGCAAACAAAGGCAACATCCTTGTGAATCTTTTCTGCACACTCTCTAGCTTAATAGCATCTTTCCTGTAGTGCGGCGACCAGAACTGCACACAGTACTCCAAATACAGCCTAACCAACGTTATGTCCAACTGTAACATGATGCACCAACTCTTGTACTCAATGCCTCGGTAGACAAAGGCAAGCCTGCCATATGCCTTCTTCACCACCCTGTCTACCTGTGTTGCCACATTCAGGGAACTATATTCTTGCACCCCAAGGTCTACCTGGTCACTAACACTCCCCAGGGCCCTGACATTCAATGTATATGTCCTTCCCTGGCTTAACTTCCCAAAACATCACTTCACACTTGTCTGCATTAAATTCAATTTACCACTCCTTGCCCACTTTCCCAGTTGATTTATAGCCTGTTGTAACCTTAGTCAACCTTCTTCATTGTCCACCATACCACCAATATTTGTGTTATCTGCAAATTTACTAATCATGCCCCTGACATTCACGTCCAATTCATTAATACATATGACAAACACCAGAGGGCCCAACACCGATCCCTGTGGTGCACCACTGGTCACTGGCCTCCAATCTGAAAAACAACCCTCCACTACCACCTTCTGCCTCCTATCAACAAGCCAATTTTGTATCCAATTTGCTAGCTCACCCTGGATCTCATGTGTTCGAACCTTCTGGACCAGCCTATCATGTGGGACCTTGTCAAAGGCCTTCCTAAAGTCCATGTAAACAACGTCCATCGCCCTGCCCTCGTCAATCCTCTTGGTCACCTCCTCTTGCTATTTGACATGGAGGAGTACTGATTGATCAGCTGAGAGAGAGCAGTAGGTGGTAATCAGCCGGAGGTTTCCTTGTCCATGTTTGACCTGTTGCCATGAGACTTCATGGGATCTGGAGTCGATGTTGCGGACTCCCAGGGCAACTCCCTCCCTACTATATACCATTGTGGCGCCACCTCTACAGAGATGGTGGTGTCTGAACAATGCATGTAAGGTATGATTTCACGAGTTTGACTAGGTTAGGCTGTTGCGAGACTGGTTTGTGGGACAGCTCTCCCAAATTTGGCACCTGCTCTCAGATGTTAGTAAGGATGGCTTTGCAGGGTCAACAGGGCTACATTTGTCCTTGTCGTTTCCAGTGCTTCTGTCAATGCCAGGTGGTCCGTTCACACAGCAGTCCAGCAATCTGTGATCCAGTAGTTTACTAGTATTGCTGAGGTGTCCCTCGTGGGAGCGGCAGTGGCTCCATGGAGCACGAACCTGCTGTTCTCTCTCAGGATGACAGTATTTATTCTCCCTTTACTGTCACTCCACACGTGTCCTTGCTGTTACCATTTGCCAGCCCAGCCTGCTGCTGCCCATGATAAGGTGTTGAAGACCGAATCTGAGCCCTCCAGGCCAGAGGTGCTCGAGGACGTCCTGCAAGGCCATCTGCAGTCTCCTCCAGGGAATGTCAGCAGCCTTCCACCAGCCATGGAGCAGTCACAGGGGAAACACTGTGTTGGAGCATGAGGCACGTCGAGGTAAACCAAAAGACAGGCATTGAGGGAATACACAAGAGTGAATAGTTCAGCTTTGTTTGTACAATTGGATGTCGTCTTGGATAAAGATGTTAATGAAAAGGTTTATGTTGGTGATTTTTATTGCAGGATGATGACCAAAGAGACGCTGTGATGTGGTGTCTCAGATGGGTGTAATTGTGGTGAATGGGGGATCTATTGTAAGTAAGGGAAATTGTACTATGGGAAACAGAATCTTCGAAGACAGTCTCCACCAGCCTGTCCCCGTCGAAGGCATCCAGGAAATATCCTCCCTGCTTCCACATGCTCCTGCTGAGCTGGTCTACAGATTACTGCTGGCAAAGCCTGTGTCCACATGATGGTGATGATATGAAGGGTGCAGCAGAACACCATGAACATGGACACCTGCTCCCGTGTGTACTGGAAGGCTCCCGTCCAGCGGGACAAGCAACACACCGTTTGTCAGTTCCACTATATTCCAGGTGGCTCCATTGCTCACCTTATACATGGGATTATTTTCAACCTGGTGCGAGGCTCCAGGTCGGATTATAAGAGGTGCCACAACTCTGTGACCACCTGCTTCTTGAACCAGAGTCGCCTCACACACTGCCCCTGGGTTAGGTTAGGTAGGAAAAGTGCTCTTGCAAAACCCGGGGTGAGGTAGGACAGAGACATCTCCTCCTCCCTCTTTATGGAGCCTTCCCTCTCTGGAGCCTCTGCTCCATTTGTTGGTCGTGTTATAGACCCAGAGACACTCTAACTACAGTCACCATACCTCGTCCAGAGATGGGTCACCAAATCCTCTGACCTCCCGGAAAGTCTGCAGTAGCTCACAACATAACCTCCAGAACAAAATCCACATCACAGGGTATGATGATAAGGAAAAGAGAGGCTTTTAGCAAATACAAGGAGAGCAAATCAATGGAAGCATTAGTGGAGGACAGAAAGTGGATGATGGAGCTTAAGAACGCAATTAGAACATCGAACATAGAACATTACAGCGCAGTACAAACCCTTCGGCCCTCGATGCTGCGCCGACCTGTGAAACCATCTGACCTACACTATTCCATTTTCATCCATATGTCTATCCAATGACCACTTAAATGCCCTTAAAGTTGGCGAGTCTACTACTGTTGCAGGCAGGGCGTTCCACGCCCCTACTACTCTCTGTGTAAAGAAACTACCTCTGACATCTGTCCTATATCTATCACCCCTCAACTTAAAGCTATGTCCCCTCGTGTTTGCCATCACCATCCGAGGAAAAAGACGCTCACTATCCACCCTATCTAACCCTCTGATTATCTTATATGTCTCTATTAAGTCACCTCTTCTCCTCCTTCTCTCTAACGAAAACAACCTCAAGTCCCTCAGCCTTTACTCGTAAGACCTTCCCTCCATACCAGGCAACATCCTAGTAAATCTCCTCTGCACCCTTTCCAAAGCTTCCACATCCTTCCTATAATGCGGTGACCAGAACTGCACGCAATACTCCAGGTGCGGCCGCAACAGAGTTTTGTACAGCTGCATCATGACCTCGTGGCTCCTAAACTCGATCCCCCTACTAATAAAAGCTAACACACCATATGCCTTCTTAACAGCTCTATTAACATGGGTGGCAACTTTCAGGGATTTATGTACCTGGACACCAAGATCTCTCTGCTCATCTACACTACCAAGAATCTTCCCATTAGCCCTGTATTCTGCAATCCTGTTACTCCTTCAAAGTGAATCACCTCACACTTTTCCGCATTAAACTCCATTTGCCATCTCTCAGCCCAGCTCTGCAGCCTACCTATGTCCCTCTGTAACCTACAACATCCTTCGGCACTATCCACAACTCCACCGATCTTCGTGTCATCCGCAAATTTACTAACCCACCCTTCTGCACCCTCATCCAGGTCATTTATAAAAATGACAAACAGCAGTGGCCCCAAAACAGATCCTTGCGGTACACCACTAGAAACTATACTCTTGGATGAACATTTACCATCAACCAGCACCCTCTGTCTTCTTTCAGCTAGCCAATTTCTGATCCAAAGCACTAATTCACCTTCAATCCCATACTTCTGTATTTTCTGCAATAGCCTACCGTGGGGAACTTTATCAAACGCCTTACTGAAATCCATAGACACCACATCCACGGCTTTACCCTCATCCACCTGTTTGGTCACCTTGTCAAAAAACTCAATAAGGTTTGTGAGGCACGACCGACCCGTCACAAAACCGTGCTGACTATCGCGAATGAACTTATTCTTTTCAAGATGATTATAAATCCTATCTCTTATAATCTTTTCCAACATTTTACCCACAACCGAAGTAAGGCTCACAGGTCTATAATTACCAGGGCTGTCTGTACTCCCCTTCTTGAACAAGGGGACAACATTTGCTATCCTCCAGTCTTCCGGCACTATTCCTGTCGACAATGACGACATAAAAATCAAGGACAAAGGCTCTGCAATCTCCTCCCTGGCTTCCCAGCGAATCCTAGGATAAATCCCAACTGGCCCAGGGTTCTTATCTATTTTCACACTTTCCAAAATTGCTAACACCTCCTCCTTGTGAACCTCAATCCCGTCTAGCCTTGTAGTCTGTATCTCAGTATTCTCCTCGACAACATTTTCTTTCTCCACTGTAAATACTGACGAAAAATATTCATTTAACACTTCACCTATCTCCTCCGATTCCACACACAACTTCCCACTACTATCCTTGATTGGCCCTAACCTATATCTAGTCATTCTTTTATTCCTGATATACCTATAGAAAGCCTGAGGGTTTTCTTTGATCCTATCCGCCAATGACTTCTCGTGTCCTCTCCTTGCTCTTCTTATCTCTCCCTTTAGATCCTTCCTGGCTAGCTTGTAACTCTCAAGCGCCCTAACTGAGCCTTCACGTCTCATCCGAACATAAGCCTTCTTCTTCCTCTTGACAAGCTCTTCAACTTCTTTAGTAAACCACGGCTCCCTCACTCGACAACTTCCTCCCTGCCTCACAGGTACATACTTATCAAGGACACGCAGTAGCTGCTCCTTGAATAAGTTCCACATTTCGATTGTGCCCATCCCCTGCAGTTTCCTTCCCCATCCGACACATCCAAAATCTTGCCTAATCGCATCATAATTTCCTTTCCCCCAGCTATAATTCTTGCCCTGCGGTATATACCTGTCCCTGCCCATCGCTAAGGTAAACCTAACCGAATTGTGATCACTATCACCAAAGTGCTCACCAACCTCTAAATCTAACACCTGGCCGGGTTCATTACCCAGTACCAAATCCAATGTGGCATCGCCCCTGGTTGGCCTGTCTACATACTGTGTCAGAAAACCTTCCTGCACACACTGGACAAAAACAGACCCATCTAAAGTACTCGAACTATAGTATTTCCAGTCAATATTTGGAAAATTAAAGACCCCCATAACCACTACCCTGTTACTCTCGCACCTGTCAAGAATCATCTTTGCTATCCTTTCCTCTACATCTCTGGAACTATTTGGAGGTCTATAGAAAACTCCCAACAGGGTGACCTCTCCTCTCCTGTTTCTAACCTCGGCCCATACTACCTCAGTGGACGAGTCCTCAAACGTCATTTCTGCCGCTGTAATACTTTCCTTGATTAACAATGCCACACCCCCACCCGCCCCCCCTCTTTTACCCTCTTCTCTGTTCTTAGTGAAACATCTAAATCCCGGAACCCGCAACATCCATTCCTGTCCCTGCTCTACCCATGTCTCTGAAATGGCCACAACATCGAGATCCCAGGTACCAACCCATGCTGCAAGCTCACCCACCTTATTCCGGATGCTCCTGGCATTGAAGTAGACACATTTTAAACCAAGCTCTTGCTTGCCAGTGCCCTCTTGTGTCCTTATAACCTTATCTCTGCACTCACTACTCTCAACATCCTGCACACTGGAACTACAATTTAGGTTCCCATCCCCCTGCTGAATTAGTTTAACCCCCCCCCCCCCACGAAGAGCAATAGCTAATCTCCCCCCAGGATATTGGTACCCCTCTGGTTCAGGTGATGACCATCCTGTTTGTAGAGGTCCCACCTACCCAAGAAAGAGACCCAATTATCCAGGAAACCAAAACCCTCCCTCCTCCACCATCCCTGCAGCCACGTGTTCAACTCCTCTCTCTCCCTATTCCTCACTTCGCTGGCACGTGGCACGGGCAACAACCCAGAGATAACAACTCTGTTTGTTCTCGCTCTAAGCTTCCACCCTAGCTCCCTGAATTTCTGCCTTAAATCCCCATCTGTCTTCCTACCTATGTCGTTGATGCCTATGTGTACCACGACTTGGGGCTGCTCCCCCTCCCCCTTGAGGATCCCAAAAACACGATCCGAGACATCACGTACCCTGGCACCTGGGAGGCAACACACCAACCGTGAGTCTCTCTCGTTCCCACAGAACCTCCTATCTGTTCCCCTAACTATGGAGTCCCCATTGACTAATGCTCTGCTCCTCTTACCCCTTCGCTTCTGAGAAACAGGGACAGACTCTGCGCCAGAGACCTGTATCCCATTGCCTACCCCTAGGAGAGCAAAGAGGTGATATGAGAAAGCTCTGCTGGTAAAAGTAGGGATAATCCCAATTATTCTGTAAATATATCAATGGGAAGAGAATATCCAGAGAAAGAGTCGGACCCATTCGTGACCAAAGGGGAAATGTGTGTGTGGAGCCAGAGGACATTGGTAGGGTGTTGAATGAATACTCCGCAAAGTGCGGCACAGTGGCGCAGTGGTTAGCACAGCAGCCTCACAGCTGCAGGGACCCGGGTTCGATTCCGGGTACTGCCTGTGTGGAGTTTGCAAGTTCTCCCTGTGGCTGCGTGTGTTTTCTCCGGCGCTCCGGTTTCCTCCCACAAGCCAAAAGACTTGCAGGTTGATAGGTAAATTGGCCATTATAAATTGTCACCAGTACAGGTAGGTGGTAGGGAAATATAGTGACACGTGGCGATGTTTGTTGGGAATATGGGATTAGTGGAGGATTCGGATAAATGGGTGGTTGATGTTCGGCACAGTCTCGGTGGGCCGAAGGGCCTGTTTCAGTGCTGTATCTCTAATCTAATCTGTCTTCACCCAAGAGAATGAGGATGTAGATATGGAACTTTGGGTGAGAGACTGTGAGGTTCGTGAGCAAATTGTCACCGGGAGTGACAAGGTATTGGAGGTTTCGGCAGGTTCGAAGTGGAGAAATCTCCAGGTCCGGACAATATGTGTCCCAGGATGCTGTGGGAGGCGAGGGTAGATATTGCAGTGGCTCTGACCCTAATTTTTAATTCCTCTCTGGCCACGGGGGAGGTGCCAGAGGACTGGAGAACAGCTAATGTGGTCCCACTATTTAAGAAAGGTTGTAGAGATAATCCTGGGAACTACAGAGCAGTGAGTCTCACGTCAGTAGCAGAGAAACTATTGGAGAAAGTTCTGAAGTAGAGAATCTGTCTCCACTTGGAGAGGAAAAATTTGATTAGGAATAGTCAGCATTGCTTTGTCAGAGGGAGGTCATGCCCAACAAATTTGATTGACTTTTTTGAGCATGTGACCAGGTGTGTAGATGAGTTTAGTGCAGTTGATGTAGCTAACATGGATTTCAGCAAAGCCTTTGACAAGATCCGACATGGGAGACTTATCAAGAACAAAGTAATTCATGACAACGCTACTTCATCGGACACGTCATCAGGATGCGCCGCGGTGCGCACATGCGCAGACTGTCTCATGCCCCCTGCGCATGCGCTGCGGTCCGAATGACCTGATCCGCATAGCGCATGCGCAGATGACGCTGTACGCGCATGCGCACACAGTCTCCTCATCTCTGCGCATGCGATGCGGTCCGACCTGCGAGGATCGTTGTGCGCATGCGCAGATGACGTCATCGCGTGATCTCGTCTTCCTCGCCGATGCGCCAGTTTGGCCTGTGCGCATGCGTCAAAGCTTCGGCGCGACTTTTTGAAAGTGGAAGGAGGGGAGGTTTCGTCGGGCATTTTCTCGCATTTTATCTGAATTATTTATTCGTTTTGGAGACTTGCTTCATTTTTATTTGACACAGGAGATTGTTCCAAGGTAAGTTGCTCTGCCTTTGTGAGTTGTTCTGAAAACATTTCCATTGTCTGGGCCACCGCCTGTTCTCCAGTCCCTGTTGTGAGTTGTTCTGAAAACATTTCCATTGTCTGGGCCACCGCATGTTCTCCAGCCCCTGTTGTGAGTTGCTCTGAAAACATTTCCATTGTCTGGGCCACTGCATGTTCTCCAGTCCCTGTTGTGAGTTGCTCTGAAAACATTTCCATTGTCTGAGCCACCGCATGTAGCAGGATGAAGGCACAGTGACTGTGATTTCTGGCGCCAAACAGTACACACTGCAGATACATGATGGCCAGGCTACCTGCAGCTGCATCTTCTCCATTCAGCCTTTGTTGCACTGCAAACATGCTGTTGTTGTGCAGAGGCATCTTGGTCTGCCTCTGGACAGGCTCGCCCCCAATTGTCGCTGGCGTGCATCTCAGACACCAACGACGACAGGCATGGCTGCTGCCATTGTGATTACAGAGGAACAGCCAAGGCCCCTCAGCCACAATGAAAAATACCGCTTGCTTTCAGATCAATTGTACCAGCTACAACAGGCCGTTCTGCAGAGTGGAACGGCAGCATTCATGAGGAGATTGGACTGGCTGCGGCAACAGACTCTCTGCTGGCAGCAAGGACTGGCTGATGAGATGGAGCCATTTACTATGCCCAACAATTGCCCGGAAGCACCTTCGGATGGAGGTGGCCACGTGCTGGACATCAGTCACGTGTCACAAACCCTGGATCCTGAGCGTCTCACCCCCTGGCCTAATGATCTGATGGACCATACATATGCCTGCCTGTTCAAATCTCCACTTCCCCTACCTGCGGTACCCTCTTCTTGCTGCTCAGTTACACAGTCACCTGCTCCTACACCCATCAGGGCAGTGCACATGGACACACAGTTACCTGCTCCTACACCCATCAGGGCAGTGCTCATGGGCACACAGTTACCTGCTCCTACACCCATCAGGGCAGTGCACTTGGACACACAGTTACCTGCTCCTACACCCATCAGGGCAGTGCTCATGGGCACACAGTTACCTGCTCCTACACCCATCAGGGCAGTGCTCATGGACACACAGCCACCTGTTTCCCCATCCGACGTTGAAACAACCATGCAGAGCCTTGTGAGACTCCGCAATTGCCAGTTGCTGCCTGTCAAGCAGAGAGGGCGTCCAAAGGGGTCAAGCACTTGGGGAACATTCAGCAAGAAGAGACTGAGCACTAAAAGAAACAAGCATGCCGTGTCCAGTGGTAGCAGAAATGTGAATGCTCTTGCTGTGAACACAACTGGTGATAGTAGTAGGCAGGATTAAATGGGAATGGATGGAAAGACGCACGAGTAACATAACCACTGGCAGGGAACTGCTGGGCTAAATTGCCAGCTTTATGTTCATAGCCCAAAAGAAATGTGTTTCTTTTCCAGCACCCTCACATCATTCATGTTTTCCCTGAGAGCAGCATTGAACCATCACGAGATAGGGGCAGTAACATCATCCTGCCTCCTGCAGCTGAGGTGGGTACTAAGTGATTCATTGGCGGTGTTATCAGGACATGCCTTTACCGCAGAACACAAAGCATGCTCAACAGTAATTTCATTGGAGGGAGGGAAGCTCTGACACTGATGTTCTTTCCTTATTTTCTTTCATGTAAAACGTGCCCTTGAGAAAACAATCCTTGAGACTTAAGGACGGCATTCAAGCAAAGGAGGCAGTGCGGGAGAGGACGCAAGGATGTGCTGATTCCTGCATCTGAGGTGGATAATAAGTGCTTCATTGGCGACGTTATCAATTGGTGCCTTCACTGCAGAACTTAAACAGGTGCGCACAACAGTAATTTCAGTGGATGGAGGGAGGCAAGCTCTGACTCTGATTTGCTTTATTTCTTTTCATGTAAAACATGCCGTCGAGAAAACAATCCTTGAGACTTAAGGTCAGCATTCAAGCAACGAAGGCAACTAGATCATGCTGCGGAGCTCATCACGATGTGGAAAGGAACATTGCATTTATGGATGAATTGGGAATGCACATTGGGATGCGCTTGGGGAACATTCACCAAGAATAGACTGAGCTCAGACTCTTGTGACTTTGCCTTCTTCACATGGACAATACAGTGGTGGAATAGAGAGCCAAGCGTTTATTCACCACAAGGCTCTCCAGGAACAATCTCTTTAGCTGTGCATAGCAGAGACTCGGCCTGTCTGTCTAACGGGAATGCTGGACACAACACTCATGTATCCATGCACAGCAGTTCCTCGGATACTTAATGAACTTAATAAAACTTTTCAATAATTAAACCCAGAATTGTTGAGGTTTTGTTTTGCATGCTATTTCCCCGACTTTGCAACTGCACTTCAGATATTCAACTATGGTGGGGGGGGTAGAGGGAGGGGTGGGTGAAGAGGGGGAGGGGTGGGGAGAGCGGGGAGGGGTGGGGAGAGGGAGCATGCAAAATGCAGGGACCAAACTGTTGCAATGCCTGAAGTACTGAGGAGAAGTAGAGAAAGCAACTGGGTAGGGGAGAAAGCAACTGGATTGGGCATCCGCAGCTGGAGGGAACGACTGAATGGAGAGGGCCGGAAGCGAGAGGCCGTAGAGAGCCGCGGGGAGCGAGCGTGCGAAGACCTTGGTGTCACTGGGTCCAGGGACTGGCCAGTAAGTCTTTTGCTGTTGTGTTTACGGCGCATGCACAGAAAAAGGCGCTCCTCTTCCGTTCCGCTGCTCCCCCCCCACTCTCTCCCCTTCCTCCCTCTCCCCCAGCTCTCTCCCTCCCCCCTTCCTTACCCCTCCCTCTCCCTCTTTCTCCCCCTTCCTTACCCCTCTTTCTCCCCCTCTCCCTCTTTCTCTCCCTTCCCTCTTTCTCCCCCCTCCCTCTTTCTCCTCCCTCTCCCTTCCCCCCCCCTCGCCCCCCGGCACCGCTACCGCTGCTCTCCCCGGCCCCCGCGCTGCTCAACCCCGGCCCCCGCGCTGCTGTCCCCGGCCCCCGCGCTGATCTCCCCGGCCCCCGCGCTGATCTCCCCGGCCCCCGCGCTGCTCTCCCTGGCCCGCGCGCTGATTTCCCCGGCCCTCGCGCTTATCTCCCCGGCCCCCGCGCTGCTCTCCCCGGCCCCCGCGCTGCTGTCCCCGGCCCCCGCGCTGCTCTCCCCGGCCCCCGCGGTGCTGTGCCCGGCCCCCGCGCTGATTTCCCCGGCCCTCGCGCTGATCTCCCCGGCCCCCGCGCTGCTCTCCCCGGCCCCCGCGCTGATCTCCCCGGCCCCCGCGCTGCTTTCCCCGGCCCCCGCGCTGATCTCCCCGGCCCCCGCGCTGATCTCCGCGGCCCCCGCGCTGATCTCCCCGGCCCCCGCGCTGCTTTCCCGGCCCCCGCGCTGATCTCCCCGGCCCCCGCGCTGATCTCCCCCCCCCCCGCGCTGATCTCCCCCCCCCCCCCCCCCCGCGCTGATCTCCCCGCCCCCCGCGCTGCTTTCCCCGGCCCGCTCCACTCTCTCACTCCGGCCATTGAATTCTGCCACGTGTTTGTCAGGTTTCATCTCTGTGATTCTTTGAGCAGCGCCATCTTTAGTCCTGGCAGCTGCGACAGTCGCAAGCTGTGACGTTTTCGTGGCACATGCTGTATTTGCGCATGTGCCAAAACAGCGCCACCTACCGATCGCGTTGTCAACAATTGCGGTCTATCAAGAAAGCAAACGCACATGGGATACAAGATAACTTGATAAGGCGGCTTAGCTGACAGAGAGTGTTGACAGACGGCTGTCCAGTGTCCAGTGGCGTACCACAGGGATCTGTGCTGGCTCACCTATTGTTTGTCATTTATATAAATGACATAGATGACTATGTCGGGGGTAGGATCAGTAAGTTCGAGGATGACACAAAGATTGGCCGAGTGGTTAACAGTGAGGTGGAGTGTCTTAGGTTACAGGAAGATATCGACGGAATGGTCAAATGGGCAGAAAAGTGGCAGATGGAATTTAACGCTGAAAAGTGTGAGGTGATACACTTTGGAAGGAGTCATGTGACACGGAAGTATTCAATGAATGGCCTGACACTGGGAAGTTCCAAGGAACAAAGGGACCTTGGCGTGTTTGTCCATAGATCTCTGAAGGCCGAAGGGCAGGTTAATAGGGTGGTTAAAAAGGCTTATGGGACACTTGCCTTTATCAATCGAGGCATAGATTACAAAAGCAGAGAAGTCATGTTGGAGTTGTACAGAACGTTGGTAAGGCCACAGCTGGAGTACTGTGAGCAATTCTGGTCGCCACGTTATAGGAAGGATGTGTTTGCATTGGAGGTGGTGCAGAGGCGATTCACCAGGTTGTTGCCTGGGATGGAACATTTAAGCTTTGAAGAGAGGTTGGATAGGCTTGGGTTGTTTTCGCTGGAGCAGAGAAGAATGAGGGATGACCTGATCGAGGTGTACATGATTATGAGAGGCATGGACAGGGTGGATAGGGAGCCGCTGTTCCCCTTAGTTGAAGGGTCAGTTACAAGGGGTCACAGGTTTAAAGTGAGGGGGGGAGGTTTAAGGAGGGCTTGGGGATGAACATTTTCACCCAGAGGGTGGTGACGGTCTGTAATGCCCTGCCTGGGAGGGTGGTAGATGCTCGCTGCTTCCCATCCTTTGAAAGGTACCTGGATGAGCACTTGGCACGTCATAACATTCAAGGTAATGGGCCAAGTGCTGGCAAATGGATTAAGTATACAGGTCACGTGTTATAATGCATCGGTGCAGACTCGATGGGCCGAAGGGACTCTTATGCACTCTATTATTCTGTGATTCTGTGATTCTTTGATCACCTCCACACACTTTACAATTGCAGAAGTAAGTCAAATGCCCCTCTCTGATAAGTGGGATACCTGGTCCTTTAAAATAACACTAGAGGGGGATACTCGTGCTGCTGTATGTATGCTCAGCTGAGAGTGACTAACATAGGCGGACAGTGAACATGTACATGTTTCAAAGACTTACATAAACGCTGTCGGAATGCTGATTGACGTCACATTGAAACCTCCTCACACGAATGGTAAACACATGATGCAGCCGGGCGAGAGCTCTGCCCAGCATGGGTCACAGTGCAGGCCACAATAAAAGTGGCCAGAAATGTGGCTCACATCATTTTATGGATTCAGGCTTCCATAATGTTGACACTAATGGTGTAATCGAATGAAAATTACGGATGGGGAGATTAAAGGGATTGGAATAAGACTTCAAGGATAACGATTTGCAGGAATATGCAAAATGCATAGTGGCATGGCCATGGAGGGATTCAAACATAGGAATGAGAATATTAAAATAAATTTGATGCCAGACCACGAGCCAATGTATATCAGTGAGCACAGGGGTGATGGGTGATCGGGGTTTGCTTCGAATTAGGATACAGGAAGCAGAGTTCTGGATGGGCTGTGATTTATGAAGGTTTGCAACTGGGACGGTGGCAAGGGAAGAATTGGAATAACCAAGTGTGGAAATAACAAACGCACAGATCAGGGTTTCGGCTGATGGGCCGAGGCAGAGCTGCAGCCGGGTGATATTACAGAGGTGGTGGTCAGCAAGGCTGGTGATGGTGAGAAAATGGGGATGAACACAGCTTAGCGTTAACTAGATGCCAGAAGTTGTAAACAGTTTGGTCCAGCCCCAGCGAGGGTGTTGCAAATAGTGGATGGGAAATAAAATTTGTGACAGAGACTGAATATAATGGCTTTGGTCTTCCCAAGATTTAAATAACATGAACACTAATACAACGCAATAAGGATTATTGATCGAATAGTTGGATACAAAGACTTACCAGGGACCCCAGTAATAGCGAGAATGGGATAGTAAATCATTTGAATCATCCTCAGTGCAGCTGCGGTCCAATAATCTAATGTTATCCAATCATAATCTGCAGTAAGATAGTTAAACAAAGAGGGGAAACTCCTGCCCATTTTTGCAACATTCCACTCTAATGTTCTCAGATTCTGATCTATCCACTCCCTCTTTCCGGATCCGCTGATCCCTGTCAGTTCCGGGGTGATGCTTCCGCTGACATGATTGGATAATACATTGCAAGGAATCCCTTATTAATAGAAGAGGGAAAGCCTGTAGTTATACAATTAGCGCCCATGGAGACTGAAATTAATTACAGTCACTGAACAAACAGGTTCAGTTAACTCCTTTCAATCCAAATATTTTTGTACCACAATAAAGTAGAACATTTCCCGGTCTGTAGGGAATGTTTAAGGTTGGGAAGGAATGGTGGGAATAGCGGAGCCACTGACCAGAATCTTTCAATCCTCCTTGGATATGGGAGTGGTGACAGAACACTGGAGCGTTATAAGTGTGAAGCGTTATGTACAATAGTAGCGACAGGATGAACACTGTAACTACAGGCCATTCAGTCTAACAGTAATGAAACGTTGGGGAAAATTTGAGTGTCAATAATCTGGGACACGATTATTGAGGTTTGGAAAGAACATGAGTTTACAAATGATTCTTCTTCTTTGGCATCCTTATCTCGAGAGACAATGGATACGCGCCTGGAGGTGGTCATTGGTTTGTGAAGCAGCGCCTGGAGTGACTATAAAGGCCAATTCTCGAGTGACAGGCTCTACCACAGGTGCTGCAGAGCAATTTGTTTGTCGGGGCTATTGCACAGTTGACTCTCCCCTTGCGCCTCTGTGTTTTTTCCTGCCAACTACTCAATCGCTTCGACTCGCCACATGATAGCCCCGTCTTTATGGCTGCCCGCCAGCTCTGGCAAACGCTGGCAACTGACTCCCACGACTTGTGATCAATGTCACAGGATTTCTTGTCGCGTTTGCAGACGTCTTTAAAGCAGAGACATGGACGTTCAGTGGGTCTGATACCAGTGGCGAGCTCGCTGTACAATGTGTCTTTGGGGATCCTGCCATCTTCCATTCGGCTCACATGGCCAAGCCATCTCATGCGTCACTGACTCAGTAGTGTGTACAAGCTGGGGATGTTGGCTGCCTCGAGGACTTCTATGTTGGAGATACGGTCCTGACACCTGATGCCCAGTATTCTCCGAAGGCAGCGAAGATGGAATGAATTGAGACGTCGCACTTGGCTGACATACGTTGTCCAGGCCTCGCTGCCAGACAGCAAGGTACTGAGGACACAGGCCTGATACACTCGGGCGTTTGTGTTCCGTGTCAGTGCGCCATTTTCCCACACTCTCTTGGCCAGTCTGGACATAGCAGTGGAAGCCTTTCCCATGCGCTTGTTGATTTCTGCATCTAGAGACAGGTTACTGGTGATAGTTGAGCCTAGGTAGGTGAACTCTTGAACCACTTCCAGAGCGTGGTCGCCAATATTGACGGATGGAAAATTTCTGACGTCCTGCCCCATGATGTTCGTTTTCTTGAGGCTGATGGTTAGGCCAAATTCATTGCAGGTTGCCGCAAACCTGTCGATGAGAATCTGCAGGCACTCTTCAGTCTGAGATGATAAGCAGCAGATATATGTTAATAGAACTCATATCTGACAAACATGATCTCGTCCTTTGATGAAGTATTGGCGAGAGTTGATGAGGAGAGCACTGTTGATAGTATGTAAATGGATGATCAAACGCCATTGAATCAAATGCCACTTTCTAGCCTTGTTAGGAAGTCTGAACCTCATTGATTAAAGGGGCAATGGTAGTGTGGGTATGACAGTGGCTAAGGGACGGCATACAGAGAGGTGGTGATCAATTGCTGTTCCGGTACTGTCGGGGAGTATACAGTATTCTTCCCTGCGAATTGGTATTCGGACCACTGCTCTTTTTGATAGATATAAATGACATAGTCTTATATGACGAAGGCATAATTTCAGTGGTGTCACATGACAGAAACTCGTAAATGTTGAAAAAAGGATGACAGGAGAAGGATTCAGGAGGACTCATGGAATGAGGAAATGAGGAAGATGGAATTTACTGAAGACATGGGTGAAGGAGACATTTGGGAGGAAGAATGAGGAGAGGCTATATGTACTATATGGTGCAATTTTAAAGGGGTACGGGAAAAAACAGGCACACAAAATCATGTCTTTGAATGTGGCAGGGCAAGTTGATAGGATTGTTAAACATGTATCCAGGATATTTAGTTTTATAAATAGAGACAGAACATGCAAAAGTAAGGAAGCTAACTAAAACTTTATAAATTATGGGTTAGGTCTCATCTGTGGAATTATGTCCAGTTCTGGGCATTACGTATCAGAATGGATGTCAGGGCCTTGGAGAAGGTGCAGAGGAGATTGGCTAGAATGTTCTAGGATGAGGGACATCATTTACATGGGGAGACTAGAGAAGCTGGAATTGTTTTCTGTGGAGTGGATAAGGTAAAGGAAAGCCTTAATAGAGGTTTTCACGATTATGGGTGCTTTTGACAGAGTAAGGTTAATTTGTTTCCACTGGGAAAAAAGGATTGGTAACAAGACTCTGGTGCCTGCAAAAAGAACCAGAGGTGGAATAAGGGAAACATTTTTTCCGACAGTGAGTTGTTATAATCTGGAATACACTGTCTGAAGACGTGATGGAAACAGATTCAAAAGCAAGTTTCAAAAGGGAACGGGATAAATACTGGCAGAGGGGGATTTGCAGGGCTTTGGGAAAAGAGCAGGAAAAAAGACACGATGGATTAAATGGATTGCATCCAAGCTGAGTGATTTTCTTATTCTGTGGTGACAGAATCCATTGATGCCTTATCTCGTGTGTACAACTGGTGTGCAGCTATTTTTGAACCAGCAGTTCACTGTGACTTTCACCCTGATAAAGGTAACAGCAGAACAGCAAGCAAGGTGTGTTGACAGAAAGACGTCCTGCTCTGTTCAGAGACCTCTGCTGGTTTTAATCAGTGAAATACAAACTCATCGATTATATTCCAATTTTATTTCATGTCTATTTGTTCTTAAGATATGGGTGACACGAGCAAGGCTGGCATTACTTTCGCAATATAGCTCAGCATGAGAAAATGAAGCGCCTTCATTTGAATTGCTGCAGCCCGTGTGTTGCAGGTGCACCCACAATACTATTGCAGAAAATGTTTCAGACCTCTGACCCAGTGACGATGAAGG
The DNA here is from genome assembly GCF_036365525.1 of Heterodontus francisci. Taxonomy (NCBI): domain Eukaryota; kingdom Metazoa; phylum Chordata; class Chondrichthyes; order Heterodontiformes; family Heterodontidae; genus Heterodontus; species Heterodontus francisci. The sequence goes on from NW_027140399.1 coordinate 156,910, forward strand.
CACAGTGATAAATGTTCAAGTCTAGATGGTGTGTGGCCTGGAGGAGGTGATGGTGTTTTGAGTTAGACTTCGAGCTGAATTCCACCACTGAATTCCCCTGTATCTTTTGTTCCTTGATCCCAAACTGGTGTTGGTATTTTCAGAGCAGAAAAGGTTAAGGGGAGATTTAATAGAGATCTGCCAAACCTTGGTCAGTCTTTCATGGAGTAACGACGGAAAATTTGGTTTCATTGGAAGAACAGTAGGTAACCAGATGACACAATTTTATGATGAATGACCAACAACAAGCAGGAGATGAGGAGCTTCTATTTTTATGCAGTGATTTATCATAAACTGGAATTCATGGCCTGAAAGAATGGTGGAAGAAAATTCAATTCTATCTTTAAAAAAAGGAAATTGGATCAATAGTGACAGTGGAGATTTACCCGGCTTTGGGAAAACAGCAAAGGCGCGGGATAAATTGGGTTGATCCTTCAAAGAGCCAGCAAAGGCATGATGGGCCCAATGATCTCCTTGTGTTCTGTATGATTGCAAATCTCTGTGACTACAGAAACCATTGGGACATGACCTGATTTATACAATAGACGTTCAGCAAGTTTCGAGCCAGAGGTTGCTTGTTACTTTTACTTTGATAAGGCTCAGTAACATATTATGTTGGGTTAACACAGGCCAGGGATAAAAATGGAAATTTACTGCTCTGTGCGTGGGGCTCAGCAGCACACCAGGTGGGATTAACGCAGGCCATGGGGAGAAAAAAGAAAACAATAAACAGGAGCAGGAGTAGGCCACTCATCCCCTCGAGCCTGCTCTGCCATTCGATGAGACCATGGCTGATCTACTTCAACACCACTTCCCTGCACTATTACCGTATCCGTTGACGTAAAAATCTATCAATATCATTCCTGAACATGTTCAATGAATGAGATTCTACAGCCCTCTGTGGCAGAGATTTCCAAAGATTCACCACCCTCTGTGTGAAGAAATTCCTCTTCTTCTCAGTCCTAAATGATCTGCCCTTATTCTGAGACCGTGTCCTCTGTTTCTAGACTCCATAGCCAGGGGACATATTCATCCTGCATCAAGCCATTGGAGCCCTGTAAGTATGTTGCATGTTTGAATGAGATCAGCTCTCATTCTTCTTAAATCCAGCGAATAAAGGCCCAATCTATATCATATTTCCTCTTAGGACGTTCACTTGATCCCAGGAATTAGCTTGGTGAACCTCCGTCACACTCCCTCTATGGCAAGAATACAATTTCTCAGCTAAGGAGACCACAATTTGGCATAATACTCTCACCAAGATTCTGTATAATCGCAGAAAGACATCTTAACGCCAACACTAAAATCCTTTTGTAACAAAAACCAGCATACCATATGCCTTCTTAATTGCACCTGCATGTTAGATTTAGTGACTCATAAATAAGGACAACTAAATCCCTTTGAAGTTCACCACTTGGCAGCCTCTCACCATGTAAGAAATACTCTTCTTTTTCTTACTAAAGTAGAGAACTTCACATTTCTCCACATTGCATTGCACCTGGAAAATTGTTTCACACTTGCTTAGCCTCTCCAAAACACTTTGAAGCATCTTAGCATCCTCCTCAGAACTCACACATGCACTTAGTTTTGTGTCATCTGAAAACTTGGAAAAATTACATTTGGTACCTACATCCAAATCATTGATATTGATTGTAAATAACTGTGGCCCAAGTACTGATGCTTGTGGTACCCCACTGGTCTCAGCCTGCCAACATGAAAATGACCCATTTATTCCTAGACTCTGTTTTCTGCCCGTTAACCAGTGCTAAATCCATGCCAGTATATTCCCCCCAAACCCATGTGATGTAATTTTGTTTACTAGCCTCTTGTGTGGCACCTTATCAAAGCTTTCTGAAAACCAAAATGTACCACATCTACCGGTTCCTCCTTATCTATTCTGCTACTTACATCCTCAAAACTCTCCAACAGGTGTGTTCAAACAAAATTATTTCTCTTTCATATATCCATGTTGAGGCTTCCCAATCTTGACATTATTTAGTTAGTGTCCTATCATGTATTAGAGATTCTTTATGATAAATTCTAGCATTTTCTCTATGACTGAGGTAAACTAATAGGTCTGTGGTTCCCCGTTTTCTCTCTCCCTCCTTTATTAAGTAGTGGGTTTATCATTGCCACCTTCCAATCTGCAGGAACGATTCCAGAGTTTATATAATTTTGAAAGATGATTGCCAATGCATCTTCTATGTCTACTGTCACCTCTTTCAACACTCTGGGGTGTAAATCATTAGGTCCAGGGCACTTGTCTATTTTAAGACTCATTAATGTCTCTACTACTTTTTAAACTAATATTAATATCTTGCAGTTCCTAGTTTACACTAGTCCCTTAGTTCTCCAATATTTCTGCGAGGTTTTTAATATTTTCGTCCCTGAAGGCAGACACAAATGGATGCATTTTAAAAGCCCACCACTGAAATAGGAGGCGAGTGTAAAAAACTATGGCCCACCCGCTCAGGGTCCACATCGCATAACCACCACGATTCCAAATCTGGGAGCTCATTACCATGCCCGAGGCAGCGACCACCCCCCGCCCCCGATCACCCCTCCGATGACGTACAGGGGGCTGGTTAGCCATCCCCGGCAACCAAGTCCAGTGCCAATACACAGACACCGGTGCCATTTTTAAATGGCTTACAGCCCTCAACGAGCATTTAATTTTTGAAAGCAACAGTACATTACAAATTAATAAAAGTTGGAGTCCCAGCAGTCACAACCCCCCAACCCCCACCCCCGCACTAACCTTAGATTCAGTGCCCGCTCACCCCCCAAAATACTTAAACATTGCAAAGTAACCTTCCACCCTAAAAAAATCTGAACTTTAGCCTTCAATCACTTCCCACTTTGCCCCCAACCAATCCGAGCAGTTCGACCCCGCTTCCACCCTCCCGCACTGAGAAAAGTAACTCCTCCACTCTCCACACAGGAGTCACCCCTCATCTCCCTGAATGGGGATTTGAAGGCACGACATTACCAGCCAGACGAATAAAGATCATGGCGGTGAATAAAGAGGCGATGATACCTTCATTAAGTCAGTTAGGTAAACTAATTTAAATATAGAAATCATGGTCCTATCACTGAGTAGCGGGGCAGCCACCACGAGGCCTTGCTGCCTCTGCAATCGGGAAGGGGCCTGCTGGCATCTGGGTCATGGTGGATTTTCTCCATTACCATCGTTATTACCCCCACTCCCCCCGCCACTGTTCTCAGCGATGGAGTGCCTTTAAAATGCAGCCCATAGTAATTGTATAGTTTCTTTGCCATTTCGTCATTCCCATTAACAATTCTCCCGACTCTGCTTCTTTCGCACCACATTTGGTTTTGCTAAATTTACCTTTTTACCTACCTATAGAGGCTTTTTCAGTCCCTTCTGTTTCTCACTAGTTTACTCTCATTCTTTTTTTTTAGAGATACAGCACTGAAACAGGCCCTTCGGCCCACCGAGTTTGTGCCGACCATCAACCACCCGTTTACACTAATCCTACACTAATCCCATATTCCTATCACATCCCCACCTATCCCTATATATTTCCCTACCACCTACCTATACTAGGGGCAATTTATAATGGCCAATTTACCTATCAAGCTGCAAGTCTTTGGCATGTGGGAGGAAACCGGAGCACCAGGAGGAAACCCACGCAGACACAGGGAGAACTTGCAAACTCCACACAGGCAGTACCCGGAATTGAACCCGGGTCGCTGGAGCTGTGAGGCTGCGGTGCTAACCACTGCGCCACTGTGCCGCGTCTATTATCCCTTTGCTAAAATGGAGCACGCGGCTGGGGGGTGGGGGGTGGAGGCGGCCTTGCCAACACGATCCTGTCTCCAGCGTCACTTTACAACAGGCGGCGGCAGTAAAAAGTGGCCCAGCCGCCCCAGTCCAATCAAGGCCCTTAAATGACCACTTAATGGCCCCTTAAGCGCCTCCGTCCGCCACCGTGGCGATTTTACCTGGGTCAGGCTCGTGGCCCAGGACCAAGAAAAGCCACCCGTTAATAACAGGTGGCACTCTGATGGTGGTGGGTGGGGGGGGGGGGGTGGTATTTCTGTACCCAAAGGAGAGCCGTCCCCGCTGCCCCAAACACGCTGAGCAATTAATAGGCCCGCCATCCCCACCAATCGACCATCCTTGCTTCGCTGGAGCCCGACTGATCACCCCCAGCGAGCAACAAAAACTTACCTGCATTCCGCGGTTTCCAGACATTTTCCTTATGAAGCTGGGTTGGAGTCCCAGCAGTTGCCTCCTCTTCCCATGGCGCTGATGGGACACAGAGATGCCAGCTCGCTGATTGGCCAGCAGCTCTACCGGGTGGAAGTCCCGCCTCAGAACACTTAAAGTCTGAGTGCCCGCAAAATGTAGATATGATCCCCAGGCCAGGCAGAGCCAGGTTTGCCACTAACGTTTCAGTTAGTCCACCAAGGGTAAAATCCCAGCCTACGTCCTCGCACAATCCAACAATTTGAAGGCAAGTACTGATCTGAGAATGTCCAAGCAGAATCGCTGCAATCTTGCATGTAGTCAGTTAAATTCCATCATATATTCTTCTGATGCCGACGAGGCGTGGTCGGACTTTGTTTTTTTTTAAGCAGAAAATGGTTGCCTAGAAATAAAGATTGGAGAGTCAGATTTAATTTCAGTTTGACAGTAAGTGAAAGTGCAAGGGCTATTGCTTGTTTTCTCTTTGGTAAAGACATAGCCCATGTCCATAGATAAACTTATTTTTTCTATTGCTCTGAGGTTCAGCTTCAGAAAATAGTAGTGGGAAATCATTTCCCGACACCTTAAACCTAGTTTTCATGATTTTATTTCAAAATAAAAGCTCCAATTATAATCTTCTGACTGAAAGTAAATCTCTGTCTCCAATCTTCACTTCTCAGCAACCGTTTTCTGCTATCATTGTCAGAAAAACTTCCAAGCCTATTGTGAAGAAGACACTGAGACTAGGATGCTTTGGTGGAGACTGTTTATTCCTTTCCCAAGAGCATACTACTCCACTCCGAACAATGCCCAGTCAGTGCTGACTGGCTCTTGTTAATATATACATCTGAGTACAACTAAATAATCAACACCCAAAACCTGTCCTCCCTATTACCTTCAACTACTCGATATTTAACTTCAATCAACAAAACATTAGACAATAACAACCTTTGTGATCACTGCTACACCTTGTCTCCCAGTTAAAAGACTGCTCGATTTTAAGCTTTTCATGCTTATTTTCAAGTACATCTGTGGTCTGGCCCCTCCTTATCTGTGCAAACTCCTTCAGCCCGACAACCCTCCAAAATATATTCACTCCTCCAATTCTGGTCTCTTTAGCATCCCCAATTATCATCGCTGCACGATTGATGGCTATGCCTTCAGCTGCCCCTGCCCTGAGATCTGGAATAGCCTCCCAACAACTTGCTGCCTATCTACCTCTCTTTCCTCCTTTAAGACACTCCTTTAAATCGACATCTTTGACGAAGCTTTAGGTCATCTGCCCTAATATCTCCTTAAATGGATCGGTGACATATTGTTTTATAATGCCTCTGTGAAGCAGCTAGGAACGTAAAAGGTGCTATATAAATATAAGTTGTTGTTATTATTGATGCCTTCGGAACAGCACTGTCTACTTCTCCCCAGCCTGAAAAACAATAGCTCACAACTTCTCTCTATTTTCTGTGCCTTAGCCAATTGAATGTTCATACAACCAGTGCCACTTTGATCCATTGGTTTCAATTTTCCTAAAACGTCTATTAAGTGGCACTTGATCAAACCCTTTTGAAAGTTTATATACCAGCTGCACCACCCTTATCAATCCCCTCGATTACTTCATTAAATAACTCCTTCAAGATTGTAAGATACAATTTATCTTTAACAAGTTCATGGTAGTTGACATTTATAAACCGTTGATTTTTTTCAAAACTACAGATATATTTGTCCCAGTTAATGGCTGAAATATTCCCTTCATCGATGATCATCTTACTGTACTGTAGTTATAGGGTTTACCCCATCCTTCCTTTTTAACAGGGTGTAATTAACGAAAGCCTCCAGTGCACTGGCATCACTCACATAACCAAGGAGTATCGAAACATTCTGCCCAGTGACTCTGCTATTTCCACAATTCCTTCCATCAGAAACCCCCATCCAGAGCGGGCAAGTGCTCTACTTTATTGTGGTACAAACAGTGCTGAATTGAAAGGGGTTCATTTATCCTGATTGTTCAGTAAATGTAATTAATATCAGTGTCCATGTACCCTAATTGTGTCACTGGAGTGTTTCCACCTTCCACTAATAAGGGTCTCCTTTCACTGTGTTATCCCGTAGTATCAGTGGGAGCATCACCTCGGCACTAACAAGGATCAGCAGCTCCAGAGAAAGGGGCAGGATAGATCGGAATCTGGGAACAATACTTTGGAATGTTACAGCAATGGGTTTGCATCTTAGATTAATATATTGGAATGTTACAACAATGGATCAGAATCAGAGAACAATTGATTGGAATATTACAACAATGGGAAGGAGTTTATCCTATTGAATTGACTATCTTGCTGAAGATTATTATTGGATACCATTCGCACATCGGATCTATTATGCACTGAAGATGATTCAATGCATTTATTATGAAATCCTCGCTATTGTTGGTGTCCCTCGCAAGTCTCTCTATCAAGCTATTAAAGCTATAAATCAAGATTAACTGCATTACTGAGTCTAACATCAGTGGTTGGGAAACTATTGGAAGATACTCTGAGGGACAGGATTAATCTCCACTTGGAGAGGCAGGGATTAATGGGGGACAGTATGTAGACAGGCCAACCAGGGGCGATGCCACATTGGATTTGGTACTGGGAAATGAACCCGACCAGGTGTTAGATTTAGATGTAGGTGAGCACTTTGGTGATAGTGATCACAATTCGGTTAGGTTTACCTTAGCGATGGGCAGGGACAGGTATATACCACAGGGCAAGAATTATAACTGGGGGAAAGGAAATTATGATGCGATTAGGCAAGATTTAGGATGTGTAGGATGGGGAAGGAAACTGCAGGGGATGGGAACAATAGAAATGTGGAGCTTATTCAAGGAGCAGCTACTGTGTGTCCTTGATAAGTATGTACCTGTGAGGCAGGGAGGAAGTTGTCGAGCGAGGGAGCCGTGGTTTACTAAAGAAGTTTAAGCGCTTGTCAAGAGGAAGAAGGTGGCTTATGTTAGGATGAGACGTGAAGGCTCAGTTAGGGCGCTTGAGAGCTACAAGCTAGCCAGGAAGGATCTAAAGGGAGAGCTAAGAAGAGCAAGGAGAGGACACGAGAAGTCATTGGTGGATAGGATCAGGGAAAACCCTAAGGCTTTCCACAGGTATATCAGGAATAAAATAATGACGAGAGTTAGATTAGGGCCAATCAAGGATAGTAGTGGGAAGTTGTGTGTGGAATCAGAGGAGATAGGGGAAGTGTTAAATGAATATTTTGCGTCAGTATTTAAAGTAGAGAAAGAAAATGTTGTCGAGGAGAATACTGAGATTCTGGCTACTAGGCTAGATGGGATTGAGGTTCACAAGGAGGAGGTGTTAGCTATTTTGGTAAGTGTGAAAATAGATAAGTCCCCTGGGCCAGATGGGATTTATCCTAGGATTCTCTGGGAAGCTAGGGAGGAGATTGCTGAGCCTTTGTCCTTGATCTTTATGTCGTCATTGTCGACAGGAATAGTGCCGGAAGACTGGAGGATAGCAAATGTTGTCCCCTTGTTCAAGAAGGGGAGTAGAGACAGCCCTGGTAATTATAGACCTGTGAGCCTTACTTCGGTTGTGGGTAAAATGTTGGAAAAGGTTATAAGAGACAGGATTTATAATCATCTTGAAAAGAATAAGTTCATTAGAGATAGTCAGCACGGTTTTGTAACGGGTAGGTCGTGCCTCACAAACCTTATTGAGTTTTTCGAGAAGGTGACCAAACAGGTGGATGAGGGTAAAGCCGTGGATGTGGTGTATATGGATTTCAGTAAGGCGTTTGATAAGGTTCCCCACGGTAGGCTATTGCAGAAAATACGGAAGTATGGGGTTGAAGGTGATTTAGAGCTTTGGATCAGAAATTGGCTAGCTGAAAGAAGACAGAGGGTGGTGGTTGATGGCAAATGTTCATCCTGGAGTTTCGTTACTAGTGGTGTACCGCAAGGATCTGTTTTGGGGCCGCTGCTGTTTGTCATTTTTATAAATGACTGGAAGAGGGTGTAGAAGGGTGGGTTAGTAAATTTGCAGATGACACTAAGGTCGGTGGAGTTGTGGATAGTGCCGAAGGATGTTGTAGGGTACAGAGAGTCATAGATAGGCTGCAGAGCTGGGCTGAGAGATGGCAAATGGAGTTTAATGCGGAAAAGTGTGGGGTGATTCACTTTGGAAGGAGTAACAGGAATGCAGAGTACTGGGCTAATGGAAAGATTCTTGGTAGTGTAGATGAACAGAGAGATCTTGGTGTCCAGGTGCATAAATCCCTGAAGGTTGCTACCCAGGTTAATAGGGCTGTTAAGAAGGCATATGGTGTGTTAGCTTTTATTAGTAGGGGGATCGAGTTTCGGAGCCACGAGGTCATGCTGCAGCTGTACAAAACTCTGGTGAGACCGCACCTGGAGTATTGCGTGCAATTCTGGTCACTGCATTGTAGGAAGGATGTGGAAGCTATGGAAAGGGTGCAGAGGAGATTTACTAGGATGTTGCCTGGTATGGAGGGAAGGTCTTACGAGGAAAGGCTGAGGGACTTGAGGTTGTTTTCGTTGGAGAGAAGGAGGAGGAGAGGTGACTTAATAGAGACATATAAGATAATCAGAGGGTTAGATAGGGTGGATAGTGAGCGTCTTTTTCCTCGGATGGTGATGGCAAACACGAGGGGACATAGCTTCAAGTTGAGGGGTGATAGATATAGGACAGATGTGAGAGGTCGTTTCTTTACTCAGAGAGTTGTAAGGGCGTGGAACGCCCTGCCTGCAGCAGTAGTAGATTCGCCAACTTTCAGGGCATTTAAGTGGTCATTGGATAGACATATGGATGAAAATGGAATAGTGTAGGTCAGATGGTTTCACAGGTCGGCGCAACATCGAGGGCCGAAGGGCCTGTACTGCGCTGTAATGTTCTAATTCTAATTCTAATTCTAACAATCAGCATGGCTTTGTCAGGGGGAGATCGTGTCTACCCAACTTATTTGAATTTTTCGAGAAGGCGACTAGATGTGTATATGAGGGTAATGCAGTTGATGTAGTCTATATGGACTTCAGTATGGTTTTTGATAAGGTCCTGCATGGGAGATTTGTTCAGAATATAAGAGCCCATGGGATCCTGGGCAACTTGGCATATTGGATCCAAAATTGGATTAATGGCTAGAGGCAGAGGATGAAGGTCGAGGGTTGTTTCTGTGAGTGCAAGCTTGTGATCAGTGGTGTACCACAGGGATAGGTGCTGGGGCCCTTACTATTTGTAGTCTATTTTAATGATTTAGATGTAAATGTAGGAGGTATGATCAGTAAGTTCGCAGATGAAACTAAAATTGGTGGTGTCATAAATAGTGAGGCCTTAGATTACAGGACGATATTGATGGGCTGGTAAGATGGGTGGAGCTGTGGCAAATGGAATTTAATCCTGAGAAGCGTGAGGTGATGCATTTTGGAAGCACTAACAGGTAAAGGAATATACAATGGATGGTAGGACCCGAAGAAGTACAGAAGGTAAGAGGGACCTTGGTGTACTTGTCCACAGATCACTGAAGGCAGCAGGTAAATAAGGTGGTTGGAATGCATATGGGATGCTTGCCTTTATTAGCTGATGCATAGAATATAAGAGCAGGCAGGTTATGATGGATCTGTATAAAACTCTAGTTAGGCTACAGCTGGAGTACTGTGTACAGTTCTGGGTACCACATTATAGGAAGCATGTGATTGCACTGGAGAGGGTGCAGAGGAGATCCACCAGGATGTTGCCTGGGCTGGAGCATTTCAGCTATGAAGAGAGACTGAAAAGGCTAGGTTTGTTTTCTTTAGAGTAGAGAAGGCTGAGGGGGTACATGATTGAGGCATACAAAATTATGAGGGGCATTGATAGATTAGATAGGAAGAAACCTTTTCCCTTAGCAGAGGGGTCATTAACCACGGGGCATAGATTTAAGTTAAGGGGCAGGAGATTTAGAGAGGATTCGAGGAGAAATCTTTTCACCCAGAGGGTGGCTGGAATCTGGAATACACTGCCTGAAGAGATGATTGAGGAAGGAACCATCGTAATATTTGAGAAGTATTTAGATGAGCACTTGAAACGCCATAGCATACAAGGCTACGGGCCAAGTGCTGGAAAAAGGGATTAGAATAGGTAGGTGTTTGATTGCCAGCACAGACACGATGGGCCGCAGGGCCTGTTTTTGTTTAGTTTAGAGATACAGCACTGAAACAGGCCCTTCGGCCCACGGAGTCTGTGCCGACCATTAACCACCCATTTACACTAATCCTATACTAATCCCATATTCCTACCACATCCCCACCTGCCCCGATATTTCCCTACCACCTACCTATACTAGGAGCAATTTATAATGGCCAATTTACCTATCAACCTGCAAGTCTTTGGCATGTGGGAGGAAACCGGAGCACCCGAAGGAAACCCACGCAGACACAGGGAGAACTTCCAAACTCCACACAGGCAGTACCCAGAATTGAACCTGGGTCGCTGGAGCTTTGAGGCTGCGGTGCTAATCACTGCGCCACTGTGCCTCCCTGTATGTTTCTGTGCTGTCTGACTCGATGGCTCTTTGACTCTCAGACTGTTCTTACCAACTACCACCTCTGTGATATCCTCCCCTGTGTGAGCCCATTGACTGCATAAAACTTGAGCTGTGCCTTTGTTAAATCCAGACTTGTCTATTCCAATGCTGTTCTGCTTACCCTCCCTATTGCACATGGCATAAGCCACAGTCTATCCAAAACTCCGCTATTCACATCCTAACTCACACTAAATCTCGTTCACCCGACATCCCTGTGCTCAGTGAACTACATTGCTTTCTCGAGGGCAGAGTATACAGGAAGAAATAAATGTGGTGTGTGAGAAAGTTACCATAATAATCAAGGGTGATTTTAATCTACATGTACATTGAGCAAATCAGATTGACAAATGTAGCCTGGAAAAATAGTTCATAGAGTGTATTCAGGACAGTTCCTTAGAACGGTACATTCTTGAGCCAACTATAGAGCAGGATAATCTAGAACAGGTAATGTGCAATGAGTCAGGATTAATCAAGAACCTCATGGTAAAGGGGACAATGATCATAACATGATATAATTTCAACGTTCAGCTTCAAGGGAAAACTGTGAGTCGACGACTATTTTTTTTTAAACTAAATAAAGGTAGATAAATGAAAGGCTAGCTACCCGATCCAAACCCGATTGGATCCGACAGCATGTGTCGGGTTCGGGTCGGGTCGGGTCACACGGCCGGGTCCAGCATTTGGGCTCGGGCCAGTTCGGACCTGGTGGGACACACTCTATCACAACCTCAGCGAATTGGCTCAAATGTTAATGTAATTTTTGGACTGGAAAGGTGGTTTTGTTTCAGTTATTTTAAGCTTTGTGCAGATCAGCAACAAAGTGAAAAATGGAAGGTAAATTAACTGATGGTCGGGTCTGGTCGGGTCGGGCACGGGAAAAAAATGGAAGGACTCGTGCTGAGTCGGGCTCGGGGTTGAATGTGGTTCTGTCGGGCTAGGGTCTGGTTTCGTTTGCAGACCCGAGCCTGCCTTTAAAATAAATTACAAGGCTATGAAGGCATAGCTAGTGAAAGTGAATTGGGATACTAGATTAAAAGTTAGGACAGTAGAGATACAGTTACTGACTTTTAAGGAGATATTGATAATTTTCAGCAAAGATTTATCTCAGTGAGAAAGAAAGACTCTTCGAGAAAATTGCATCGCACGTGGCTAAATAAGAAAGTTAAGGATAGTATCAATTTGAAAGAAACACTGCACAAATTTGCAATGATTAGTGATAGGTCAGAAAGTTGTATAGATTTTAAGAACCAGCATAATAACAAAAACATTTTAAAGAGGGAGAAGGTAGAGTATGAGAGAAAGCTAGTGCCATGCGAGGCACCCAAGTGCCAAGAATAAGGCACATTAATTTTGTCATGAACGTTGATTTTTAACTGTTGTTGGAGCGAGGAAATGACTTGCTTCGCAGATAATCCATGGCTGAAATAAAAACTTTTACATACTAACGTACATCGAAGGTGACGAAGTGCATTCCAGGGCCTGCCAAGGAGGCCACAATCCAAAAGGGCCAGGACTGGTTAGATCAGCTGGTCACATGACTACATTGCTGTTCCAGGTTTTTTTTTGAACTGGCCACAGAGAGTTGGACGTCACAGTTTCTGTTTGCTCCTGGACTGCGATGATATCTCTCCTGTCTGCTCCCATCACTTTCACACAAGCCTCTGAATCCACTGAAGCCACATGAACCCCAAGAGATAAATGTCTCCTACAGTAAACAAGGTTTAAGAAGAATACTGGGCCCCAAAGAAAAGCAAGATCTGCCTCCAATTAAGAACTCTGCAGTGAGCTTAAGGAACCATAACAACAACTCTTCAGATATCACCACAAACTTTTCACTTTATTTTTATTCTGCTCTTTTCTGTCTCCATCTGCATGTATGAGTCAGGTATGGATGCTAGCTTTGGAGCATTGTGTATTCGTAAGTTTCAACCGAATTAGAGTTTAAGTTTAAGACATTTCTATCTTTCTTCTTTACATCTAAGAAAGCCTGTTTGTGCTGGTTACTTTGCCTTATAATTGGAAAGCCGTGAACAAGGATTCACCAAGGTGGACCTAAAAACACAGTGTGTTTGAAATTAAATCCTGTGACAGTAAGACCAGGTGAAGGCTGAAAGGGAACACTGGACCTCTTTCTCACCTGGTCGTAACACTAATTACTAATATAAAATAGAAAGTAAGAGTTTCTACTGTGGGTGAATACGTTTTTCCTCATCTCCCCTCTAATTTGTATACCAATCACTTCGCATCTATGCCCCTCATCACTGACTACTCTGTTAGGGTGAATAGACTCGTCACCTCCACTCTATCCAGGCCCCTCAAAATGTTGTACATTTCAATCAGATTCCCCCTCAGCCTTTTCTGTTCCAAGGAGAATAGCCTCAGCCTGCCCAATCTTCCCTCATAGCTGCATTTTCCCAGCCCTGGCAACATCCTCTTAATTCTTCACTGTACTCTCTCTCGTGCAATTACATCCTTTCTGTGATGAAGTGACCAGAGCTGCACACAGCACTCAAGATGTGGCCTAACCAATGACTTATACAGTTCCAACATAACCTCCTACTCTTATATTCTACACCACGGGCAATAAAGGAAAGCATTCCATCTACCTTTTTAACTACCTTATCGACCTGTCCCGCCACCTTTGGGGATCTGCTGGCCTTCACTCCAATGTCTCTCACTTCCTCTACATTTATTAGCATTTTCCCATGAATCATGCGTCCCTTTGCCTTGTTTGACATCTCCACATGCATCACCTCACACTTCTCCAGGTTGAATTCCATTTGCCATTTTTCTGCCCATCTGTCCAGATGATCAATATCTTCCTGCAGTCTACAGCTATCTTCCTCGTTATCTACCACACGGCCAATCTTAGTGTCGTCCGCAAATCTCTTGTTCATGCCCCCAACATTTACGTACAAATCGTTAATATATACCACAAAAAGCAGGTGAACTTGTACTGAGTTCTGCAAACGCCATTGGAAACAGCCCTCCAGTCGCAAAACACCCGTCAGCAATTACCCTTTGTTTCCTGCCAATGAGCCAATTTTGTAGCCACCTTGCTGCATGGGATTTTATTTTCTAAACCAGTCTGCCACGTGGGACCTTGTCAAAAGCCTTGCGTAAATCCATGTAGACAGCATCAACTGCAGTCCCCTCATCTATTTTCCTTGTTATTTATTCAAAAAATTCGATCAAGTTGGTCAAACAAGAACCAAAACAAGAAATGCTGGATTCACTCAGCAGGTCTGGCAGCATCTGTGGAAAGAGAAGCAGAGTTAACGTTTCGGGTCAGTGACCCTTCTTCGGAACCCTCAAACAAGATCTTCCCTGAACTGTGACTGTCCATATACACCTCCAGGAGAACTGTTACTGTCCATATAAACCTCCAAAAGAACGGTTACTGTCCATATACAGCTCCATGTGAACTGTTACTGTCCATATACACCTCCAAACGAACTGTTGCTGCCCAAATACACCTACAGGGGAACTGTTCCTGTCCATATACACATCGATCAGAACTGTTATTGTCCTTAAACTCCTCCGGGTGAACTGTTATTGCCCATATACACCTCCAAATGAACTGTTACTGTCCATATACATCCCCAGCTGAACTGTTACTGTCCAAATACACATCCAGGTGAATGGTTACTGTCCAAATCAACCTAGATCTGAACGTTTATTGTCCTTAAACTCCTCCAGGTGAACTGTTACTGTCCATATACACCTCGATCTCAACGTTTATTGTCCTTAAACTCCTCCGGGTGAACTGTTATTGCCCATATACACCTCCAAATAAACTGTTACTGTCCATATACATCCCCAGCTGAACTGTTACTGTCCAAATACACATCCAGGTGAATGGTTACTGTCCATATAAACCTAGATCTGAACGTTTATTGTCCTTAAACTCCTCCAGGTGAACTGTTACTGTCCATATACACCTCGATCTGAACTGTTATTGTTCATATACACCTCCAAATGAGCTATTACTGCCCATATACACCTCCATGTGAACTGCTACTGTCCACAAACATCCCCAGGTGAAATGTTACTGTCCATGTACACCTCCAGGTGAACCGTTACTGTCCATGTACACCTCCAGGTGAAATGTTACTGTCCATGTACACCTCCAGGTGAAATGTTACTGTCCATGTACACATCCAGGTGAACCGTTACTGTCCATGTACACCTCCAGGTGAACCGTTACTGTCCATGTACACCTCCAGGAGAAATGTTACTGTCCATGTACAGCTCCAGGTGAACTGTTACTGTCCATGCACACCTCCAGGTGAAATGTTTCTGTCCATGTACACCTCCAGGTGAACCGTTACTGTCCATGGACACCTCCAGGTGAAATGTTTCTGTCCATGTACACCTCCAGGTGAACTGTTACTGTCCATGCACACCTCCAGGTGAAATGTTTCTGTCCATGTACACCTCCAGGTGAACCGTTACTGTCCATGTACACCTCCATGTGAACCGTTACTGTCCATGTACACCTCCAGGTGAAATGTTACTGTCCATGTACAGCTCCAGGTGAACCGTTACTGTCCATGCACATCTCCAGCTGAACTGTTACTGTCCATGTACATCTCGAGGTGAACTGTTACTGTCCATGCACACCTTCAAGTCAACTGTTACTATCCATGTACACCTCCAGGTGAACCGTTACTCTGCATTTACACCTCCAGGTGAAATGTTACTGTCCATGTACACCTCCAGGTGAACCGTTACTGTCAATGTACACCTCCAGGTGAACTGTTACTGTCCATGTACATCTCCAGGTGAACTGTTACTGTCCATGCACACCTTCCTGTCAACTGTTACTATCCATGTACACATCCTGGTGAACCGTTAATGTCCATGTCCACCTCCAGGTGAAATGTTACTGTCCATGTACACCTCCAGGTGAACATTTACATTCCATGTACACCTCCAGGTAAACTGAAACAGTCCATGTACACTTCCAGGTGAACTGTTACAGTCCATAAACACCTCCAGGTGAACTGTTACTGTCCATGTACATCTCCAGGTGAACTGTTACTGTCCATGTACATCTCCACGTGAGCTATTACTGTCCATGCACACCTTCAAGTCAACTGTTACTATCCATGTACACCTCCAGGTGAACCGTTACTGTGCATGAAAACCTCCAGGTGAAATGTTACTGTCCATGTACACCTCCAGGTGAACCGTTACTGTCCATGTACACCTCCAGGTGAAATGTTACTGTCCATGTACACCTTCAGGTGAACCGTTACTGTCCATGGACACCTCCAGGTGAACCGTTACTGTCCATGGACACCTCCAGGTGAACAGTTACTGTCCATATACACCTCCAACTGAACTGAAGCAGTCCATATACACCTCCAGGTGAATTGTTACTGTCCATCTAAATGTCCAGGTGAACTGCTACTGTCCATATATATCTCCAGGTGAACTGTTACTGTCCATGCACAAATCCAGGTGAACTGTTACTGGTCCTGTACACCTCCGGGTGAGCTGTTACTGTCCATATATATCTATAGGTGAACTGTTATTGTCCATATACACCACCAGGTGAACTGTTATTGTCCATATACACCACCAGGTGAACATTTACAGTCCATGTACACCTCCAGATAATCTGAAACAGTCCATGTACACTTCCAGGTGAACTGTTGCTGTCCATATACACCTCCAGGTGAACTGTTACAGTCCATGTACACCTCCAGGTAAACTGAAACAGTCCATGTACACCTCCAGGTGAACTGTTACAGTCCATCTACACTTCCAGGGAAACTGAAACAGTCTATGTACTCCTCCAGGTGAACAGTTACAGTCCATGTACTTCTCCAGGTGAACTGTTACAGTCCATGTACACCTCCAGGTAATCTGAAACAGTCCATAAACACCTACAGGTGAACGGTTACAGTCCATATACACCTCCAGGTGAACTGTTACTGTCCATGTACATCTCCACGTGAGCTATTACTGTCCATGCACACCTTCAAGTCAACTGTTACGATCCATGTGCACCTCCAGGTGAACCGTTACTGTGCATGTACACCTCCAGGTGAAATGTTACTGTCCATGTACACCTCCAGCTGAACAGAAATAGTCCATATGCACCTCCAGGTGAATTGTTACTGTCCATCGAAATGTCCAGTTGAACTGTTACTGTCCATATATATCTCCAGGTGAACTTTTATTGTCCATACCCACCACCAGGTGAACTTTTACTGTCCTTGTACATCTCCTGGTGAACGGTTACTGTCCATGTACTCCTCCAGGTAAACTGAAAAAGTCCATGTACACCTCCAGGTGAACTGTTACAGTCCATGTACACCTCCAGGTGATCTGTTACAGTCCATGTACACCTCCAGGTGATCTGTTACAGTCCATGTACATCTCCAGGTGAACTGTTACTGTCCATGTACTCCTCCAGGTAAACTGAAAAAGTCCATGTACACCTCCAGGTGAACTGTTACAGTCCATGTACACCTCCAGGTAAACTGAAAAAGTCCATGTACACCTCCAGGTGAACTGTTACAGTCCATGTACACCTCCAGGTGATCTGTTACAGTCCATGTACATCTCCAGGTGAACTGTTACTGTCCATGTACAACTCCAGGTAAGGTGAAACAGTCCATGGACACCTCCACGTGAGCTATTACTGTCCATGCACACCTTCCTGTCAACTGTTACTGTCCATGTACACATCCAGGTGAACCGTTACTGTCCATGTCCACCTCCAGGTGAAATGTTACTGTCCATGTACACCTCCAGGTAAACAGAAACAGTCCATGTACACATACAGGTGAACTGTTCCTGTCCATGTACAGTTCCAGGTAAACTGAAACAGTCCATGTACACCTCCAGGTGAACTGTTACTGTCCATGTACACCTCCAGGTAAACTGAAACAGTCCATGTACACCTCCAGGTGAACTGTTACTGTCCATGTACATCTCCACGTGAGCTATTACTGTCAATGCACACCTTCAAGTCAACTGTTACTTTCCATGTATGCCTCCAGGTGAACCGTTACTGTCCATGTACATCTCCAGCTGAACTGTTACTGTCCATGTACATCTCCAGGAGAACTGTTACTGTCCATGTACACCTCCAGGGAAAATGAAACAGTCCATGTACACCTCCAGGTGAACATTTACAGTCCATGTACAAATCCAGGTAAACTGAAACAGTCCATGCACACTTCCAGGTGAACTGTTGCTGTCCATATACACTTCCAGGTGAACTGTTACAGTCCATGTACACCTCCAGGTAAACTGAAACAGTCCATAAACACCTCCAGGTGAACATTTAGTGTCCATGTACATCTCCAGGTGAACTGTTACTGTCCATGTCCATCTCCAGGTGAACTGTTACTGTCCATGTACACCTCCAGGTAAACTGAAACAGTCCATAAACACCTCCAGGTGAACATTTAGTGTCCATGTACATCTCCAGGTGAACTGTTACTGTCCATGTCCATCTCCAGGTGAACTGTTACTGTCCATGTACACCTCCAGGTAAACTGAAACAGTCCATGTACTTCTCCAGGTGAACTGTTACAGTCCATGTCCACCTCCAGCTAAACTGAAACAGTCCATGTACACCTCCAGGTGAACCGTTACTGTCCATGTCCAACTCCAGGTGAAATGTTACTGTCCATGTACACCTCCAGGTGAACCGTTACTGTCCATGTACACCTCCAGGTGAATCGTTACTATCCATGTACACCTCCAGGTGAACCGTTACTGATCATGTACACCTCCAGGTGAACCGTTACCATGTACACCTCCAGGTGAACTGTTACTGTCCATAAACACCACCAGGTGAACTGTTACTGGTCCTGTACACCTCCGGGTGAGCTGTAACTGCCAATAAATATCTCCAGGTGAACTGTTATTGTCCATATACACCACCGTATGTACTTTTACTGTCCATGTACATCTCCAGGTGAACTGTTACTGTCCATGTACATCTCCAGGTGAATTTTACTGTCCATGCACACCGCCAGGTAAACTGAAACAGCCCATGTACACCTCCAAGTGAACTGTTACATTCCATGTACATCTCCAGCTGTACTGTTACTGTCCATGCACACCTCCAGGTAAACTGAAACAGTCCATGTACACCTTCAGGTGAACTGTTACAGTTCATGTACATCTCCAGGTGAACTGTTACTGTCCATGTACACCTCCAGATAAACTGAAACTGTCCATGTACACCTCCAGGTGAACTGAAACAGTCCACGTACACCTCCAGGTGTACCGTTACTGTCCATGTCCACCTCCAGGTGAAATGTTACTGTCCATGCACACCTCCAACTGAACAGTTACTATCCATGTACACCTCCAGGTGAATCGTTACTATCCATGTACACCTCCAGGTGAACCGTTACTGACCATGTCCACCTCCAGGTGAAATGTTACTGTCCATGTGCACCTCCAGATGAGCTATTCCTCCCTATATACACCTCCAGGTGAACTGTTGCTTCCCTATACATCTCCAGGTGAACTGCTACTGTCCATATACACTTCTAGATGAGCTATTACTGCCCATATACACCTCCAGGTGAACAGTTACAGTTCATGTACATCTCCAGGTGAACTGTTACTGTCCATGTACACCTCCAGATAAACTGAAACTGTCCATGTACACCTCCAGGTGAACTGAAACAGTCCACGTACACCTCCAGGTGTACCGTTACTGTCCATGTCCACCTCCAGGTGAAATGTTACTGTCCATGTACACCTCCAACTGAACAGTTACTGTCCATGTACACCTCCAGGTGAATCGTTACTATCCATGTACACCTCCAGGTGAACAGTTACTGACCATGTCCACCTCCAGGTGAAATGTTACTGTCCATGTACACCTCCAACTGAACAGTTACTTTCCATGTACACCTCCAGGTGAATCGTTACTATCCATGTACACCTCCAGGTGAACCGTTACCATGTACACCTCCAGGTGAACTGTTACCATGTACACCTCAAACTGAACAGTTACTGTCCATGTACAGCTCCAGGTGAGCTGTTACTGTCCATGTGCACCTTCTGGTGAACTGTTACTGTCCATGTGCACCTCCAGATGAGCTATTACTCCCTATGTACACCTCCAGGTGAACTGTTACTGTCCATAAACATCTCCAGGTGAACTTTTACTGTCCATATACACTTCTAGATGAGCTATTACTGCCCATATACACCTCCAGGTGAACAGTTACTGTCCATAAACATCTCCAGGTGAACTTTTACTGTCCATGTACATATCCAGGTGAACTGTTACAGGCCATGTGCATCTCCAGGTGAACTGTCACTGCCCATATGCACCTCCAGGTGAACGGTTACTGTCTATATACACCGCAATCTGAACTGTTATTGTCCCTAAACTACTCCAGGTGAACTGTTCCTGTCCATGGACACTTCCAGGTGAACTGTTACAGTCCATGTGCACCTCCAGGTAAACTGAAACAGTCCATAAACACCTCCAGGTGAACTGTGAAATACCATGTCCACCTCCAGGTGAACTGTTACTATCCATGTACACCTCCAGGTGAACGGTTACTGTCCAT
The DNA here is from genome assembly GCF_036365525.1 of Heterodontus francisci. Lineage (NCBI taxonomy): Eukaryota > Metazoa > Chordata > Chondrichthyes > Heterodontiformes > Heterodontidae > Heterodontus > Heterodontus francisci. The sequence continues at coordinate 177,295 of NW_027140399.1, forward strand.
GTACACCTCCAGGTGAACCGTTACTCTCCATGTACACCTCCAGGTGAACCGTTACTCTCCATGTACACCTCCAGGTGAACCGTTTCTATCCATGTGCACCTCCAGTTGAACCGTTACTGACCATGTACATCTCCAGGTGAACCGTTACCATGTACACCTCCAGGTGAACTGTTACTATCCATGTACACCTCCAGGTGAACTGAAACAGTCCATGTACACCTCCATGTGAACTGTTACTGTCCATGTACATCTCCACGTTATCTATTACTGACCATGCACACCTTCAAGTCAACTGTTACTATCCATGTACACCTCCAGGTGAACCGTTACTGTCCATGTCCACCTCCAGGTGAAATGAGACTGTCCATGTACACCTCCAGGGGAACAGTTATTGTCCATGTACACCTCCAGGTGAAATGTTACTGTCCATGTCCACCTCCAGGTGAACCATTACTGTCCATGTCCACCTCCAGGTGAACCATTACTGTCCATGTCCACCTCCAGGTGAAATGATACTGTCCATGTCCACCTCCAGGGGAACAGTTATTGTCCATGTACACCTCCAGGTGAAATGTTACTGTCCATGTCCACCTCCAGGTGAACCGTTACTCTCCATGTACACCTCCAGGTGAACCGTTTCTATCCATGTACACCTCCAGTTGAACCGTTACTGTCCATGTCCACCTCCAGGTGAAATGTTACTGTCCATGTACACCTCCAGGGGAACAGTTATTGTCCATGTACACCTCCAGGTGAAATGTTACTGTCCATGTCCACCTCCAGGTGAACCGTTACTCTCCATGTACACCTCCAGGTGAACCGTTTCTATCCATGTACACCTCCAGTTGAACCGTTACTGACCATGTACATCTGCAGGTGAACCGTTACCATGTCCACCTCCAGGGGAACAGTTATTGTCCATGTACACCTCCAGGTGAAATGTTACTGTCCATGTCCACCTCCAGGTGAACCGTTACCATGTACACCTCCAGGTGAAATGTTACTGTCCATGTACACCCCCAGGTGAGCTGTTACTATCCATGTACACCTCCAGGTGATCTGTTACTGTCCATGTACACCCCCAGGTGAGCTGTTACTGTCCATGTACACCTTCTGGTGAACTGTTACTGTCCATGTACACCCCCAGGTGAACTGCTACTATCCATATACACATCTAGATGAGCTATTACTGCCCCTTTACACCTCCAGGTGATCTGTTACTGTCCATATACATCTCCAGGTGAACTGTTGCTGTCCACGTACACCTCCAGGCGAACTGTTCCAGTTCATGTACATCTCCAGGTGAACTGTTACTGTCCATGTGCACCTCCAGATAAACTGAAACAGTCCATGTACACCTCCAGGTGAACTGAAACAGTCCATGTACACCACCTGGAGAACCGTTACTGCCCATGTCCACCTCCAGGTGAACCGTTACTGTGCATGTACACCTCCAGGTTGAACTGTTACTGTCCATGTACACCTCCAGGTGAACCGTTGCTATCCATGTACACCTCCAGTTAAACTGTTACTGTCCATGTACAGCTCCAGGTGAGCTGTTGCTGTCCATGTGCACCTTCTGGTGAACTGTTACTGTCCATGTACACCTCCAGGTGAACTGTTACTGTCCATGTACACCTCCAGATGAGCTATTACTCCCTATATACACCTGCATGTGAACTGTTACTTCCCTATACACCTCCAGGTGAACTGCTACTGTCCATATACACTTCTAGATGAGCTATTACTGCCCATATACACCTCGAGGTGAACAGTTATTGTCAATAAACAACTCCAGGTGAACTTTTACTGTCCATGTACATATCCAGGTGATCTGTTACAGGCCATGTGCATCTCCAGGTGAACTGTTACTGCCCATATACACCTCCAGGAGAACGGTTACTGTCTATATGCACCGCAATCTGAACTGTGATTGTCCTTAAACTCCTCCAGGTGAACAGTTACTGTCCACAAACACCTCGATCTGAATTGTTATTGTCCTTAAACTCCTCCAGGTGAACTGTTACTCTCCATGCACACCTCCAGATAAACTGAAACAGTCCATGTACACCTTCAGGTGAACTGTTACAGTTCATTTACATCTCCAGCTGTACTGTTACTGTCCATGTACACCTCCAGGTAAACTGAAACAGTCCATGTACACCTCCAGGTGAACTGTTACAGTTCATGTACATCTCCAGGTGAACTGTTACTGTCCATGTGCACCTCCAGATAAACTGAAACAGTCCATGTACACCTCCAGGTGAACTGTGAAATAACATGTACACCTCCAGGTGAACTGTTACTATCCATGTACACCTCCAGGTGAACGGTTACTGTCCATGTACACTGGAGGTGAAATGTTTCTGTCCATGTACACCTCCAGGTGAACCGTTACTGTCCATGTACACCTCCAGGTGAACCGTTACTGTCCATGTACACCTCCAGGTGAACCGTAACTGTCCATGTACATCTCCAGGTGAAATGTTACTGCCCATGTACACCTCCAGATGAACCGTTACTGTCCATATATATCTCCAGGTGAACTGTTACTGTCCATATACACTACCAGGTGAACTGTTACTGGTCCTGTAAACATCCGGGTGAGCTGTTCCTGCCAATAAGTATCTCCAGGTGAACTGTTATTCTCCATATACACCACCAGGTGAAATTTTACTCTCCATGTACATCTCCAGGTGAACTGTTACTGTCCATGTACATCTCCAGGTGAATTTTACTGTCCATGTACACCTCCAGGTGAACTGTTACTTACCCATACACCTCCAGGTGAACAGTTACTGTCCATGTACACCTCCAGGTAAACCGTAACTGTCCATATACATCTCCAGGTGGACTGTTGCAGGCCATGCACATCTCCAGGTGAATTGTTACTGCCCATATACACCTCCAAAAGTATGGTTACTGTCTATATACACTGCGATCTGAACTGTTATTGTCTTTAAACTCCTCCAGGTGGACTGTTACTGCTATTTCTGTACATGCACACCTTCAAGTCAACTGTTACTATCCATGTACACCTCCAGGTGAACGGTTAATGTCCATACACACCTCCAGGTGAAATGTTACTGTCCATATACGCCTCCAGGTGAACTGTTACTATCCATGTACACCTCCAGGTGAACCGTTACTGTCCATGTACACCTCCAGGTGAAATGTTTCTGTCCATGTACACCTCAAGGTGAACCATTACTCTCAATGTACACCTCCAGGTGAAATGTTATTGTCCATGTACACCTCCAGGCGAACTGTTACTGTCCATGTACACCTCCAGTTGAACCATTACTGTCCATGTAATCCTGCAGGTGAACAGTTACTGCCCATATACACCTCCAAATGAACTGAAACTGTCCATAGACACCTCCAGGTGGATAGTTACTGTCCATCTAAATGTCCATGTGAACTGCTACTGCCCATATATATCTCCAGGTGAACTGTTACTGTCCATGTACACCACCAGGTGAACTGTTACTGGTCCTGTACATGTCCCGGTGAGCTGTTACTGACCATATATATCTCCAGGTGAACTGTTATTGTCCATATACACCACCAGGTGAACTGTTACTGTCCATGTACATCTCCAGGTGAACTGTTACAGTCCATGAACACCTCCAACTGAACTGTTACTGTCCATGTACACCTCCAGGTAAACTGAAACAATCCATGTACACCTCCAGGTGAACTGTTACAGTCCATGTACATCTCCATGTGAACTGAAACTGTCCATGTACACCTCCATGTGAACTGTTACTGTCCATGTACATCTCCACGTTATCTATTACTGACCATGCACACCTTCAAGTCAACTGTTACTATCCATGTACACCTCCAGGTGAACCGTTACTGTCCATGTCCACCTCCAGGTGAAATGTTACTGTCCATGTACACCTCCAGGGGAACCGTTACTGTCCATGTACACCCCCAGGTGAGCTGTTACTGTCCATGTACACCTTCTGGTGAACTGTTACTGTCCATGTACACCCCCAGGTGAACTGCTAATATCCATATACACTTCTAGATGAGCTATTACTGCCCCTTTACACCTCCAGGTGATCTGTTACTGTCCATATACATCTCCAGGTGAACTGTTGCTGTCCATGTACACCTCCAAGCGAACTGTTACAGTTCATGTACATCTCCAGGTGAACTGTTACTGTCCATGTACACCTCCAGATAAACTGAAACAGTCCATGTACACCTCCAGGTGAACTGAAACAGTCCATGTACACCTCCAGGTGTACCGTTACTGCCCATGTCCACCTCCAGGTGAACTGTTACTGTGCATGTACACCTCCTGGTGAACTGTTACTGTCCATGTACATCTCCAGGTGAATCGTTACTATCCATGCACACCTCCAGGTGAACCGTTACTATCCATGTACACCCCCAGGTAAACTGTTACTGTCCATGTACAGCTCCAGGTGAGCTGTTACTGTCCATGTGCACCTTCTGGTGAACTGTTACTGTCCATGTACACCTCCAGGTGAACTGTTACTGTCCATGTACACCTCCAGATGAGCTATTACTCCCTATATACACCTGCAGGTGAACTGTTACTTCCCTATACACCTCCAGGTGAACTGCTACTGTCCATATACACTTCTAGATGAGCTATTACTGCCCATATACACCACCAGGTGAACAGTTACTGTCCATAAACATCTCCAGGTGAACTTTTACTGTCCATGTACATATCCAGGTGAACTGTTGCAGGCCATGCACATCTCCAGGTGAATTGTTACTGCCCATATACACCTCCAGGAGAACGGTTACTGTCTATATACACCGCAATCTGAACTGTTATTGTCCTTAAACTTCTCCAGGTGAACAGTTACTGTCCATATACACCTCGATCTGAACTGTTATTGTCCTTAAACTCCTCCAGGTGAACTGTTACTCTCCATGTACACCTCCAGGGAAACTGAAACAGTCCATATAGACCTCCAGATGAGCTATTACTGCCCATATACACCTATAGGTGAACTGATATTATCCATGTACACCACCAGGTGAACTGTTACTGTCCATATACACCTCCAGGTGAACAGTTGCTGTCCATCTAAATGTCCAGGTGAACTGCTACAGGCCATATATCTCTCCAGGTGGACAGTTACTGTCCATATACATCTCCAGGTGAACTGTTACAGTCCATGTACACCTCCAGGTAAACTGAAACAGTCCAAAAACACCTCCAGGTGAACTGTGAAATACCATGTTCACCTCCAGGTGAACTGTTAATGACCATGTACGCCAGCAGGTGAGCTGTTACTGTCCATGTACACCTTCTGGTGAACTGTTACTGTCCATGTACACCCACAGGTGAGCTGTTACTGTCCATGTACACCTCCAGGTGATCTGTTACTGTCCATGTACACCCCCAGGTGAGCTGCTACTATCCATATACACTTGTAGATGAGCTATTACTGCCCCTTTACACCTCCAGGTGATCTGTTACTGTCCATATACATCTCCAGGTGAACTGTTGCTGTCCATGTACACCTCCAGGTGAACTGTTACAGGCCACGTAAATCTCCAGGTGTACTGTTACTGTCCATGTAAAACTCCAGGTAAACTGAAACAGTCCATGTACACTTCCAGGTGAACTGTTACTGTCCATGTCCATCTCCAGGTGAAATGTTACTGTCCATGTACAACTCCAGGTGAAGCGTTCCTGTCCATGTACACCTCCAGGTGAACTGTTACTGACCATGTACACCTCCTGGTGATCTGTCACAGTCCATGTGCATCTCCAGGTGAACTGTTACTGTCCATGTACATCTCCACGTGAGCTATTACTGTCCATGCACACCTTCAAGTCAACTGTTACTATCCATGTAGACCTCCAGGTGAACAGTTACTTTCCATGTCCACCTCCAGGTGAAATGTTACTGTCCATGTACAACTCCAGGTGAACCGTTACTGTCCATGTACACCTCCAGGTAAACCGTAACTGTCCATATACATCTCCAGGTGGACTGTTGCAGGCCATGCACATCTCCAGGTGAATTGTTACTGCCCATATACACCTCCAAAATAATGGTTACTGTCTATATACACTGCGATCTGAACTGTTATTGTCTTTAAACTCCTCCAGGTGGACTGTTACTGCTATTTCTGTACATGCACACCTTCAAGTCAACTGTTACTATCCATGTACACCTCCAGGTGAACGGTTAATGTCCATACACACCTCCAGGTGAAATGTTACTGTCCATATACGCCTCCAGGTGAACTGTTACTATCCATGTACACCTCCAGGTGAACCGTTACTGTCCATGTACATCTCCAGGTGAACTGTTGCTGTCCACGTACACCTCCAGGCGAACTGTTCCAGTTCATGTACATCTCCAGGTGAACTGTTACTGTCCATGTGCACCTCCAGCTAAACTGAAACAGTCCATGTACACCTCCAGGTGAACCGCTACTGCCCATGTCCACCTCCAGGTGAACCGTTACTGTGCATGTACACCTCCAGGTTGAACTGTTACTGTCCATGTACACCTAAAGGTGAACCGTTGCTATCCATGTACACCTCCAGTTAAACTGTTACTGTCCATGTACAGCTCCAGGTGAGCTGTTACTGTCCATGTGCACCTTCTGGTGAACTGTTACTGTCCATGTACACCTCCAGGTGAACTGTTACTGTCCATGTACACCTCCAGATGAGCTATTACTCCCTATATACACCTGCATGTGAACTGTTACTTCCCTATACACCTCCAGGTGAACTGCTACTGTCCATATACACTTCTAGATGAGCTATTACTGCCCATATACACCTCGAGGTGAACAGTTACTGTCAATAAACAACTCCAGGTGAAGTTTTACTGTCCATGTACATATCCAGGTGATCTGTTACAGGCCATGAGCATCTCCAGGTGTACTGTTACTGCCCATATACACCTCCAGGAGAACGGTTACTGTCTATATGCACCGCAATCTGAACTGTGATTGTCCTCAAACACCTCCAGGTGAACGGTTACTGTCCACAAACACCTCGGTCTGAACTGTTATTGTCCTTAAACTCCTCCAGGTGAACTGTTACTCTCCATGCACACCTCCAGATAAACTGAAACAGTCCATGTACACCTTCAGGTGAACTGTTACAGTTCATTTACATCTCCAGCTGTACTGTTACTGTCCATGTACACCTCCAGGTAAACTGAAACAGTCCATGTACACCTCCAGGTGAACTGTTACTGTCCATGTACACCTCCAGGTAAACCGTTACTGTCCATGTACACCTCCAGATAAACTGAAACAGTCCATGTACACCTCCAGGTGAACTGTGAAATACCATGTACACCTCCAGGTGAACTGTTACTATCCATGTACACCCCCAGGTGAACGGTTACTGTCCATGTACACCTCCAGGTGAACCGTTACTCTCCATGTACACCTCCAGGTGAAATGTTACTGTCCATGTACACCTCCAGGCGAACTGTTACTGTCCATGTACACCTCCAGTTGAACCATTACTGTCCATGTAATCCTGCAGGTGAAAAGTTACTGCCCATATACACCTCCAAATGAACTGAAACTGTCCATAGACACCTCCAGGTGGATAGTTACTGTCCATCTAAATGTCCATGTGAACTGCTACTGCCCATATATATCTCCAGGTGAACTGTTACTGTCCATGTACACCACCAGGTGAACTGTTACTGGTCCTGTACATGTCCCGGTGAGCTGTTACTGACCATATATATCTCCAGGTGAACTGTTATTGTCCATATACACCACCAGGTGAACTGTTACTGTCCATGTACATCTCCAGGTGAACTGTTACAGTCCATGAACACCTCCAACTGAACTGTTACTGTCCATGTACACCTCCAGGTAAACTGAAACAATCCATGTACACCTCCAGGTGAACTGTTACAGTCCATGTACATCTCCAGGTGAACTGAAACAGTCCATGTACACCTCCATGTGAACTGTTACTGTCCATGTACATCTCCACGTTATCTATTACTGACCATGCACACCTTCAAGTCAACTGTTACTATCCATGTACACCTCCAGGTGAACCGTTACTGTCCATGTACACCTCCAGGTGAACCGTAACTGTCCATGTACATCTCCAGGTGAAATGTTACTGCCCATGTACACCTCCAGATGAACCGTTACTGTCCATATATATCTCCAGGTGAACTGTTACTGTCCATATACACTACCAGGTGAACTGTTACTGGTCCTGTAAACATCCGGGTGAGCTGTTCCTGCCAATAAATATCTCCAGGTGAACTGTTATTCTCCATATACACCACCAGGTGAAATTTTACTCTCCATGTACATCTCCAGGTGAACTGTTACTGTCCATGTACATCTCCAGGTGAATTTTACTGTCCATGTCCACCTCCAGGTGAACTGTTACTTACCCATACACCTCCAGGTGAACTGTTACTGTCCATGTACACCTCCAGGTAAACCGTAACTGTCCATATACATCTCCAGGTGGACTGTTGCAGGCCATGCACATCTCCAGGTGAATTGTTACTGCCCATATACATCTCCAAAAAAATGGTTACTGTCTATATACACTGCGATCTGAACTCTTATTGTCTTTAAACTCCTCCAGGTGGACTGTTACTGCTATTTCTGTACATGCACACCTTCAAGTCAACTGTTACTATCCATGTACACCTCCAGGTGAACGGTTAATGTCCATACACACCTCCAGGTGAAATGTTACTGTCCATATACGCCTCCAGGTGAACTGTTACTATCCATGTACACCTCCAGGTGAACCGTTACTGTCCATACACACCTCCAGGTGAAATGTTACTGTCCATATACACCTCCAGGTGAAATGTTACTATCCATGTACACCTCCAGGTGAACCATTACTGTCCATGTACACCTCCAGGTGAAATGTTTCTGTCCATGTACACCTCCAGGTGAACCGTTACTCTCCATGTACACCTCCAGGTGAAATGTTACTGTCCATGTACACCTCCAGGCGAACTGTTACTGTCCATGTACACCTCCAGTTGAACCATTACTGTCCATGTAATCCTGCAGGTGAAAAGTTACTGCCCATATACACCTCCAAATGAACTGAAACTGTCCATAGACACCTCCAGGTGGATAGTTACTGTCCATCTAAATGTCCATGTGAACTGCTACTGCCCATATATATCTCCAGGTGAACTGTTACTGTCCATGTACACCACCAGGTGAACTGTTACTGGTCCTGTACATGTCCCGGTGAGCTGTTACTGACCATACATATCTCCAGGTGAACTGTTATTGTCCATATACACCACCAGGTGAACTGTTACTGTCCATGTACATCTCCAGGTGAACTGTTACAGTCCATGAACACCTCCAACTGAACTGTCACTGTCCATGTACACCTCCAGGTAAACTGAAACAATCCATGTACACCTCCAGGTGAACTGTTACAGTCCATGTACATCTCCAGGTGAACTGAAACAGTCCATGTACACCTCCATGTGAACTGTTACTGTCCATGTACATCTCCACGTTATCTATTACTGACCATGCACACCTTCAAGTCAACTGTTACTATCCATGTACACCTCCAGGTGAACCGTTACTGTCCATGTCCACCTCCAGGTGAAATGTTACTGTCCATGTACACCTCCAGGGGAACAGCTATTCTCCATGTACACCTCCAGGTGAAATGTTACTGTCCATGTCCACCTCCAGGTGAACCGTTACTCTCCATGTACACCTCCAGGTGAACCGTTTCTATCCATGTACACCTCCAGTTGAACCGTTACTGACCATGTACATCTGCAGGTGAACCGTTACCATGTACACCTCCAGGTGAACTGTTACTATCCATGTACACCTCCAGGTGAACTGTTAGTGACCATGTACACCAGCAGGTGAGCTGTTACTGTCCATGTACACCTTTTGGTGAACTGTTACTGTCCATGTACACCCCCAGGTGAACTGTTACTATCCATGTAGACCTCCAGGTGATCTGTTACTGTCCATGTACACCCCCAGGTGAGCTGTTACTGTCCATGTACACCTTCTGGTGAACTGTTACTGTCCATTAACACCCCCAGGTGAACTGCTAATATCCATATACACTTCTAGATGAGCTATTACTGCCCCTTTACACCTCCAGGTGATCTGTTACTGTCCATATACATCTCCAGGTGAACTGTTGCTGTCCATGTCCACCTCCAAGCGAACTGTTACAGTTCATGTACATCTCCAGGTGAACTGTTACTGTCCATGTACACCTCCAGATAAACTGAAACAGTCCATGTACACCTCCAGGTGAACTGAAACAGTCCATGTACACCTCCAGGTGTACCGTTACTGCCCATGTCCACCTCCAGGTGAACTGTTACTGTGCATGTACACCTCCTGGTGAACTGTTACTGTCCATGTGCATCTCCAGGTGAATCGTTACTATCCATGCACACCTCCAGGTGAACCGTTACTATCCATGTACACCTCCAGGTAAACTGTTACTGTCCATGTACAGCTCCAGGTGAGCTGTTACTGTCCATGTGCACCTTCTGGTGAACTGTTACTGTCCATGTACACCTCCAGGTGAACTGTTACTGTCCATGTACACCTCGAGATGAGCTATTACTCCCTCTATTCACCTGCAGGTGAACTGTTACTTCCCTATACACCTCCAGGTGAACTGCTACTGTCCATATACACTTCTAGATGAGCTATTACTGCCCATATACACCTCCAGGTGAACAGTTACTGTCCATAAACATCTCCAGGTGAACTTTTACTGTCCATGTACATATCCAGGTGAACTGTTGCAGGCCATGCACATCTCCAGGTGAATTGTTACTGCCCATATACACCTCCAGGAGAACGGTTACTGTCTATATACACCGCAATCTGAACTGTTATTGTCCTTAAACTTCTCCAGGTGAACAGTTACTGTCCATATACACCTCGATCTGAACTGTTATTGTCCTTAAACTCCTCCAGGTGAACTGTTACTCAACATGTACACCTCCAGGGAAACTGAAACAGTCCATATAGACCTCCAGATGAGCTATTACTGCCCATATACACCTATAGGTGAACTGATATTATCCATGTACACCACCAGGTGAACTGTTACTGTCCATATACACCTCCAGGTGAACAGTTACTGTCCATCTAAATGTCCAGGTGAACTGCTACAGGCCATATATCTCTCCAGGTGGACAGTTACTGTCCATATACATCTCCAGGTGAACTGTTACAGTCCATGTACACCTCCAGGTAAACTGAAACAGTCCAAAAACACCTCCAGGTGAACTGTGAAATACCATGTTCACCTCCAGGTGAACTGTTAATGACCATGTACGCCAGCAGGTGAGCTGTTACTGTCCATGTACACCTTCTGGTGAACTGTTACTGTCCATGTACACCCACAGGTGAGCTGTTACTGTCCATGTACACCTACAGGTGATCTGTTACTGTCCATGTACACCCCCAGGTGAGCTGCTACTATCCATATACACTTGTAGATGAGCTATTACTGCCCCTTTACACCTCCAGGTGATCTGTTACTGTCCATATACATCTCCAGGTGAACTGTTGCTGTCCATGTACACCTCCAGGTGAACTGTTACAGGCCACGTAAATCTCCAGGTGTACTGTTACTGTCCATGTACGACTCCAGGTAAACTGAAACAGTCCATGTACACCTCCAGGTGAACTGTTACAGTTCATGTACATCTCCAGGTGAACTGTTACTGTCCATGTACACCTCCAGGTAAACTGAAACAGTCCATGTACACCTCCAGGTGAACTGTTACAGTTCATTTACATCTCCAGCTGTACTGTTACTGTCCATGTACACCTCCAGGTAAACTGAAACAGTCCATGTACACCTCCAGGTGAACTGTTACAGTTCATGTACATCTCCAGGTGAACTGTTACTGTCCATGTACACCTCCAGATAAACTGAAACAGTCCATGTACACCTCCAGGTGAACTGTGAAATACCATGTACACCTCCAGGTGAACTGTTACTATCCATGTACACCTCCAGGTGAACGGTTACTGTCCATGTACACTGGAGGTGAAATGTTTCTGTCCATGTACACCTCCAGGTGAACCGTTACTGTCCATGTACACCTCCAGGTGAACCGTTACTGTCCATGTACACCTCCAGGTGAACCGTAACTGTCCATGTACACCTCCAGATGAACCGTTACTGTCCATATATATCTCCAGGTGAACTGTTACTGTCCATATACACTACCAGGTGAACTGTTACTGGTCCTGTAAACATCCGGGTGAGCTGTTCCTGCCAATAAATATCTCCAGGTGAACTGTTATTCTCCATATACACCACCAGGTGAAATTTTACTCTCCATGTACATCTCCAGGTGAACTGTTACTGTCCATGTACATCTCCAGGTGAATTTTACTGTCCATGTACACCTCCAGGTGAACTGTTACTTACCCATACACCTCCAGGTGAACTGTTACTGTCCATGTACACCTCCAGGTGATCCGTAACTGTCCATATACATCTCCAGGTGGACTGTTGCAGGCCATGCACATCTCCAGGTGAATTGTTACTGCCCATATACACCTCCAAAAGAATGGTTACTGTCTATATACACTGCGATCTGAACTGTTATTGTCTTTAAACTCCTCCAGGTGGACTGTTACTGCTATTTCTGTACATGCACACCTTCAAGTCAACTGTTACTATCCATGTACACCTCCAGGTGAACGGTTAATGTCCATACACACCTCCAGGTGAAATGTTACTGTCCATATCCGCCTCCAGGTGAACTGTTACTATCCATGTACACCTCCAGGTGAACCGTTACTGTCCATGTACACCTCCAGGTGAAATGTTTCTGTCCATGTACACCTCCAGGTGAACCGTTACTCTCCATGTACACCTCCAGGTGAAATGTTACTGTCCATGTACAGCTCCAGGTGAACCGTTACTGTCCATGTACACCTCCAGGTGAAATGTTTCTGTCCATGTACACCTCCAGGTGAACCGTTACTCTCCATGTACACCTCCAGGTGAAATGTTACTGTCCATGTACATCTCCAGGCGAACTGTTACTGTCCATGTACACCTCCAGTTGAACCATTACTGTCCATGTAATCCTGCAGGTGAACAGTTACTGCCCATATACACCTCCAAATGAACTGAAACTGTCCATAGACACCTCCAGGTGGATAGTTACTGTCCATCTAAATGTCCATGTGAACTGCTACTGCCCATATATATCTCCAGGTGTACTGTTACTGTCCATGTACACCACCAGGTGAACTGTTACTAGTCCTGTACATGTCCCAGTGAGCTGTTACTGACCATATATATCTCCAGGTGAACTGTTATTGTCCATATACACCACCAGGTGAACTGTTACTGTCCATGTACATCTCCAGGTGAACTGTTACAGTCCATGAACACCTCCAACTGAACTGTTACTGTCCATGTACACCTCCAGGTAAACTGAAACAATCCATGTACACCTCCAGGTGAACTGTTACAGTCCATGTACATCTCCAGGTGAACTGAAACAGTCCATGTACACCTCCAGGTGAAATGTTACTGTCCATGTCCACCTCCAGGTGAAATGTTACTGTCCATGTACACCTCCAGGGGAACAGTTATTGTCCATGTACACCTCCAGGTGAAATGTTACTGTCCATGTCCACCTCCAGGTGAACCGTTACTGTCCATGTACACCTCCAGGTGAACCGTTACTGTCCATGTACACCTCCAGGTGAAATGTTACTGTCCATGTACACCTCCAGGTGAACCGTTTCTATCCATGTACACCTCCAGTTGAACCGTTACTGACCATGTACATCTGCAGGTGAACCGTTACCATGTACACCTCCAGGTGAACTGTTACTATCCATGTACACCTCCAGGTGAACTGTTAGTGACCATGTACACCAGCAGGTGAGCTGTTACTGTCCATGTACACCTTTTGGTGAACTGTTACTGTCCATGTACACCCCCAGGTGAACTGTTACTATCCATGTACACCTCCAGGTGATCTGTTACTGTCCATGTACACCCCCAGGTGAGCTGTTACTGTCCATGTACACCTTCTGGTGAACTGTTACTGTCCATGTACACCCCCAGGTGAACTGCTAATATTCATATACACTTCTAGATGAGCTATTACTGCCCCTTTACACCTCCAGGTGATCTGTTACTGTCCATATACATCTCCAGGTGAACTGTTGCTGTCCATGTACACCTCCAAGCGAACTATTACAGTTCATGTACATCTCCAGGTGAACTGTTACTGTCCATGTACACCTCCAGATAAACTGAAACAGTCCATGTACACCTCCAGGTGAACTGAAACAGTCCATGTACACCTCCAGGTGTACCGTTACTGCCCATGTCCACCTCCAGGTGAACTGTTACTGTGCATGTACACCTCCTGGTGAACTGTTACTGTCCATGTACATCTCCAGGTGAATCGTTACTATCCATGCACACCTCCAGGTGAACCGTTACTATCCATGTACACCTCCAGGTAAACTGTTACTGTCCATGTACAGCTCCAGGTGAGCTGTTACTGTCCATGTGCACCTTCTGGTGAACTGTTACTGTCCATGTACACCTCCAGGTGAACTGTTACTGTCCATGTACACCTCGAGATGAGCTATTACTCCCTATATACACCTCCAGGTGAACTGCTACTGTCCATATACACTTCTAGATGAGCTATTACTGCCCATATACACCTCCAGGTGAACAGTTACTGTCCATAAACATCTCCAGGTGAACTTTTACTGTCCATGTACATATCCAGGTGAACTGTTGCAGGCCATGCACATCTCCAGGTGAATTGTTACTGCCCATATACACCTCCAGGAGAACGGTTACTGTCTATATACACCGCAATCTGAACTGTTATTGTCCTTAAACTTCTCCAGGTGAACAGTTACTGTCCATATACACCTCGATCTGAACTGTTATTGTCCTTAAACTCCTCCAGGTGAACTGTTACTCTCCATGTACACCTCCAGGGAAACTGAAACAGTCCAAATAGACCTCCAGATGAGCTATTACTGCCCATATACACCTATAGGTGAACTGATATTATCCATGTACACCACCAGGTGAACTGTTACTGTCCATATACACCTCCAGGTGAACAGTTACTGTCCATCTAAATGTCCAGGTGAACTGCTACAGGCCATATATCTCTCCAGGTGGACAGTTACTGTCCATATACATCTCCAGGTGAACTGTTACAGTCCATGTTTTGAATGTTTTGAGGTTTTGAATGAGTACTTCTCTTCGGTATTTACGAATGAGAAGGGGTGTATTACTGAAGAGGACGGTGTGAAACAGACTGGTAAGCTCGAGGAAGTGCTCGTTAGGAGGGAAGATGTGTTTGGGTTTTTGAATAACTTGAAGATAGACAAGTCTCCCGGGCCTGACGGGGTATATCCAAGGATGTTATGGGAAGCAAGGGATGAAATTGCAGAGCCGCTGGCAATGATCTTTTCATCTTCTCTGCTGACGGGGGTGGTACCAGGTGATTGGAGGGTGGCAAATGTTGTGCCCCTGTTCAAGAAAGGGAATAGGAACAACCCTGGGAATTACAGGCCAGTTAGTCTTACTTCGGTGGTAGGCAAGTTGATGGAAAAGGTGCTGAGGGATAGGATTTCTGAGCATCTGGAAAGACACTGCTTGATTCGGGACAGTCAGCACGGTTTTGTGAGGGGTAGGTCTTGCCTCACAAGCCTGATTGAATTCTTTGAGCAGGTGACCAAGCAAGTGGATGAGGGTAAACCAGTGGATGTGGTGTACATGGATTTTAGTAAGGCATTTGATAAGGTCCCCCATGGTAGACTTATGGAGAAAGTCAGGAGGCATGGGATAGTGGGGAATGTGGCCAGTTGGATTAAGAATTGGCTAACTGATAGAAGGCAGAGAGTGGTCTTAGATGGTAAATACTCAGCCTGGAGCCCAGTTACCAGTGCCGTGCCGCAGGGATCAGTTCTGGGTCCTCTCCTGTTTGTGATTTTTATTAACGACTTGGATGAGGAAGTCGAAGGGTGGGTCAGTAAATTTGCAGATGATACAAAGGTTGGTGGAGTTGTGGATACCGAGGAGGGCTATTGTCGTCTGCAAAGGGACTTGGATAGGTTGCAGTGCTGGGCTGAAAAGTGGCAGATGGAGTTTAACCCTGAAAAGTGTGAGGTCGTCCATTTTGGAAGGACAAACATGAATGCAAAATACTGGGTTAACGGTAGGGTTCTTGGGCATGTGGAGGAGCAGAGAGACCTTGGGGTCTATGTGCATAGATCATTGAAAGTTGCAACTCAAGTGGATAGGGCTGTGAAGAAGGCATATGGGGTGTTAGCGTTCATTAGCAGAGGGATTGAATTTAAGAGCCGTGAGGTGATGATGCAGCTGTACAGGACCTTGGTAAGGCCTCATTTGGAGTACTGTGTGCAGTTCTGGTCGCCTCATTTTAGGAAGGATGTGGAAGCCTTGGAGAGGGTGCAGAGGAGATTTACCAGGATGTTGCCTGGAATGGAGAATAAGTCTTACGAGGAAAGGCTGAACATTCTAGGCCTCTTCTCATTAGAAAGGAGAAGGATGAGGGGTGACATGATAGAGGTTTATAAGATGATCAGGGGAATAGATAGGGTAGACAGTCAGAAACTTTTTCCCCGGGTGGAGCAAAGCGTTACAAGGGGTCATAAATTTAAGGTGAAGGGTGGGAGATATAAGGGGGATGTCAGGGGAAGGTTCTTTACCCAGAGAGTGGTCGAGGCATGGAATGCCTTGCCCGGGGAAGTTGTTGAGTCAGAAACTTTAGGGACTTTCAAAAGGCTTTTGGATAGGTATATGGATAAAGGAGAATGATGGGGTATAGATTAAATTGTCCTTGACAGAGGACAAAGGATCGGCACAACATTGTGGGCCGAAGGGCCTGTTCTGTGCTGTATGTTCTATGTTCTATGTTCTATGTACACCTCCAGGTAAACTGAAACAGTCCAAAAACACCTCCAGGTGAACTGTGAAATACCATGTTCACCTCCAGGTGAACTGTTAATGACCATGTACGCCAGCAGGTGAGCTGTTACTGTCCATGTACACCTTCTGGTGAACTGTTACTGTCCATGTACACCCACAGGTGAGCTGTTACTGTCCATGTACACCCCCAGGTGAGCTGCTACTATCCATATACACTTGTAGATGAGCTATTACTGCCCCTTTACACCTCCAGGTGATCTGTTACTGTCCATATACATCTCCAGGTGAACTGTTGCTGTCCATGTACACCTCCAGGTGAACTGTTACAGGCCACGTAAATCTCCAGGTGTACTGTTACTGTCCATGTACAACTCCAGGTAAACTGAAACAGTCCATGTACACTTCCAGGTGAACTGTTACTGTCCATGTCCATCTCCAGGTGAAATGTTACTGTCCATGTACAACTCCAGGTGAAGCGTTCCTGTCCATGTACACCTCCAGGTGAACTGTTACTGACCATGTACACCTCCTGGTGATCTGTCACAGTCCATGTGCATCTCCAGGTGAACTGTTACTGTCCATGTACATCTCCACGTGAGCTATTACTGTCCATGCACACCTTCAAGTCAACTGTTACTATCCATGTAGACCTCCAGGTGAACACTTACTTTCCATGTCCACCTCCAGGTGAAATGTTACTGTCCATGTACAACTCCAGGTGAACCGTTACTGTCCATGTACACCTCCAGGTAAACCGTAACTGTCCATATACATCTCCAGGTGGACTGTTGCAGGCCATGCACATCTCCAGGTGAATTGTTACTGCCCATATACATCTCCAAAAAAATGGTTACTGTCTATATACACTGCGATCTGAACTCTTATTGTCTTTAAACTCCTCCAGGTGGACTGTTACTGCTATTTCTGTACATGCACACCTTCAAGTCAACTGTTACTATCCATGTACACCTCCAGGTGAACGGTTAATGTCCATACACACCTCCAGGTGAAATGTTACTGTCCATATACGCCTCCAGGTGAACTGTTACTATCCATGTACACCTCCAGGTGAACCGTTACTGTCCATGTACACCTCCAGGTGAAATGTTTCTGTCCATGTACACCTCCAGGTGAACCGTTACTCTCCATGTACACCTCCAGGTGAAATGTTACTGTCCATGTACACCTCCAGGCGAACTGTTACTGTCCATGTACACCTCCAGTTGAACCATTACTGTCCATGTAATCCTGCAGGTGAACTGTTACTGCCCATATACACCTCCAAATGAACTGAAACTGTCCATATACACCTCCAGGTGGATAGTTACTGTCCATCTAAATGTCCATGTGAACTGCTACTGCCCATATAGATCTCCAGGTGAACTGTTACTGTCCATGTACACCACCAGGTGAACTGTTACTGGTCCTGTACATGTCCCAGTGAGCTGTTACTGACCATATATATCTCCAGGTGAACTGTTATTGTCCATATACACCACCAGGTGAACTGTTACTGTCCATGTACATCTCCAGGTGAACTGTTACAGTCCATGAACACCTCCAACTGAACTGTTACTGTCCATGTAAACCTCCAGGTAAACTGAAACAATCCATGTCCACCTTCAGGTGAACTGTTACAGACCATGTACATCTCCAGGTGAACTGAAACAGTCCATGTACACCTCCATGTGAACTGTTACTGTCCATGTACATCTCCACGTTATCTATTACTGAGCATGCACACCTTCAAGTCAACTGTTACTATCCATGTACACCTCCAGGTGAACCGTTAATGTCCATACACACCTCCAGGTGAAATGTTACTGTCCATATACACCTCCAGGTGAACTGTTACTATCCATGTACACCTCCAGGTGAACCGTTACTGTCCATGTACACCTCCAGGTGAAATGTTTCTGTCCATGTACACCTCCAGGTGAACCTTTACTCTCCATGTACACCTCCAGGTGAAATGTTACTGTCCATGTACACCTCCAGGCGAACTGTTACTGTCCATGTACACCTCCAGTTGAACCATTACTGTCCATGTAATCCTGCAGGTGAACAGCTACTGCCCATATACACCTCCAAATGAACTGAAACTGTCCATAGACACCTCCAGGTGGATAGTTACTGTCCATCTCAATGTCCAGGTGAACTGCTACTGCCCATATATATCTCCAGGTGAACTGTTACTGTCCATGTACACCACCAGGTGAACTGTTACTGGTCCTGTACATGTCCCGGTGAGCTGTTACTGACCATATATATCTCCAGGTGAACTGTTATTGTCCATATACACCACCAGTTGAACTGTTACTGTCCATGTACATCTCCAGGTGAACTGTTACAGTCCATGAACACCTCCAACTGAACTGTCACTGTCCATGTAAACCTCCAGGTAAACTGAAACAATCCATGTCCACCTCCAGGTGAACTGTTACAGTCCATGTACATCTCCAGGTGAACTGAAACAGTCCATGTACACCTCCATGTGAACTGTTACTGTCCATGTACATCTCCACGTTATCTATTACTGACCATGCACACCTTCAAGTCAACTGTTACTATCCATGTACACCTCCAGGTGAACCGTTACTGTCCATGTCCACCTCCAGGTGAAATGTTACTGTCCATGTACACCTCCAGGGGAACAGTTATTGTCCATGTACACCTCCAGGTGAAATGTTACTGTCCATGTCCACCTCCAGGTGAACCATTACTGACCATGTACATCTCCAGGTGAACCGTTACCATGTACACCTCCAGGTGAACTGTTACTATCCATGTACACCTCCAGGTGAACTGTTAGTGACCATGTACACCAGCAGGTGAGCTGTTACTGTCCATGTACACCTTTTGGTGAACTGTTACTGTCCATGTACACCCCCAGGTGAGCTGTTACTATCCATGTACACCTCCAGGTGATCTGTTACTGTCCATGTGCACCCCCAGGTGAGCTGTTACTGTCCATGTACACCTTCTGGTGAACTGTTACTGTCCATGTACACCCCCAGGTGAACTGCTAATATCCATATACACTTCTAGATGAGCTATTACTGCCCCTTTACACCTCCAGGTGATCTGTTACTGTCCATATACATCTCCAGGTGAACTGTTGCAGTCCATGTACACCTCCAGGCGAACTGTTACAGTTCATGTACATCTCCAGGTGAACTGTTACTGTCCATGTACACCTCCAGATAAACTGAAACAGTCCATGTACACCTCCAGGTGAACTGAAACAGTCCATGTACACCTCCAGGTGTACCGTTACTGCCCATGTCCACCTCCAGGTGAACTGTTACTGTGCATGTACACCTCCTGGTGAACTGTTACTGTCCATGTGCATCTCCAGGTGAATCGTTACTATCCATGCACACCTCCAGGTGAACCATTACTATCCATGTACACCTCCAGGTAAACTGTTACTGTCCATGTACAGCTCCAGGTGAGCTGTTACTGTCCATGTGCACCTTCTGGTGAACTGTTACTGTCCATGTACACCTCCAGGTGAACTGTTACTGTCCATGTACACCTCCAGATGAGCTATTACTCCCTATATACACCTGCAGGTGAACTGTTACTTCCCTATACACCTCCAGGTGAACTGCTACTGTCCATATACACTTCTAGATGAGCTATTACTGCCCATATACACCTCCAGGTGAACAGTTACTGTCCATAAACATCTCCAGGTGAACTTTTACTGTCCATGTACATGTCCAGGTGAACTGTTGCAGGCCATGCACATCTCCAGGTGAACTGTTACTGCCCATATACACCTCCAGGAGAACGGTTACTGTCTATATACACCGCAATCTGAACTGTTATTGTCCTTAAACTTCTCCAGGTGAACAGTTGCTGTCCATATACACCTCGATCTGAACTGTTATTGTCCTTAAACTCCTCCAGGTGAACTGTTACTCTCCATGTACACCTCCAGGGAAACTGAAACAGTCCATATAGACCTCCAGATGAGCTATTACTGCCCATATACACCTATAGGTGAACTGATATTATCCATGTACACCACCAGGTGAACTGTTACTGTCCATATACACCTCCAGGTGAACAGTTACTGTCCATCTAAATGTCCAGGTGAACTGCTACAGGCCATATATATCTCCAGGTGGACAGTTACTGTCCATATACATCTCCAGGTGAACTGTTACAGTCCATGTACACCTCCAGGTAAACTGAAACAGTCCATAAACACCTCCAGGTGAACTGTGAAATACCATGTTCACCTCCAGGTGAACTGTTAATGACCATGTACGCCAGCAGGTGAGCTGTTACTGTCCAGGTACACCTTCTGGTGAACTGTTACTGTCCATGTACACCCACAGGTGAGCTGTTACTGTCCATGTACACCTCCAGGTGATCTGTTACTGTCCATGTACACCCCCAGGTGAGCTGCTACTATCCATATACACTTGTAGATGAGCTATTACTGCCCCTTTACACCTCCAGGTGATCTGTTACTGTCCATATACATCTCCAGGTGAACTGTTGCTGTCCATGTACACCTCCAGGTGAACTGTTACAGGCCACGTAAATCTCCAGGTGGACTGTTCCTGTCCATGTACAACTCCAGGTAAACTGAAACAGTCCATGTACACTTCCAGGTGAACTGTTACTGTCCATGTCCATCTCCAGGTGAAATGTTACTGTCCATGTACAACTCCAGGTGAACCGTTCCTGTCCATGTACACCCCCAGGTGAACTGTTACTGGCCATGTGCACCTCCTGGTGATCTGTCACAGTCCATGCGCATCTCCAGGTGAACTGTTACTGTCCATGTACATCTCCACGTGAGCTATTACTGTCCATGCACACCTTCAAGTCAACTGTTACTATCCATGTAGACCTCCAGGTGAACAGTTACTTTCCATGTCCACCTCCAGGTGAAATGTTACTGTCCATGTACACCTCCAGGTGAACCGTTACTGTCCATGTACACCTCCAGGTGAGCCGTTCCTGTCCATGTACACCTCCAGGTGAAATGTTACTGTCCATGTACACCTCCAGGTGAACTGTTACAGTCCATGTGCACCTCCAGGTGAACTGCTACTGTCCATGTACACCTCCAGGTAAACTGAAACCGTCCATGTACACCTCCAGGTGAAATGTTACTGTCCATGTACAGCTCCAGGTGAACTGTTACAGTCGATGTACATCTCCAGGTGAACTGTTACTGTCCCTGTACACCTCCAGGGAAACTGAAACAGTCCATGTACACCTCAAGGTGAACTGTTACAGTCCATGTACACCTCCAGGTGAACCGTTGCTGTCCATGTACACCTCCAGGTGAAATGTTACTGTCCATGTACACCTCCAGGTGAACTGTTACAGTCGATGTACATCTCCAGGTGAACTGTTACTGTCCCTGCACACCTCCAGGGAAACTGAAACAGTCCATGTACACCTCAAGGTGAACTGTTACAGTCCATGTACACCTCCAGCTAAACTGAAAATGTCCATTTACATCTTCAGGTGAACTGTTACTCTCCATATACACCTCCAGGTGAACTGTTACTGTCCATGTACACCTCCAGGTAAACTGAAACAGTCCATGTACAACTCCAGGTGAACTGTTACTGTCCATGTACATCTCCAGGTGAACCGTTACTGTCCATGTATACCTCCATTTCAACTGAAACAGTCCATGTACGCCTTCAGGTGAACTGTTGCTGTCCATGTACATCTCCACGTGACATATTACTGTCCATGCACACCTTCAAATCAACTGTTACTATCCATGTACACCACCAGGTGAGCTGCAACTGTCCATGCCCATGTGTAGTTCCAGTGTACGGGATGTTGCGAGTAGTGAGGTCAGGGATAACGTTACAAGGACGCAAGAGGGCACTGGCAAGCAAGAACCTGGTTTAAAGTGTGTCTACTTCATCGCCATGAGCATCCGGAATAAGGTGGATGAGCCTGCAGCATGGGTTGGTACCTGGGATCTCGATGTCGTGGCCATTTCGGAGACATGGGTAGAGCAGGGGCAGGAATGGATGTTGCAGGTTCCGGGATTTAGATGTTTCAGTAAGAACAGAGATGATGGGAAAAGAGGGGGGGGGTGTGGCATTGTTAATCAAGGAGAGTATTACAGCGACAGAAAGGACGTTTGAGGACGCGTCTACTGAGGTAGTATGGGCCGAGGTTAGAAACAGGAGAGGTGAGGTCACCCTGTTGGGAGTCTTTTATAGACCTCCGAATAGTTCCAGAGATGCAGAGGAAAGGATAGCGAGGATGATTCACGACAGGTGCGAGAGTAACAGGGTAGTTGTTATGGTGGACTTTAACTTTCCAAATGTTGACTGGAAATACTACAGTTCGAGTACTTTAGATGGGTCAGTTTTTGTCCAGTGTGTGCAGGAGGGTTTTCTGACACAGTATGTAGACAGACCAAACAGGGGCGATGCCACATTGGATTTGGTACTGGGTAATGAACCCGGCCAGGTGTTAGATTTAGATTTCTGTGAGCACTTTGGTGATAGTGATCACAATTCGGTTATGTTTACCTTAGCGATGGGCAGGGACAGGTATATACCGCAGGGCAAGAATTATAGCTGGGGGAAAGGAAATTATGATGCGATTAGGCAAGATTTAGGATGCGTAGGATGGGGAAGGAAACTGCAGGGGATGGGAACAATCGAAATGTGGAGCTTATTCAAGGAGCAGCTACTGCGTGTCCTTGATAAGTATGTACCTGTGAGGCAGGGAGGAAGTTGTCGAGCGAGGGAGCCGTGGTTTGCTAAAGAAGTTGAAGCGCTTGTCAAGAGGAAGAAGAAGGCTTATGTTAGGATGAGACGTGAAGGCTCAGTTCGGGCGCTTGAGAGTTACAAGCTAGCCAGGAAGGATCTAAAGGGAGAGCTAAGAAGAGCAAGGAGAGGACACGAGAAGTCATTGGCGGATAGGATCAGGGAAAACCCTAAGGCTTTCTATAGGTATATCAGGAATAAAAGAATGACTAGAGTGAGATTAGGGCCAATCAAGGATAGTAGTGGGAAGTTGTGTGTGGAATCAGAGGAGATAGGGGAAGCGTTAAATGAATATTTTTCGTCAGTATTTACAGTAGAGAAAGAAAATGTTGTCGAGGAGAATACTGAGATTCAGGCGACTAGGCTAGATGGGATTGAGGTTCACAAGGAGGAGGTGTTAGCAATTTTGGAAAGTGTGAAAATAGATAAGTTCCCTTTGCCGGATGGGATTTATCCTAGGATTCTATGGGAAGCTGGGGAGGAGATTGCAGAGCCTTTGTCCTTGATCATATGTCGTCATTGTCGACAGGAATAGTGCTGGAAGACTGGAGGATAACAAATGTTGTCCCTTTGTTCAAGAAGGGGAGTAGAGACAGCCCTGGTAATTATAGACCTGTGAGCCTTACTTCGATTGTGGGTAAAATGTTGGAAAAGGTTATCAGAGACAGGATTTATAATCATCTTGAAACGAATAAGTTCATTAGCGATAGTCAGCACGGTTTTGTGATGGGTCGGTCGTGCCTCACAAACCTTATTGAGTTTTTCGAGAAGGTGACCAAACAGGTGGATGAGGGTAAAGCAGTGGATGTGGTGTGTATGGATTTCAGTAAGGCGTTTGATAAGGTTCCCCACGGTAGGCTATTGCAGAAAATACGGAAGTATGGGGTTGACGGTGATCTGGAGCTTTGGATCAGAAATTGGCTAGCTGAAAGAAGACAGAGGGTGGTGGTTGATGGCAAATGTTCATCCTGGAGTTTAGTTACTAGTGGTGCACCGCAAGGATCTGTTTTGGGGCCACTGCTGTTTGTCATTTTTATAAATGACCTGGAAGAGGGTGTGGAAGGGTGGGTTAGTAAATTTGCGGATGACACTAAGGTCGGTGGAGTTGTGGATAGTGCCGAAGGATGTTGTAGGGTACAGAGGGACGAAGATAGGCTGCAGAGCTGGGCTGAGAGATGGCAAATGGAGTTTAATGCGGAAAAGTGTGAGGTGATTCACTTTGGAAGGTGTAACAGGAATGCAGAGTACTGGGCTAATGGGAAGATTCTTGGTAGTGTAGATGAACAGAGAGATCTTGGTGTCCAGGTACATAAATCTCTGAAAGCTGCTACCCAGGTTAATAGGGCTGTTAAGAAGGCAAATGGTGTGTTAGCTTTTATTAGTAGGGGGATTGAGTTTCGGAGCCACGAGGTCATGCTGCAGCTGTACAAAACTCTGGTGAGACCGCACTTGGAGTATTGCGTGCAGTTCTGGTCACCGCATTATAGGAAGGATGTGGAAGCTTTGGAAAGGGTGCAGAGGAGATTTACTAGGATGCTGCCTGGTATGGAGGGAAGGTCTTGCGAGGCAAGGCTGAGGGACTTGAGGTTGTTTTCGTTAGAGTGAAGGAGGTGGAGAGGTGACTTAATAGAGACATATAAGGTAATTGAGGGTTAGATAGGGTGGATAGTGAGAGTCTTTTTCCTCGGATGGTGATGGCAAATATGAGGGGACATAGCTTTAATTTGAGGGGTGATAGATTTCGGACAGATGTTCGAGGTAGTTTCTTTCCTCAGAGAGTAGTAGGGGCGTAGAACGCCCTGCCTGCAGCAGTAGTAGACTCGGCAACATTAAGGGCATTTAAGTGGTCATTGGATAGACATATGGATGAAAATGGAATAGTGTAGGTCAGATGGTTTCACAGGTCGTCGCAACATCGAGGGCCGAAGGGCCTGTACTGCGTTGCAATGTTCTAATTCTAATTCTAATTCTAATCAACATCTCCACGTGAGCTATTACTGTCCATGCACTCCTCAAAGTCAACTGTTACTATCCATGTACTGCTCCAGGTGAACCGTTACTGTCCATGTACATCTCCAGGTGAACTTTTAAAGTCCATGTACATCTGCAGGTGAACTGTTACTGTCCATGTGCAATTCCAGATAAACTGAAACAGTCCATGTACTCTTCCAGGTGAACTGTTACTGTCCATGTACATCTCCACGTGATCTATTACTGTCCATGTACACCTTCAAGTCAACTGTTACTATCCATGTACACCTCCAGGTGAACCGTTACTGTCCATGTCCACCTCCAGGTGAAATGTTACTTTCCATGTACACCTCCAGGTGAACCGTTACTGTCCATGTACACCTCCAGGTGAAATGTTACTGTCCATGTACACCTCCAGGTGAACCGTTACTGTCCATGTACACCTCCAGGTGAACCCTTACTGTCCATGCACACCTCCAGGTGAACCGTTACCATGTGCACCTTTTGGTGAACTGTTACTATCCATGTACACCTCCAGGTGAACTGTTGATGTCCATGTACACCTCCAGGTGGGCTGTTACTGTCCATCTACAC
Organism: Heterodontus francisci; assembly: GCF_036365525.1. Taxonomy (NCBI): domain Eukaryota; kingdom Metazoa; phylum Chordata; class Chondrichthyes; order Heterodontiformes; family Heterodontidae; genus Heterodontus; species Heterodontus francisci. The sequence goes on from NW_027140399.1 coordinate 203,587, forward strand.
CTTCTTGTGAACTGTTACTGTCCATGTAGGCCTCCAGGTGAACTGTAACTGTCCATGTACACAGCCAGATGAGCTATTACTGCCTATATACATCTCCAGGTGAACTGTTACTTCCCTACACACCTCCAGGTGAACTGCTACTGTCCATATACACGTCTAGATGAGCTATTACTGCCCATATACACCTCGAGGTGAACTGTTACTGTCCATATACATCTCCAGGTGAACTGCTACAATCCATGTACAGCTCCAGGTGAACTGTTTCAGTCCATGTACACCTCCAGGTAAACTGAAACAGTACATGTACACCTCCAGGTGAACTGTTACTGTCCATGTACATCTGCACGTGAGCTATTACTGTCCATGCACACCGTCAAGTCAACTGTTACTATCCATGTACTCCTCCAGGTGAACCGTTACTTCCATGCACACATCCAGGTGAAATGTTCCTGTCCATGTACACCTCCAGGTGAACTGTTACTGTCCATGTACATCTCCACGTGACCTATTACTGTCCATGCACACCTTCACGTCAACTGTTACTATCCATGTACAACACCAGGTGAGCTGTTACAGTGCATGTACACCTTCTGGTGATGTGTTACTGACCATGTACACCTCCTGGTGATCTGTCACAGTCCATGTGCATCTCCAGGTGAACTGTTACTGTCCATGTACATCTCCACGTGAGCTATTACTGTCCATGCACACCTTCAAGTCAACTGTTACTATCCATGTAGACCTCCAGGTGAACAGTTACTTTCCATGTCCACCTCCAGGTGAAATGTTACTGTCCATGTACACCTCCAGGTGAACCGTTACTGTCCATGTACACCTCCAGGTGAGCCGTTCCTGTCCATGTACACCTCCAGGTGAAATGTTACTGTCCATGTACACCTCCAGGTGAACTGTTACAGTCCATGTGCATCTCCAGGTGTACTGCTACTGTCCATGTACACCTCCAGGTAAACTGAAACCGTCCATGTACACCTCCAGGTGAAATGTTACTGTCCATGTACACCTCCAGGTGAACTGTTACAGTCGATGTACATCTCCAGGTGAACTGTTACTGTCCCTGTACACCTGCAGGGAAACTGAAACAGTCCATGTACACCTCAAGGTGAACTGTTACAGTCCATGTACACCTCCAGGTGAACCGTTGCTGTCCATGTACACCTCCAGCAGAACCGTTACTGTCCATGTACACCTCCAGGTGAAATGTTACTGTCCATGTACAACTCCAGGTGAACCGTTCCTGTCCATGTACACCTCCAGGTGAAATGTTACTGTCCATGTACACCTCCAGGTGAACTGTTACAGTCCATGTGCATCTCCAGGTGTACTGCTACTGTCCATGTACACCTCCAGGTAAACTGAAACCGTCCATGTACACCTCCAGGTGAAATGTTACTGTCCATGTACAGCTCCAGGTGAACTGTTTCAGTCCATGTACACCTGCAGGTAAACTGAAACAGTACATGTACACCTCCAGGTGAACTGTTACTGTCTATGTACATCTGCACGTGAGCTATTACTGTCCATGCACACCGTCAAGTCAACTGTTACTATCCATGTACTCCTCCAGGTGAACCGTTACTTCCATGCACACATCCAGGTGAAATGTTCCTGTCCATGTACACCTCCAGGTGAACTGTTACTGTCCATGTACATCTGCACGTGAGCTATTACTGTCCATGCACACCGTCAAGTCAACTGTTACTATCCATGTACTCCTCCAGGTGAACCGTTACTTCCATGCACACATCCAGGTGAAATGTTCCTGTCCATGTACACCTCCAGGTGAACTGTTACTGTCCATGTACATCTCCACGTGACCTATTACTGTCCATGCACACCTTCACGTCAACTGTTACTATCCATGTACAACACCAGGTGAGCTGTTACAGTCCATGTACACCTTCTGGTGATGTGTTACTGTCCATGTACACCTCCAGGTGATTTATTACTGCCTATATACTCCTCCAGGTGAACTGTTACTTCCCTAAACACCTCCAGGTATACTGCTACTGTCCATGTACACTTCTTGATGAGCTATTTCTGCCCATATACACCTCCAGGTGAAATGTTACTGTCCATGTACACCTCCAGGTGAACTGTTACTGTCCATGTACACCTCCAGGTGAATTGTTCCTGTCCGTCTAAACGTCCAGGTGAACTGTTACAGGCAATATATATCTCCTGGTGATCTGTTACTGTCCATGTACACCTCCAGGTGAACTGTTACTGTCCATGTACATCTCCACGTGACCTATTACTGTCCATGCACACCTTCACGTCAACTGTTACTATCCATGTACAACACCAGGTGAGCTGTTACAGTCCATGTACACCTTCTGGTGATGTGTTACTGTCCATGTACACCTCCAGGTGATTTATTACTGCCTATATACTCCTCCAGGTGAACTGTTACTTCCCTAAACACCTCCAGGTATACTGCTACTGTCCATGTACACTTCATGATGAGCTATTTCTGCCCATATACACCTCCAGGTGAAATGTTACTGTCCATGTACACCTCCAGGTGAACTGTTACTGTCCATGTACACCTCCAGGTGAATTGTCCCTGTCCGTCTAAACGTCCAGGTGAACTGTTACAGGCAATATATATCTCCTGGTGATCTGTTACTGTCCATGTACACCTCCAGGTGAACTGTTACAGTCCGCGTACACCGCCAGGTAAACTGAAACAGTCCATAAACAAATCCAGGTGAACTGTTAATGTCCATGTACACCTCCAGGTGAACTGCTACTGTCCATGTACATCTCCACGTGAGCTATTACTGTCCATGCACACCTTCAAGTCAACTGTTACTATCCATGTACACCTCCAGGTGAACCGTTACTGTCCATGTACACCTCCAGTTGAAATGTTACTGTCCATGTAAACCTCCAGGTGAACCGTTGCTGTCCATGTACACCTCCAGGTGAACCGTTACTGTCCATGTACACCTCCAGGTGAACAGTTACTGTCCATATACACCTCCAACTGAACTTTAACTGTCCATGTACATCTCCTGTTGAACTGTTACTGTCCATGTACACCACCAGGTAAACTGAAACAGTCCATGTACACCTCCAGGTGAACTGTTACTGTCCATGTCCATGTGTAGTTCCAGTAGACGGGATGTTGCGAGTAGTGAGGTCAGGGATAATGTTACAAGGACGCAAGAGGGCACTGGCAAGCAAGAACCTGGTTTAATGTGTGTCTACTTCAACGCCATGAGCATCCGGAATAAGGTGGATGAGCCTGCAGCATGGGTTGGTACCTGGGATCTCGATGTCGTGGCCATTTCGGAGACATGGGGAGAGCAGGGGCAGGAATGGATGTTGCAGGTTACGGGATTTAGATGTTTCAGTAAGAACAGAGATGATGGTAAAAGAGGCGGGGGGTGTGGCATTGTTAATCAAGGAGAGTATTACAGCGACAGAAAGGACGTTTGAGGACTCGTCTACTGAGGTAGTATGGGCCGAGGTTAGAAACAGGAGAGGTGAGGTCACCCTGTTGGGAGTCTTTTATAGACCTCCGAATAGTTCCAGAGATGTAGAGGAAAGGATAGCGAAGATGATTCACGACAGGGGCGAGAGTAACAGTGTAGTTGTTATGGGGGACTTTAACTTTCCAAATATTGACTGGAAATACTATAGTTCGAGTACTTTAGATGGGTCAGTTTTTGTCCAGTGTGTGCAGGTGGGTTTTCTGACACAGTATGTAGACAGGCCAACCAGGGGCGATGCCACATTGGATTTGGTACTGGGTAATGAACACGGCCAGGTGTTAGATTTAGATGTAGGTGAGCACTTTGGTGATAGTGATCACAATATGGTTAAGCTTACCTTAGCAATGGGCAGGGACAGGTATATACCGCAGGGCAAGAATTATAGCTGGGGGAAAGGAAATTATGATGCGATGAGGCAAGATTTAGGATGCGTAGGATGGGGAAGGAAACTGCAGGGGATGGGAACAATCGAAATGTGGAGCTTATTCAAGGAGCAGCTGCTGCGTGTCCTTGATAAGTATGTACCTGTCAGGCAGGGAGGAAGTTGTCGAGCGAGGGAGCCGTGGTTTACTAAATAAGTTGAAGCGCTTGTCAAGAGGAAGAAGAAGGCTTATGTTAGGATGAGACCTGAAGGCTCAGGTAGGGCGCTTGAGAGTTACAAGCTAGCCAGGAAGGATCTAAAGGAAGAGCAAAGAAGAGCAAGGAGAGGAAACGAGAAGTCATTGGCGGTTAGGATCAGGGAAAACCCTAAGGCTTTCTATAGGTATATCAGGAATAAAAGAATGACTAGAGTGAGATTCGGGCCATTCAAGGATATTAGTGGGAAGTTGTGTGTGGAATCAGAGGAGATAGGGGAAGCGTTAAATGAATATTTTTCGTCAGTATTTACAGTAGAGAAAGAAAATGTTGTCGAGGAGAATACTGAGATTCAGGCGACTAGGCTAGATGGGATTGAGGTTCACAAGGAGGAGGTGATCGCAATTTTGGAAAGTGTGAAAATAGATAAGTTCCCTTTGCCGGATGGGATTTATCCTAGGATTCTATGGGAAGCTAGGGAGGAGATTGAAGAGCCTTTGTCCTTGATCTTTATGTCGTCATTGTCGACAGGAATAGTGCCGGAAGACTGGAGGATAACATATGTTGTCCCTTTGTTCAAGAAGGGGAGTAGATACAGCCCTGGTAACTACAGACCTGTGAGCCTTACTTCGGTTGTGGGTAAAATGTTGGAAAAGCTTATCAGAGACAGGATTTATAATCATCTTGAAACGAATAAGTTCATTAGCGATAGTCAGCACGGTTTTGTGATGGGTCGGTCGTGCCTCACAAACCTTATTGAATTTTTCGAGAAGGTGACCAAACAGGTGGATGTGGGTAAAGCAGTGGATGTGGTGTGTATGGATTTCAGTAAGGCGTTTGATAAGGTTCCCCACGGTAGGCTATTGCAGAAAATACGGAAGTATGGGGTTGAAGGTGATCTAGAGCTTTGGATCAGAAATTGGCTAGCTGAAAGAAGACAGAGGGTGGTGGTTGATGGAAAATGTCCATCCTGGAGTTTAGTTACTAGTGGTGTACCGCATGGATCTGTTTTGGGGCCACTGCTGTTTGTCATTTTAATAAATGACCTGGAAGAGCGTGTGGAAGGGTGGGTTAGTAAATTTGCGGATGACACTAAGGTCGGTGGAGTTGTGGATAGTGCCGAAGGATGTTGTAGGGTACAGAGGGACGAAGATAGGCTGCAGAGCTGGGCTGAGAGATGGCAAATGGAGGTTAATGCGGAAAATTGTGAGGTGATTCAGTTTGGAAGGAGTAACAGGAATGCAGAGTACTGGGCTAATGGGAAGATTCTTGGTAGTGTAGATGAACAGAGAGATCTTGGTGTCCAGGTACATAAATCTCTGAAAGTTGCTCGCCAGGTTAATAGGGCTGTTAAGAAGACATATGGTGTGTCAGCTTTTATTAGTAGGGGGATCGAGTTTCGGAGCCACGAGGTCATGCTGCAGCTGTGCAAAACTCTGGTGAGACCGCACCTGGAGTATTGTGTGCAGTTCTGGTCACCGCATTATAGGAAGGATGTGGAAGCTTTGGAAAGGGTGTAGAGGAGATTTACTAGGATGTTGCCTGGTATGGAGGGAAGGTCTTGCGAGGCAAGGCTGAGGGACTTGAGGTTGTTTTCGTGAGAGAGAAGGAGGAGGAGAGGTGACTTAATGGAGACATATAAGATAATCAGTGGGTTAGATAGGGTGGATAGTGAGAGTCTTTTTCCTCCTTTGGTGATGGCAAACATGAGGGGACTCAGCTTTAAGTTGAGGGGTGATAGATATAGGACAGATGTCAGAGGTAGTTTCTTGACTCAGAGAGTAGTAGGGGCCTGGAACGCCCTGCCTGCAGCAGTAGTAGACTCGGCAACATTAAGGGCATTTAAATGGTCATTGGATAGACATATGGATGAAAATGGAATAGTGCAGGTCAGATGGTTTCACAGGTCGTCGCAACATCGAGGGCCGAAGGGCCTGTACTGCGCTGCTATGTTCTAATTCTAATTCTAATCCTAATCAACATTTCCACGTTAGCTATTACTGTCCATGCACTCCTTAAAGTCAACTGTTACTATCCATGTGCATATCCAGGTGAACCGTTACTGTCCATGTACACCTCCAGCTGAACTGTTACTGTCCATGTACACCTCCAGGTGAACTGAAACAGTGCATGTACACCTCCAGGTGAACTGGTACTGTCCATGTACACCTCCAGGTAAACTGAAACAGTGCATGTACACCTTCCGGTGAACTGGTAAAGTCCATGGACATCTGCAGGTGAACTGTTACAGTCCATGTGCAATTCCAGATAAACTGAAACAGTCCACGTACACCTCCAGGTGAACTGTTGCTGTCCATGTACATCTCCACGTGAGCTATTACTGTCCATGTACACCTTCAAGTCAACTGTTACTATCCATGTACACCTCCAGGTGAACCGTTACTGTCCGTGTCCACCTCCAGGTGAAATGTTACTGTCCATGTACACCTCCAGGTGAACCATTACTGTCCATGTACACCTCCAGGTGAGCCGTTCCCATGTACACCTTCTGCTGAACTGTCACTATCCATGTCCACCTCCAGGTGAAATGGTACTGTCCATGTACACCTCCAGGTGAACCGTTCCTGTCCATGTACACCTCCAGGTGAACCGTTACTGTCCATGCACACCTCCAGGTGAGCCGTTACCATGTGCACCTTCTGGTGAACTGTTACTATCCATGTACACCTCCAGGTGAACTGTTACTGTCCATGTAGGCCTCCAGGTGAACCGTTACTGTCCGTGTCCACCTCCAGGTGAAATGTTACTGTCCATGTACACCTCCAGGTGAACCATTACTGTCCATGTACACCTCCAGGTGAGCCGTTCCCATGTACACCTTCTGCTGAACTGTCACTATCCATGTCCACCTCCAGGTGAAATGGTACTGTCCATGTACACCTCCAGGTGAACCGTTCCTGTCCATGTACACCTCCAGGTGAACCGTTACTGTCCATGCACACCTCCAGGTGAGCCGTTACCATGTGCACCTTCTGGTGAACTGTTACTATCCATGTACACCTCCAGGTGAACTGTTACTGTCCATGTAGGCCTCCAGGTGAACTGTTACTGTCCATGTAAACATCCAGATGAGCTATTACTGCCGATATACATCTCCAGGTGAACTGTTACTTCCCTATACACCTCCAGGTGAAGTGCTACTGTCCATATACACGTCTAGATGAGCTATTACTGCCCATATACACCTCTAGGTGAACTGTTACTGTCCACATACATCTCCAGGTGAACTGCTACTGTCCATGTACAGCTCCAGGTGAACTGTTTCAGTCCATGTACACCTCCAGGTAAACTGAAACAGTCCATGTACACCTCCAGGTGAACTGTTACTGTCCATGTCCATCTCCAGGTGAACTGTTTCAGTCCATGTACACCTCCAGGTAAACTGAAACAGTCCATGTACACCTCCAGGTGAACTGTTACTGTCCATGTCCATCTCCAGGTGAACTGTTTCAGTCCATGTACACCTCCAGGTAAACTGAAACAGTCCATGTACACCTCCAGGTGAACTGTTACTGTCCATGTACATCTGCTCGTGAGCTATGACTGTCCATGCACACCTTCAATGCAAATGTTACTATCCATGTACACCTCCAGGTGAACCGTTATTTCCATGCACACATCCAGGTGAACTGTTACTGTCCATGTACACCTCCAGGTGAATCGGTACTGTCCATGTACATCTCCAGGTGAACTGTTACTGTCCATGTACATCTCCAGGTGAACTGTTACTGTCCACGTGCACCTCCAGGGAAACTGAAACAGTCCATGTACACCTCCAGGTGATCTGTTACAGTCCATGTACATCTCCAGCTAAACTGAAAATGTCCATGTACATCTCCAGGTAAACTGTTACTCTCCATGTACACCTCCAGGTAATCTGAAACAGTCCATGTACACCTCCAGGTGAACTGTTACTGTCCATGTACATCTCCACGTGACTTATTACTGTCCATGCACACCTTCAAGTCAACTGTTACTATCCATGTACACCACCAGGTGAGCTGTTACTGTCCATGTACACATTCTGGTGATGTGTTTCTGTCCATGTACACCTCCAGGTGATTTATTACTGCCTATATACTACTCCAGGTGAACTGTTACTTCCCTAAACACCTCCAGGTGAACTGCTACTGTCCATGTACACTTCTTGATGAGATATTACTGCCGATATACACCTCCAGGTGAAAAGTTACTGTCCATGTAAACCTCCAAGTGAACTGTTACTGTCCATGTACACCTCCAGGTGAATTGTTACTGTCCATCTAAATGTCCAGGTGAACTGTTACAGGCCATATATATCTCCAGGTGATCTGTTACTGTCCATCGTCATCTCCAGGTGAACTGTTACTGTCCATGTACACCTCGAGGTGAACTGTTACAGTCCATTTACATCTCCAGCTGAACTGTAACTTTTCATGTACACCTCCAGGTAAACTTAAACAGTCCATGTACACCTCCAGGTGAACTGTTACAGTCCATGTACATCTCCAGGTGAACTGTTACAGTCCATGTACACCTCCAGGTAAACTGAAACTGTCCATGTGCACCTCCAGGTGAACTGTTACTTTCCATGCACATCTCCACGTTAGCTATTACTGTCCATGCACATCTTCAAGTCAACTGTTACTATCCATGTACACATCCATGTGAAACGTTACTGTCCAGGTCCACCTCCAGGTGAAATGTTACTGTCCATGTACAACTCCAGGTAAGCTGTTACTGTCCATGTACACCTTCTGACGAACTGTTACTGCCCATGTACACCTCCAGGTGAACTGTTACGGTCCATGTACACCTCCAGATGAGCTATTACTGCCTATATACAACACCAGGTGCACTGTTACTTCCCCGTACACCTCCAGGTGAACTGCTACTGTCCATGTACACTTCTAAATGACCTATTTCTGCCCATATACAACTCCAGGTGAACCGTTGCTGTCCATGTACATCTCCAGGTGAACTGTTACTGTCCATGTATACCTCCATTTCAACTGAAACAGTCCATGTACACCTCCAGGTGAACTGTTACAGTCCATGTACACCTCCAGGTGAACTGTTACTGTTCATGTACACCTCCAGGTGAACTATTACTGGTCATGTACATGTCCACGCGAGCTATTACTGTCCATGCAGCCCTTCCATTCAACTGTTACTATCCATGTACACCTCCATGTGAACCGTTACTGTCCATGTCCACCTCCGGGTGATATGTTACAGTCCATGTACACCTCCAGGTGAACTGTTACTGTCCATGTACACATCCAGGTGAAATGTTACTGTCCATGTACACCTCCAGCTGAACCGTTACTGTCCATGTGCACCTCCAGGTGAACCGTTACTATCCATGTACACCTCCAGGTGAACCGCTACTGACCATGTACACCTCCAGGTGTACCGTTACCATGTACACCTTCTGGTGAACTGTTACTCTCCATGTTCATCTCCAGGTGAACAGTTACAGTCCATGTACATCTCCAGGTGAACTGTTACAGTCCATGTACACCTCCAGCTAAACTGAAAATGTCCATTTACATCTCCAGGTGAACCGTTACTCTCCATATACACCTCCAGGTGAACTGTTACTGTCCATGTACACCTCCAGGTAAACTGAAACAGTCCATGTACAACTCCAGGTGAACTGTTACCGTCCATGTCCATCTCCAGGTGAACCGTTACTGTCCATGTATACCTCCATTTCAACTGAAACAGTCCATGTACGCCTTCAGGTGAACTGTTGCTGTCCATGTACATCTCCACGTGACATATTACTGTCCATGCACACCTTCAAATCAACTGTTACTATCCATGTACACCACCAGGTGAGCTGCTACTGTCCATGCCCATGTGTAGTTCCAGTGTACGGGATGTTGCGAGTAGTGAGGTCAGGGATAACGTTACAAGGACGCAAGAGGGCACTGGCAAGCAAGAACCTGGTTTAAAGTGTGTCTACTTCATCGCCATGAGCATCCGGAATAAGGTGGATGAGCCTGCAGCATGGGTTGGTACCTGGGATCTCGATGTCGAGGCCATTTCGGAGACATGGGTAGAGCAGGGGCAGGAATGGATGTTGCAGGTTCCGGGATTTAGATGTTTCAGTAAGAACAGAGATGATGGGAAAAGAGGGGGGGGGTGTGGCATTGTTAATCAAGGAGAGTATTACAGCGACAGAAAGGACGTTTGAGGACGCGTCTACTGAGGTAGTATGGGCCGAGGTTAGAAACAGGAGAGGTGAGGTCACCCTGTTGGGAGTCTTTTATAGACCTCCGAATAGTTCCAGAGATGCAGAGGAAAGGATAGCGAGGATGATTCACGACAGGTGCGAGAGTAACAGGGTAGTTGTTATGGTGGACTTTAACTTTCCAAATGTTGACTGGAAATACTACAGTTCGAGTACTTTAGATGGGTCAGTTTTTGTCCAGTGTGTGCAGGAGGGTTTTCTGACACAGTATGTAGACAGACCAAACAGGGGCGATGCCACATTGGATTTGGTACTGGGTAATGAACCCGGCCAGGTGTTAGATTTAGATTTCTGTGAGCACTTTGGTGATAGTGATCACAATTCGGTTATGTTTACCTTAGCGATGGGCAGGGACAGGTATATACCGCAGGGCAAGAATTATAGCTGGGGGAAAGGAAATTATGATGCGATTAGGCAAGATTTAGGATGCGTAGGATGGGGAAGGAAACTGCAGGGGATGGGAACAATCGAAATGTGGAGCTTATTCAAGGAGCAGCTACTGCGTGTCCTTGATAAGTATGTACCTGTCAGGCAGGGAGGAAGTTGTCGATCGAGGGAGCCGTGGTTTACTAAAGAAGTTGAAGCGCTTGTCAAGAGGAAGAAGAAGGCTTATGTTAGGATGAGACGTGAAGGCTCAGTTCGGGCGCTTGAGAGTTACAAGCTAGCCAGGAAGGATCTAAAGGGAGAGCTAAGAAGAGCAAGGAGAGGACACGAGAAGTCATTGGCGGATAGGATCAGGGAAAACCCTAAGGCTTTCTATAGGTATATCAGGAATAAAAGAATGACTAGAATGAGATTAGGGCCAATCAAGGATAGTAGTGGGAAGTTGTGTGTGGAATCAGAGGAGATAGGGGAAGCGTTAAATGAATATTTTTCGTCAGTATTTACAGTAGAGAAAGAAAATGTTGTCGAGGAGAATACTGAGATTCAGGCGACTAGGCTAGATGGGATTGAGGTTCACAAGGAGGAGGTGTTAGCAATTTTGGAAAGTGTGAAAATAGATAAGTTCCCTTTGCCGGATGGGATTTATCCTAGGATTCTATGGGAAGCTGGGGAGGAGATTGCAGAGCCTTTGCCCTTGATCATATGTCGTCATTGTCGACAGGAATAGTGCTGGAAGACTGGAGGATAACAAATGTTGTCCCTTTGTTCAAGAAGGGGAGTAGAGACAGCCCTGGTAATTATAGACCTGTGAGCCTTACTTCGATTGTGGGTAAAATGTTGGAAAAGGTTATCAGAGACAGGATTTATAATCATCTTGAAACGAATAAGTTCATTAGCGATAGTCAGCACGGTTTTGTGATGGGTCGGTCGTGCCTCACAAACCTTATTGAGTTTTTCGAGAAGGTGACCAAACAGGTGGATGAGGATAAAGCAGTGGATGTGGTGTCTATGGATTTCAGTAAGGCGTTTGATAAGGTTCCCCACGGTAGGCTATTGCAGAAAATACGGAAGTATGGGGTTGACGGTGATCTGGAGCTTTGGATCAGAAATTGGCTAGCTGAAAAAAGACAGAGGGTGGTGGTTGATGGCAAATGTTCATCCTGGAGTTTAGTTACTAGTGGTGCACCGCAAGGATCTGTTTTGGGGCCACTGCTGTTTGTCATTTTTATAAATGACCTGGAAGAGGGTGTAGAAGGGTGGGTTAGTAAATTTGCGGATGACACTAAGGTCGGTGGAGTTGTGGATAGTGCCGAAGGATGTTGTAGGGTACAGAGGGACGAAGATAGGCTGCAGAGCTGGGCTGAGAGATGGCAAATGGAGGTTAATGCGGAAAAGTGTGAGGTGATTCACTTTGGAAGGAGTAACAGGAATGCAGAGTACTGGGCTAATGGGAAGATTCTTGGTAGTGTAGATGAACAGAGAGATCTTGGTGTCCAGGTACATAAATCTCTGAAAGTTGCTACCCAGGTTAATAGGGCTGTTAAGAAGGCAAATGGTGTGTTAGCTTTTATTAGTAGGGGGATTGAGTTTCGGAGCCACGAGGTCATGCTGCAGCTGTACAAAACTCTGGTGAGACCGCACTTGGAGTATTGCGTGCAGTTCTGGTCACCGCATTATAGGAAGGATGTGGAAGCTTTGGAAAGGGTGCAGAGGAGATTTACTAGGATGCTGCCTGGTATGGAGGGAAGGTCTTGCGAGGCAAGGCTGAGGGACTTGAGGTTGTTTTCGTTAGAGTGAAGGAGGTGGAGAGGTGACTTAATAGAGACATATAAGGTAATTGAGGGTTAGATAGGGTGGATAGTGAGAGTCTTTTTCCTCGGATGGTGATGGCAAATATGAGGGGACATAGCTTTGATTTGAGGGGTGATAGATTTCGGACAGATGTTCGAGGTAGTTTCTTTCCTCAGAGAGTAGTAGGGGCGTGGAACGCCCTGCCTGCAGCAGTAGTAGACTCGGCAACATTAAGGGCATTTAAGTGGTCATTGGATAGACATATGGATGAAAATGGAATAGTGTAGGTCAGATGGTTTCACAGGTCGTCGCAACATCGAGGGCCGAAGGGCCTGTACTGCGTTGCAATGTTCTAATTCTAATTCTAATTCTAATCAACATCTCCACGTGAGCTATTACTGTCCATGCACTCCTCAAAGTCAACTGTTACTATCCATGTACTGCTCCAGGTGAACCGTTACTGTCCATGTACACCTCCAGGTGAACTTTTAAAGTCCATGTACATCTGCAGGTGAACTGTTACTGTCCATGTGCAATTCCAGATAAACTGAAACAGTCCATGTACTCTTCCAGGTGAACTGTTACTGTCCATGTACATCTCCACGTGATCTATTACTGTCCATGTACACCTTCAAGTCAACTGTTACTATCCATGTACACCTCCAGGTGAACCGTTACTGTCCATGTCCACCTCCAGGTGAAATGTTACTTTCCATGTACACCTCCAGGTGAACCGTTACTGTCCATGTACACCTCCAGGTGAAATGTTACTGTCCATGTACACCTCCAGGTGAACCGTTACTGTCCATGTACACCTCCAGGTGAACCCTTACTGTCCATGCACACCTCCAGGTGAACCGTTACCATGTACACCTTTTGGTGAACTGTTACTGTCCATGTACACCTCCAGGTGAACTGTTGATGTCCATGTACACCTCCAGGTGAGCTGTTACTGTCCATCTACACCTTCTTGTGAACTGTTACTGTCCATGTAGGCCTCCAGGTGAACTGTAACTGTCCATGTACACAGCCAGATGAGCTATTACTGCCTATATACATCTCCAGGTGAACTGTTACTTCCCTACACACCTCCAGGTGAACTGCTACTGTCCATATACACGTCTAGATGAGCTATTACTGCCCATATACACCTCGAGGTGAACTGTTACTGTCCATATACATCTCCAGGTGAACTGCTACAGTCCATGTACAGCTCCAGGTGAACTGTTTCAGTCCATGTACACCTCCAGGTAAACTGAAACAGTACATGTACACCTCCAGGTGAACTGTTACTGTCCATGTACATCTGCACGTGAGCTATTACTGTCCATGCACACCGTCAAGTCAACTGTTACTATCCATGTACTCCTCCAGGTGAACCGTTACTTCCATGCACACATCCAGGTGAAATGTTCCTGTCCATGTACACCTCCAGGTGAACTGTTTCTGTCCATGTACATCTCCACGTGACCTATTACTGTCCATGCACACCTTCACGTCAACTGTTACTATCCATGTACAACACCAGGTGAGCTGTTACAGTCCATGTACACCTTCTGGTGATGTGTTACTGACCATGTACACCTCCTGGTGATCTGTCACAGTCCATGTGCATCTCCAGGTGAACTGTTACTGTCCATGTACATCTCCACGTGAGCTATTACTGTCCATGCACACCTTCAAGTCAACTGTTACTATCCATGTAGACCTCCAGGTGAACAGTTACTTTCCATGTCCACCTCCAGCTGAAATGTTACTGTCCATGTACACCTCCAGGTGAACCGTTACTGTCCATGTACACCTCCAGGTGAGCCGTTCCTGTCCATGTACACCTCCAGGTGAAATGTTACTGTCCATGTACACCTCCAGGTGAACTGTTACAGTCCATGTGCATCTCCAGGTGTACTGCTACTGTCCATGTACACCTCCAGGTAAACTGAAACCGTCCATGTACACCTCCAGGTGAAATGTTACTGTCCATGTACACCTCCAGGTGAACTGTTACAGTCGATGTACATCTCCAGGTGAACTGTTACTGTCCCTGTACACCTCCAGGGAAACTGAAACAGTCCATGTACACCTCAAGGTGAACTGTTACAGTCCATGTACACCTCCAGGTGAACCGTTGCTGTCCATGTACACCTCCAGCAGAACCGTTACTGTCCATGTACACCTCCAGGTGAAATGTTACTGTCCATGTACAACTCCAGGTGAACCGTTCCTGTCCATGTACACCTCCAGGTGAAATGTTACTGTCCATGTACACCTCCAGGTGAACTGTTACAGTCGATGTACATCTCCAGGTGAACTGTTACTGTCCCTGCACACCTCCAGGGAAACTGAAACAGTCCATGTACACCTCAAGGTGAACTGTTACAGTCCATGTACACCTCCAGCTAAACTGAAAATGTCCATTTTCATCTCCAGGTGAACTGTTACTCTCCATATACACCTCCAGGTGAACTGTTACTGTCCATGTACACCTCCAGGTAAACTGAAACAGTCCATGTACAACTCCAGGTGAACTGTTACTGTCCATGTACATCTCCAGGTGAACCGTTACTGTCCATGTATACCTCCATTTCAACTGAAACAGTCCATGTACGCCTTCAGGTGAACTGTTGCTGTCCATGTACATCTCCACGTGACATATTACTGTCCATGCACACCTTCAAATCAACTGTTACTATCCATGTACACCACCAGGTGAGCTGCTACTGTCCATGCCCATGTGTAGTTCCAGTGTACGGGATGTTGCGAGTAGTGAGGTCAGGGATAACGTTACAAGGACGCAAGAGGGCACTGGCAAGCAAGAACCTGGTTTAAAGTGTGTCTACTTCATCGCCATGAGCATCCGGAATAAGGTGGATGAGCCTGCAGCATGGGTTGGTACCTG
The DNA here is from genome assembly GCF_036365525.1 of Heterodontus francisci. Taxonomy (NCBI): domain Eukaryota; kingdom Metazoa; phylum Chordata; class Chondrichthyes; order Heterodontiformes; family Heterodontidae; genus Heterodontus; species Heterodontus francisci. The sequence continues at coordinate 219,011 of NW_027140399.1, forward strand.
GGATCTCGATGTCGTGGCCATTTCGGAGACATGGGCAGAGCAGGGGCAGGAATGGATGTTGCAGGTTCCGGGATTTAGATGTTTCAGTAAGAACAGAGATGATGGGAAAAGAGGGGGGGGGTGTGTGGCATTGTTAATCAAGGAGAGTATTACAGCGACAGAAAGGACATTTGAGGACGCGTCTACTGAGGTAGTATGGGCCGAGGTTAGAAACAGGAGAGGTGAGGTCACCCTGTTGGGAGTCTTTTATAGACCTCCGAATAGTTCCAGAGATGCAGAGGAAAGGATAGCGAAGATGATTCACGACAGGTGCGAGAGTAACAGGGTAGTTGTTATGGTGGACTTTAACTTTCCAAATGTTGACTGGAAATACTACAGTTCGAGTACTTTAGATGGGTCAGTTTTTGTCCAGTGTGTGCAGGATGGTTTTCTGACACAGTATGTAGACAGACCAAAAAGGGGCGATGCCACATTGGATTTGGTACTGGGTAATGAACCCGGCCAGGTGTTAGATTTAGATTTCTGTGAGCACTTTGGTGATAGTGATCACAATTCGGTTATGTTTACCTTAGCGATGGGCAGGGACAGGTATATACCGCAGGGCAAGAATTATAGCTGGGGGAAAGGAAATTATGATGCGATTAGGCAAGATTTAGGATGCGTAGGATGGGGAAGGAAACTGCAGGGGATGGGAACAATCGAAATGTGGAGCTTATTCAAGGAGCAGCTACTGCGTGTCCTTGATAAGTATGTACCTGTCAGGCAGGGAGGAAGTTGTCGATCGAGGGAGCCGTGGTTTACTAAAGAAGTTGAAGCGCTTGTCAAGAGGAAGAAGAAGGCTTATGTTAGGATGAGACGTGAAGGCTCAGTTCGGGCGCTTGAGAGTTACAAGCTAGCCAGGAAGGATCTAAAGGGAGAGCTAAGAAGAGCAAGGAGAGGACACGAGAAGTCATTGGCGGATAGGATCAGGGAAAACCCTAAGGCTTTCTATAGGTATATCAGGAATAAAAGAATGACTAGAGTGAGATTAGGGCCAATCAAGGATAGTAGTGGGAAGTTGTGTGTGGAATCAGAGGAGATAGGGGAAGCGTTAAATGAATATTTTTCGTCAGTATTTACAGTAGAGAAAGAAAATGTTGTCGAGGAGAATACTGAGATTCAGGCGACTAGGCTAGATGGGATTGAGGTTCACAAGGAGGAGGTGTTAGCAATTTTGGAAAGTGTGAAAATAGATAAATTCCCTTTGCCGGATGGGATTTATCCTAGGATTCTATGGGAAGCTGGGGAGGAGATTGCAGAGCCTTTGTCCTTGATCATATGTCGTCATTGTCGACAGGAATAGTGCTGGAAGACTGGAGGATAACAAATGTTGTCCCTTTGTTCAAGAAGGGGAGTAGAGACAGCCCTGGTAATTATAGACCTGTGAGCCTTACTTCGATTGTGGGTAAAATGTTGGAAAAGGTTATCAGAGACAGGATGTATAATCATCTTGAAACGAATAAGTTCATTAGAGATAGTCAACACAGTTTTGTGATGGGTCGGTCGTGCCTCACAAACCTTATTGAGTTTTTCGAGAAGGTGACCAAACAGGTGGATGAGGGTAAAGCAGTGGATGTGGTGTCTATGGATTTCAGTAAGGCGTTTGATAAGGTTCCCCACGGTAGGCTATTGCAGAAAATACGGAAGTATGGGGTTGACGGTGATCTGGAGCTTTGGATCAGAAATTGGCTAGCTGAAAGAAGACAGAGGGTGGTGGTTGATGGCAAATGTTCATCCTGGAGTTTAGTTACTAGTGGTGCACCGCAAGGATCTGTTTTGGGGCCACTGCTGTTTGTCATTTTTATAAATGACCTGGAAGAGGGTGTGGAAGGGTGGGTTAGTAAATTTGCGGATGACACTAAGGTCGGTGGAGTTGTGGATAGTGCCGAAGGATGTTGTAGGGTACAGAGGGACGAAGATAGGCTGCAGAGCTGGGCTGAGAGATGGCAAATGGAGTTTAATGCGGAAAAGTGTGAGGTGATTCACTTTGGAAGGAGTAACAGGAATGCAGAGTACTGGGCTAATGGGAAGATTCTTGGTAGTGTAGATGAACAGAGAGATCTTGGTGTCCAGGTACATAAATCTCTGAAAGTTGCTACCCAGGTTAATAGGGCTGTTAAGAAGGCAAATGGTGTGTTAGCTTTTATTAGTAGGGGGATTGAGTTTCTGAGCCACGAGGTCATGCTGCAGCTGTACAAAACTCTGGTGAGACCGCACTTGGAGTATTGCGTGCAGTTCTGGTCACCGCATTATAGGAAGGATGTGGAAGCTTTGGAAAGGGTGCAGAGGAGATTTACTAGGATGCTGCCTGGTATGGAGGGAAGGTCTTGCGAGGCAAGGCTGAGGGACTTGAGGTTGTTTTCGTTAGAGTGAAGGAGGTGGAGAGGTGACTTAATAGAGACATATAAGGTAATTGAGGGTTAGATAGGGTGGATAGTGAGAGTCTTTTTCCTCGGATGGTGATGGCAAATATGAGGGGACATAGCTTTAATTTGAGGTGTGATAGATTTCGGACAGATGTTCGAGGTAGTTTCTTTCCTCAGAGAGTAGTAGGGGCGTGGAACGCCCTGCCTGCAGCAGTAGTAGACTCGGCAACATTAAGGGCATTTAAGTGGTCATTGGATAGACATATGGATGAAAATGGAATAGTGTAGGTCAGATGGTTTCACAGGTCGTCGCAACATCGAGGGCCGAAGGGCCTGTACTGCGTTGCAATGTTCTAATTCTAATTCCAATTCTAATCAACATCTCCACGTGAGCTATTACTGTCCATGCACTCCTCAAAGTCAACTGTTACTATCCATGTACATCTCCAGGTGAACTTTTAAAGTCCATGTACATCTGCAGGTGAACTGTTACTGTCCATGTGCAATTCCAGATAAACTGAAACAGTCCATGTACTCTTCCAGGTGAACTGTTACTGTCCATGTACATCTCCACGTGATCTATTACTGTCCATGTACACCTTCAAGTCAACTGTTACTATCCATGTACACCTCCAGGTGAACCGTTCCTGTCCATGTCCACCTCCAGGTGAAATGTTACTTTCCATGTACACCTCCAGGTGAACCGTTACTGTCCATGTACACCTCCAGGTGAAATGTTACTGTCCATGTACACCTCCAGGTGAACCGTTACTGTCCATGTACACCTCCAGGTGAACCCTTACTGTCCATGCACACCTCCAGGTGAACCGTTACCATGTACACCTTCTGGTGAACTGTTACTATCCATGTACACCTCCAGGTGAACTGTTAATGTCCATGTACACCTCCAGGTGAGCTGTTACTGTCCATCTACACCTTCTTGTGAACTGTTACTGTCCATGTAGGCCTCCAGGTGAACTGTAACTGTCTATGTACACAGCCAGATGAGCTATTACTGCCTATATACATCTCCAGGTGAACTGTTACTTCCCTACACACCTCCAGGTGAACTGCTACTGTCCATATACACGTCTAGATGAGCTATTACTGCCCATATACACCTCGAGGTGAACTGTTACAGTCCATGTACAGCTCCAGGTGAACTGTTTCAGTCCATGTATACCTCCAGGTAAACTGAAACAGTACATGTACACCTCCAGGTGAACTGTTACTGTCCATGTACATCTGCACGTGAGCTATTACTGTCCATGCACACCGTCAAGTCAACTGTTACTATCCATGTACTCCTCCAGGTGAACCGTTACTTCCATGCACACATCCAGGTGAAATGTTCCTGTCCATGTACACCTCCAGGTGAACTGTTACTGTCCATGTACATCTCCACGTGACCTATTACTGTCCATGCACACCTTCACGTCAACTGTTACTATCCATGTACAACACCAGGTGAGCTGTTACAGTCCATGTACACCTTCTGGTGATGTGTTACTGTCCATGTACACCTCCAGGTGATTTATTACTGCCTATATACTCCTCCAGGTGAACTGTTACTTCCCTAAACACCTCCAGGTATACTGCTACTGTCCATGTACACTTCTTGATGAGCTATTACTGCCCATATACACCTCCAGGTGAAATGTTACTGTCCATGTACACCTTCAGGTGAACTGTTACTGTCCATGTACACCTCCAGGTGAATTGTTCCTGTCCGTCTAAACGTCCAGGTGAACTGTTACAGGCAATATATATCTCCTGGTGATCTGTTACTGTCCATGTACACCTCCAGGTGAACTGTTACAGTCCGCGTACACCTCCAGGTAAACTGAAACAGTCCATAAACAAATCCAGGTGAACTGTTAATGTCCATGTACACCTCCAGGTGAACTGCTACTGTCCATGTACATCTCCACGTGAGCTATTACTGTCCATGCACACCTTCAAGTCAACTGTTACTATCCATGTACACCTCCAGGTGAACCGTTACTGTCCATGTGCACCTCCAGTTGAAATGTTACTGTCCATGTAAACCTCCAGGTGAACCGTTGCTGTCCATGTACACCTCCAGGTGAACCGTTACTGTCCATGTACACCTCCAGGTGAACAGTTACTGTCCATATACACCTCCAACTGAACTTTAACTGTCCATGTACATCTCCTGTTGAACTGTTACTGTCCATGTACACCACCAGGTAAACTGAAACAGTCCATGTACACCTCCAGGTGAACTGTTACTGTCCATGTCCATGTGTAGTTCCAGTAGACGGGATGTTGCGAGTAGTGAGGTCAGGGATAATGTTACAAGGACGCAAGAGGGCACTGGCAAGCAAGAACCTGGTTTAATGTGTGTCTACTTCAACGCCATGAGCATCCGGAATAAGGTGGATGAGCCTGCAGCATGGGTTGGTACCTGGGATCTCGATGTCGTGGCCATTTCGGAGACATGGGGAGAGCAGGGGCAGGAATGGATGTTGCAGGTTACGGGATTTAGATGTTTCAGTAAGAACAGAGATGATGGTAAAAGAGGCGGGGGGTGTGGCATTGTTAATCAAGGAGAGTATTACAGCGACAGAAAGGACGTTTGAGGACTCGTCTACTGAGGTAGTATGGGCCGAGGTTAGAAACAGGAGAGGTGAGGTCACCCTGTTGGGAGTCTTTTATAGACCTCCGAATAGTTCCAGAGATGTAGAGGAAAGGATAGCGAAGATGATTCACGACAGGGGCGAGAGTAACAGTGTAGTTGTTATGGGGGACTTTAACTTTCCAAATATTGACTGGAAATACTATAGTTCGAGTACTTTAGATGGGTCAGTTTTTGTCCAGTGTGTGCAGGTGGGTTTTCTGACACAGTATGTAGACAGGCCAACCAGGGGCGATGCCACATTGGATTTGGTACTGGGTAATGAACACGGCCAGGTGTTAGATTTAGATGTAGGTGAGCACTTTGGTGATAGTGATCACAATATGGTTAAGCTTACCTTAGCAATGGGCAGGGACAGGTATATACCGCAGGGCAAGAATTATAGCTGGGGGAAAGGAAATTATGATGCGATTAGGCAAGATTTAGGATGCGTAGGATGGGGAAGGAAACTGCAGGGGATGGGAACAATCGAAATGTGGAGCTTATTCAAGGAGCAGCTGCTGCGTGTCCTTGATAAGTATGTACCTGTCAGGCAGGGAGGAAGTTGTCGAGCGAGGGAGCCGTGGTTTACTAAATAAGTTGAAGCGCTTGTCAAGAGGAAGAAGAAGGCTTATGTTAGGATGAGACCTGAAGGCTCAGGTAGGGCGCTTGAGAGTTACAAGCTAGCCAGGAAGGATCTAAAGGAAGAGCAAAGAAGAGCAAGGAGAGGAAACGAGAAGTCATTGGCGGATAGGATCAGGGAAAACCCTAAGGCTTTCTATAGGTATATCAGGAATAAAAGAATGACTAGAGTGAGATTCGGGCCATTCAAGGATATTAGTGGGAAGTTGTGTGTGGAATCAGAGGAGATAGGGGAAGCGTTAAATGAATATTTTTCGTCAGTATTTACAGTAGAGAAAGAAAATGTTGTCGAGGAGAATACTGAGATTCAGGCGACTAGGCTAGATGGGATTGAGGTTCACAAGGAGGAGGTGTTAGCAATTTTGGAAAGTGTGAAAATAGATAAGTTCCCTTTGCCGGATGGGATTTATCCTAGGATTCTATGGGAAGCTAGGGAGGAGATTGAAGAGCCTTTGTCCTTGATCTTTATGTCGTCATTGTCGACAGGAATAGTGCCGGAAGACTGGAGGATAACATATGTTGTCCCTTTGTTCAAGAAGGGGAGTAGAGACAGCCCTGGTAACTACAGACCTGTGAGCCTTACTTCGGTTGTGGGTAAAATGTTGGAAAAGGTTATCAGAGACAGGATTTATAATCATCTTGAAACGAATAAGTTCATTAGCGATAGTCAGCACGGTTTTGTGATGGGTCGGTCGTGCCTCACAAACCTTATTGAGTTTTTCGAGAAGGTGACCAAACAGGTGGATGTGGGTAAAGCAGTGGATGTGGTGTGTACGGATTTCAGTAAGGGGTTTGATAAGGTTCCCCACGGTAGGCTATTGCAGAAAATACGGAAGTATGGGGTTGAAGGTGATCTAGAGCTTTGGATCAGAAATTGGCTAGCTGAAAGAAGACAGAGGGTGGTGGTTGATGGCAAATGTTCATCCTGGAGTTTAGTTACTAGTGGTGTACCGCAATGATCTGTTTTGGGGCCACTGCTGTTTGTCATTTTTATAAATGACCTGGAAGAGCGTGTGGAAGGGTGGGTTAGTAAATTTGCGGATGACACTAAGGTCGCTGGAGTTGTGGATAGTGCCGAAGGATGTTGTAGGGTACAGAGGGACGAAGATAGGCTGCAGAGCTGGGCTGAGAGATGGCAAATGGAGTTTAATGCGGAAAATTGTGAGGTGATTCACTTTGGAAGGAGTAACAGGAATGCAGAGTACTGGGCTAATGGGAGGATTCTTGGTAGTGTAGATGAACAGAGAGATCTTGGTGTCCAGGTACATAAATCCATGAAAGTTGCTCCCCAGGTTAATAGGGCTGTTAAGAAGACATATGGTGTGTCAGCTTTTATTAGTAGGGGAATCGAGTTTCGGAGCCACGAGGTCATGCTGCAGCTGTACAAAACTCTGGTGAGACCGCACCTGGAGTATTGTGTGCAGTTCTGGTCACCGCATTATAGGAAGGATGTGGAAGCTTTGGAAAGGGTGCAGAGGAGATTTACTAGGATGTTGCCTGGTATGGAGGGAAGGTCTTGCGAGGCAAGGCTGAGGGACTTGAGGTTGTTTTCGTGAGAGAGAAGGAGGAGGAGAGGTGACTTAATAGAGACATATAAGATAATCAGTGGGTTAGATAGGGTGGATAGTGAGAGTCTTTTTCCTCCTTTGGTGATGGCAAACATGAGGGGACTCAGCTTTAAGTTGAGGGGTGATAGATATAGGACAGATGTCAGAGGTAGTTTCTTGACTCAGAGAGTAGTAGGGGCCTGGAACGCCCTGCCTGCAGCAGTAGTAGACTCGGCAACATTAAGGGCATTTAAATGGTCATTGGATAGACATATGGATGAAAATGGAATAGTGCAGGTCAGATGGTTTCACAGGTCGTCGCAACATCGAGGGCCGAAGGGCCTGTACTGCGCTGCTATGTTCTAATTCTAATTCTAATCCTAATCAACATTTCCACGTTAGCTATTACTGTCCATGCACTCCTTAAAGTCAACTGTTACTATCCATGTGCACATCCAGGTGAACCGTTACTGTCCATGTACACCTCCAGCTGAACTGTTACTGTCCATGTACACCTCCAGGTGAACTGAAACAGTGCATGTACACCTCCAGGTGAACTGGTACTGTCCATGTACACCTCCAGGTAAACTGAAACAGTGCATGTACACCTCCCGGTGAACTGGTAAAGTCCATGGACATCTGCAGGTGAACTGTTACTGTCCATGTGCAATTCCAGATAAACTGAAACAGTCCACGTACACCTCCAGGTGAACTGTTGCTGTCCATGTACATCTCCACGTGAGCTATTACTGTCCATGTACACCTTCAAGTCAACTGTTACTATCCATGTACACCTCCAGGTGAACCGTTACTGTCCGTGTCCACCTCCAGGTGAAATGTTACTGTCCATGTACATCTCCACGTGAGCTATTACTGTCCATGTACACCTTCAAGTCAACTGTTACTATCCATGTACACCTCCAGGTGAACCGTTACTGTCCGTGTCCACCTCCAGGTGAAATGTTACTGTCCATGTACACCTCCAGGTGAACCATTACTGTCCATGTACACCTCCAGGTGAGCCGTTCCCATGTACACCTTCTGCTGAACTGTCACTATCCATGTCCACCTCCAGGTGAAATGGTACTCTCCATGTACACCTCCAGGTGAACCGTTCCTGTCCATGTACACCTCCAGGTGAACCGTTACTGTCCATGCACACCTCCAGGTGAGCCGTTACCATGTGCACCTTCTGGTGAACTGTTACTATCCATGTACACCTCCAGATGAACTGGTACAGTCCATGTACACCTCCAGGTAAACTGAAACAGTGCATGTACACCTCCCGGTGAACTGGTAAAGTCCATGGACATCTGCAGGTGAACTGTTATGTCCATGTGCAATTCCAGATAAACTGAAACAGTCCACGTACACCTCCAGGTGAACTGTTGCTGTCCATGTACATCTCCACGTGAGCTATTACTGTCCATGTACACCTTCAAGTCAACTGTTACTATCCATGTACACCTCCAGGTGAACCGTTACTGTCCGTGTCCACCTCCAGGTGAAATGTTACTGTCCATGTACACCTCCAGGTGAACTATTACTGTCCATGTACACCTCCAGGTGAGCCGTTCCCATGTACACCTTCTGCTGAACTGTCACTATCCATGTCCACCTCCAGGTGAAATGGTACTGTCCATGTACACCTCCAGGTGAACCGTTCCTGTCCATGTACACCTCCAGGTGAACCGTTACTGTCCATGCACACCTCCAGGTGAGCCGTTACCATGTGCACCTTCTGGTGAACTGTTACTATCCATGTACACCTCCAGGTGAACTGTTACTGTCCATGTAGGCCTCCAGGTGAACCGTTACTGTCCGTGTCCACCTCCAGGTGAACCGTTACTGTCCATGCACACCTCCAGGTGAGCCGTTACCATGTGCACCTTCTGGTGAACTGTTACTATCCATCTACACCTTCTGGTGAACTGTTACTGTCCATGTAGGCCTCCAGGTGAACTGTTACTGTCCATGTAAACATCCAGATGAGCTATTACTGCCGATATACATCTCCAGGTGAACTGTTACTTCCCTATACACCTCCAGGTGAAGTGCTACTGTCCATATACACGTCTAGATGAGCTATTACTGCCCATATACACCTCTAGGTGAACTGTTACTGTCCATATACATCTCCAGGTGAACTGCTACTGTCCATGTACAGCTCCAGGTGAACTGTTTCAGTCCATGTACACCTCCAGGTAAACTGAAACAGTCCATGTACACCTCCAGGTGAACTGTTACTGTCCATGTCCATCTCCAGGTGAACTGTTTCAGTCCATGTACACCTCCAGGTAAACTGAAACAGTCCATGTACACCTCCAGGTGAACTGTTACTGTCCATGTCCATCTCCAGGTGAACTGTTTCAGTCCATGTACACCTCCAGGTAAACTGAAACAGTCCATGTACACCTCCAGGTGAACTGTTACTGTCCATGTACATCTGCTCGTGAGCTATGACTGTCCATGCACACCTTCAAGTCAACTGTTACTATCCATGTAGACCTCCAGGTGAACCGTTATTTCCATGCACACCTCCAGGTGAACTGTTACTGTCCATGTACACCTCCAGGTGAATCGGTACTGTCCATGTACATCTCCAGGTGAACTGTTACTGTCCATGTACATCTCCAGGTGAACCGTTACTTCCATGCACACATCCAGGTGAAATTCTACTGTCCATGTACATCTGCACGTGAGCTATTACTGTCCATGCACACCTTCAAGTCAACTGTTACTATCCATGTACACCTCCAGGTGAACCGTTACTTCCATGCACACATCCAGGTGAAATTTTACTGTCCATGTACACCTCCAGGTGAATCGTTACTGTCCATGTACATCTCCAGGTGAACTGTTACTGTCCATGTACATCTCCAGGTGAACTGTTACTGTCCACGTGCACCTCCAGGGAAACTGAAAATGTCCATGTACATCTCCAGGTAAACTGTTACTCTCCATGTACACCTCCAGGTAATCTGAAACAGTCCATGTACACCTCCAGGTGAACTGTTACTGTCCATGTACATCTCCACGTGACTTATTACTGTCCATGCACACCTTCAAGTCAACTGTTACTATCCATGTACACCACCAGGTGAGCTGTTACTGTCCATGTACACATTCTGGTGATGTGTTTCTGTCCATGTACACCTCCAGGTGATTTATTACTGCCTATATACTACTCCAGGTGAACTATTACTTCCCTAAACACCTCCAGGTGAACTGCTACTGTCCATGTACACTTCTTGATGAGATATTACTGCCGATATACACCTCCAGGTGAAAAGTTATTGTCCATGTAAACCTCCAAGTGAACTGTTACTGTCCATGTACACCTCCAGGTGAATTGTTACTGTCCATCTAAATGTCCAGGTGAACTGTTACAGGCCATATATATCTCCAGGTGATCTGTTACTGTCCATCGTCATCTCCAGGTGAACTGTTACTGTCCATGTACACCTCGAGGTGAACTGTTACAGTCCATTTACATCTCCAGCTGAACTGTAACTTTTCATGTACACCTCCAGGTAAACTTAAACAGTCCATGTACACCTCCAGGTGAACTGTTACAGTCCATGTACATCTCCAGGTGAACTGTTACAGTCCATGTACACCTCCAGGTAAACTGAAACTGTCCATGTGCACCTCCAGGTGAACTGTTACTTTCCATGCACATCTCCACGTTAGCTATTACTGTCCATGCACATCTTCAAGTCAACTGTTACTATCCATGTACACATCCATGTGAAACGTTACTGTCCAGGTCCACCTCCAGGTGAAATGTTACTGTCCATGTGCAACTCCAGGTAAGCTGTTACTGTCCATGTACACCTTCTGACGAACTGTTACTGCCCATGTACACCTCCAGGTGAACTGTTACGGTCCATGTACACCTCCAGATGAGCTATTACTGCCTATATACAACACCAGGTGCACTGTTACTTCCCCATACACCTCCAGGTGAACTGCTACTGTCCATGTACACTTCTAAATGAACTATTTCTGCCCATATACACCTCCAGGTGAACCGTTGCTGTCCATGTGCATCTCCAGGTGAACTGTTACTGTCCATGTATACCTCCATTTCAACTGAAACAGTCCATGTACACCTCCAGGTGAACTGTTACAGTCCATGTACACCTCCAGGTGAACTGTTACTGTTCATGTACACCTCCAGGTGAACTGTTACTGGTCATGTACATGTCCACGCGAGCTATTACTGTCCATGCAGCCCTTCCATTCAACTGTTACTATCCATGTACACCTCCATGTGAACCGTTACTGTCCATGTCCTCCTCCGGGTGATATGTTACAGTCCATGTACACCTCCAGGTGAACTGTTACTGTCCATGTACACATCCAGGTGAAATGTTACTGTCCATGTACACCTCCAGCTGAACCGTTACTGCCCATGTACACCTCCAGGTGAACCGTTACTATCCATGTACACCTCCAGGTGAACCGCTACTGACCATGTACACCTCCAGGTGTACCGTTACCATGTACACCTTCTGGTGAACTGTTACTCTCCATGTACATCTCCAGGTGAACAGTTACAGTCCATGTACATCTCCAGGTGAACTGTTACTGTCCATGTACACCTCCAGGTGAACTGTTACAGTCCATGTGCACCTCCAGGTGACCTGTTACTGTCCATGTACATCTCCACGTGAGCTATTACTGTCCTTGCACACCTTAAGTCAACTGTTACTATCCATGTACACCTCGAGGTGAACAGTTACTGTCCATGTACATCTCCAGGTGAACCGTTACTGTCCATTTATACCTCCATTTCAACTGAAGCAGTCCATGTACACCTCCAGGTGAACTGTTACTGTCCATGTACACCTCCAGATAATCTGAAACAGTCCAAGTACAACTCCAGGTGAACTGTTAATGTCCATATACACCTCCAGATGAACTGTTACATTCCACGTACACCTCCAGGTGAACTGTTACTGTCCATGTACATCTCCATGTGAGCTATTACTGTCCATGCACCCCTTCCAGACAACTGTTATTGTCCATGTACACCTCCAGGCGAACCGTTACTGTCCAAGTCGACCTCCGGGTGAAATGTTACAGTCCATGTACACCTCCAGGTGAACCGTTACTATCCATGTACACCTCCAGGTGAACCGCTACTGAATATGTACACATCCAGGTTAACCGTTAGCATGTACACCTTCTGGTGAACTGTTACTCTCCATGTACACCTCCAGGTGAACTCTTACTGTCCATGTACACCTCAAGGTGAGCTGTTACTGTCCATGTACACCTTCTGGTGAACTGTTACAGTCCATGTACACCTCCACGTGAACTGTTACTGTCCATGTACAACTCCAAATGAGCTATTACTGCCTATATACACCTCCAGCTGAACTGTTACTTCCCTATACACGTACAGGTGAACTGCTACTGTCCATGTACACTTCTAGATGAGCTATTACTGCCCATATACACCTCCAGGTGAACTGTTACTGTCCTTATACACCGACAGGTGAAATGTTACTGTCCATGTACACCTCCAGGTGAACTGTTACAGTCCATGTACATCTCCAGGTGAACTGTTACTGTCCATTTACACCTCCAGGTAAACAAAAACAGTCCATGTACACCTCCAGGTGAACTGTTACTGTCCATATACACCTCCAGGTGAACTGTTACTGTCCATGTACACCTCCTGGTAAACTGAAGCAGTCCATGTACACCTCCAGGTGAACTGTTACTGTCCATGTACATCTCCAGGTGAACTGTTACTGTCCACGTACACCTCCATTTCAACTGAAACAGTCCATGTACACCTCCAGGTGAAGTGTTACTGTCCATGTACATCTCCACGTGACCTATTACTGTCCATGCACACCTTCAAGTCAACTGTCACTATCCAAGTACACCTCCAGGTGAACCGTTACTGTCCATGTACACCTCCAGGTGAAATGCTATTGTCCATGTACACCTCCAGGTGACCCGTTTCTGTCCATATACACCTCCAGGTGAAATGTTACTGTCCATGTACACCTCCAGGTGAACCGTTACTGTCCATTTACACCTCCAGGTGAACCGTTACTGTCCATGTACACCTCCAGGTGTACCGTTACTGACCATGTACACCTCCAGGTGAAATGTTACTGTCCATGTACACCTCCAGGTGACCCGTTTCTGTCCATATACACCTCCAGGTGAAATGTTACTGTCCATGTACACCTCCAGGTGAACCGTTACTGTCCATGTCTACCTCCAGGTGAAATGTTACTGTGCATGTACACCTCCAGGTGAACCGTTACTGTTCATGTACTCCTCCAGGTGAACCTTTAATGTTCTTGTACACCTCCAGGTGAACCGTTAATGTTCATGTACACCTCCAGGTGAACCGTTAAAGTCCATGTACACCTCCAGCTGAAATATTAGCGTCCATGTACACCTCCAGGTGAACCGTTACTGTCCATGTGCACCTCCAGGTGAACCGTTACTGACCATGTACACCTCCATGTGAAATTTTACTGTCCATGTAAATGAATATTTTTCGTCAGTATGTACAGTAGAGAAAGAAAATGTTGTCGAGGAGAATACTGAGATTCAGACTACTCGGCTAGATGGGATTGAGGTTCACAAGGAGGAGGTGCTAGCAATCTTGGAAAGTGTGAAAATAGATATGTCCCCTGGGCCAGATGGGATTTATCCGAGGATTCTCTTGGAAGCCCGGGAGGAGATTGCAGAGCCTTTGTCCTTGATCTTTATGTCGTCATTGTCGACAGGAATAGTGCCGGAAGAATGGAGGATAGCAAATGTTGTCCCCTTGTTCAAGAAGGGGAGTAGAGACAGCCCTGGTAATTATAGACCTGTGAGCCTTACTTCGGTTGTGGGTAAAATGTTGGAAAAGGTTATAAGAGACAGGATTTATAATCATCTTGAAAAGAATAAGTTCATTAGCGATAGTCAGCACGGTTTTGTGAAGGGTAGGTCGTGCCTCACAAACCTAATTGAGCTTTTCGAGAAGTTGACCAAACAGGTGGATGAGGGTAAAGCAGTGGATCTGGTGTATATGGATTTCAGTAAGGCGTTTGAAAAGGTTCCCCACGGTAGGCTATTGCAGAAAATACGGAGGTATGGGGTTGAAGGTGATTTAGAGCTTTGGATCAGAAATTGGCTAGCTGAAAGAAGACAGAGTGTAGTGGTTGATGGCAAATGTTCATCCTGGAGTTTAGTTACTAGCGGTGTACCACAAGGATCTGTTTTGGGGCCACTGCTGTTTGTCATTTTTATAAATGACCTGGATGAGGGTGTAGAAGGGTGGGTTACTAAATTTGCTGATGACACGAAGGTCGGTGGAGTTGTGGATAGTGCCGAAGGATGTTGTAGGGTACAGAGGGATATAGATAGGCTGCAGAGCTGGGCTGAGAGATGGCAAATCGAGTTTGATGCGGAAAAGTGCCAGGTGATTCACTTTGGAAGGAGTAACAGGAATGCAGAGTACTGGGCTAATGGGAAGATTCTTGGTAGTTTAGATGAACAGAGAGATCTTGGTGTCCAGGTACATAAATCCCTGAAAGTTGCTACCAAGGTTAATAGGGCTGTTAAGAAGGCATATGGTGTGTTAGCTTTTATTAGTAAGGGGATCGAGTTTAGGAGCCACGAGGTCATGCTGCAGCTGTACAAAACTCTGGTGAGGCCGCACCTGGAATATTGCGTGAAGTTCTGGTCACCGCATTATCGGAAGGATGTGTAAGCTTTGGAAAGTGTGCAGAGGAGATTTGCTGGGGTGTTGCATGGTATGGAGGGAAGGTCTTGTGAGGAAAGTCTGAGGGACTTGAGGTTGTTTTCGTTGGAGAAGAGGAGGTGGAGAGGTGACTTAATAGAGACATATAAGATAATCAGAGGGTTAGATAGGGTGGATAGTGAGAGTTTTTTTTCCTCGGATGGTGATGGCAAACACGAAGGGACATAGCTTTAAGTTGAGGGGTGATAGATTTCGGACAGATGTTAGAGGTAGTTTCTTTACTCAGAGAGTAGTAGGGGCGTGGAACGCCCTGCCTGCAACAGTAGTAGACTCGCCAACTTTAAGGGCATTTAAGTTGTCATTGGATAGACATATGGATGAAAATGGAATAGTGTAGGTCAGATGGTTTCACAGGTCGGCGCAACATCGAGGGCCGAAGGGCCTGTACTGCGCTGTAATGTTCTAAAAAAATCCTTGCTGACTATCCTTGACTAATCCGTGCCTTTCTAAGTGACAGTTTATCCTGTCTCTCACGATAGATTCCAATAGTTTTCCCACTACTGAGGTTAAACTTCTGCTTTGGCCTCCTTGTCTCGGGAGACAATGGGTAAGCGCCTGCAGGTTGTCAGTGGTTTGTGGAGCAGCGCCTGGAGTGGCGATAAAGAACAAAGTACAAAGATCAAAGAAAATTACAGCACTGGAACAGGCCCTTCGACCCTCCAGGCCTGCGCCGATGCAGATCCTCTATCTGAACCTGTCGCCTATTTTCTAAGTGTCTCTATCTCTTTGCTTCCTGCCCATTCATGTATCTGTCTTGATACATCTTAAAAGCCGCGATCGTGCCCGCGTCTACCACCTCCACTGGCAACGCGTTCCAGGCACCCACCACCCAAGGCCAATATTAGAGTGACAGACTCTTCCACAGGTGCTGCAGATAAAATTGGTTGTCAGTGCTGTTTCGCACTTGGCTCTCCCCTTGTGCTTCTGTCAATTTTCCTGCCAACTAAGTCTCTTCGACTCGCAACACATTAGCCCTGCCTTTGTGGCTGCCCGCCAGCACTGGCGATCGCTGTCAACTGATTCCCACGACTTGTGATCAATGTCATAGGACTTCATGTCGCGTTTGCAGACGTCCTTAAAGCGGATACATGGATGTCCGGTTGGTCAGATACCAGTAGCTCCCTGTACAATGTGTCCTTGGGGATCCTGCCATCTTCAATGTGGCTCAAATGGCCAAGCCATCTCAAGCGCCGCTTACTCAGTGGGGTGTATATGCTGGGGATGTTGGCCGCCTCGAGGACTTCTGTGTTGGAGATACAGTCCTGCCACCTGATGCCAAGGATTCTCTGGAGGCAGCGAAGATGGAATGAATTGAGACGTCGCTCTTGGCTGACATACGTTGTCCAGGCCTCGCTGCTGTAGAGCAAGGTACTGAGGACACAGGCCTGATACACTCGGACTTTTGTGTTCCGTGTCAGTGTGCCATTTTCCCACACTCTCTTGGCCAGTCTGGACATAGCAGTGGAAGCCTTTTCCATGTGCGTGTTGATTTCTGCATCGAGAGACGGGTTACTGGTGATAGTTGAGTCTTGGTAGGTGATCTCCTGAACCACTTACAGAGCATGGTCGCCGATATTGATGGATGGAGCATTTCTGACGTCCTGTCCCATGATGTTCATTTTCTTGAGGCTGATGGTTCGGCCAAATTCGTTGCAGGCAGCCGCAAACCTGTCGATGAGATTCTGCAGGCACTCTTCAGTGTGAGATGTTCATGCAGCATCGTCAGCAAAGAAAGGTTCCCTGATGAGGACTTTCCGTACTTTGGTCTTCACTCTTAGACGCTTCAACTGACTGGTCTGTAAATATTCGGTCTATCCTTCGCTCCCTTTTTAGACAGAAGTTCACAGTTTCCAGTCCCCAGGCACCACACCTGTATCCAGTGAGGCCTTCTGCTATTTCCTCTCTTGCTTATTTTTACAGCCTAGGGAACATTTCATCGGGCCCTGGTGATGTAGCAACTTTCAAGGATGCTAATCCCATTAGTATTTCCTCTCTCCTTATTTTTTTTATGACATCCAAAACGTCACCCTCCTGTTCCTTAACTATGATATCTGTATCGTCCCCCTCTTACGTGAATACAGACGCAAAGTATTCATAATGAACCATATCAACATCTTCTACCCCTCCACATCGGTTAACTTGTTGAAGTGTATTCTCAGAACAGAGGCACCTGCACTAAATATTATGTGAATAACTAATAACATAATATTCTAGATAGTAATGAAATGTTTGCAAGGCATCATGGGACGCAGCTAACTTGATCACATTCCTTTCAAGGGATGATTCACATAAATTCAGAAGAGTTTAATCAAGTGTCTTCTAGCAGATGCTCTTATCAAGTGACCTCTGGCCGATGCCCTTATCAAATGTCGACACAGATGGAATGCTGACAAAGTCACCCACCTGTTACAAGGTTAAGATAAGATGCTATGTATACATAAGGCCTAAGGACGGTGAAGCAGGGGATCTGGTAGAAATCATGTACGCATGAGTAACCCCTAGCTGTCCAAGAGCATGAGCTGACCACACAGTCCCAACAATGTCTAGTAACCCATTTCATTGGTTCTACTAATCAATGTATATAATTTATAATCACTATGATTGGACCGTGTCCAGCCGCAATAGGTGAGTAACTGTTTGAAAGTGGATAATTATTGATTATTTTCCTTTCTTCAGTGGAGAGGAACCTGGATTGCCCAGTGACCTGCTCCCGGCTGGCATAACCCAATAAACTGTTTGACGTTTGGAACATACCCGAGTGTCGAGTGATTCTTTCAGATTCATTCCCACTAATAATTGGCATGGTCGGCAGGATCAGGTGTAAGTCAGATCTTCTCTAACCCCGATATCCCAATCACCCAGCCTGAGCCTGAATTAAAGGGACTTAGTGCCACGTGACGGCCAGGATCGAGTGGGCGAAGGGAATTAAGGGGCCAAGGGGGAGTTGTCTGGAGCCTGATCCCGAACTGGAGACGAAGAGGATTCAGTGGTCGTTTGATACCATCAGAAGTACAGGGTGAGTATATTTTCAAAAATGTATCCTGGCACTGGATGGTGTTCAGCGACCAACGAATTTTAAACCTGTGGACTGGGTCTGACCAATAGTCAAACGGTGGTAGTAGTTCATTAAACTACTTAGCCCACTGTCGGAAAAATTGCTTAAAGTATTTAAGAATATTATAAGCTTGTACTAAATTTGAAAATAAAACATTGGTATAATTTGATTAAAATCCTAATTAACTAATTAATATGTAGAGTAAGTAAACCAGAGGGAGGAGATTACTGTATTTATTTGATATTTATAGTGGAAATCTAGCACTAGGAACCATATAGTTAATGATAACAATTTAGTAAGGATTTAATAAGTATTTATTTATTTATATTAATGAACTAATTAGTGCTAGAAATGACAGTTGGAGGGGTGAAGTACTTCACCTGTGAGACGTGGGAGGTCCGTGATGCTTACAGCGTTCTGGACGAATTCATCTGCAGGAAGTGTACCCAGTTGCAGCTCCTCACATACCGCATGGATCGGTTGGAGCGGCAACTGGATGCACTTAGGAGCATGCAGGTGGCGGAAAGCGTCATAGACAGGAGTTTTAGAGAAGCGGTTACACCCAAGGTGCAGGCAGAGAGACGGGTGACCGCTGGAAGGGGCAGGCTGGACAAGACTCATGGTACGTCGGTTAATGATTATTGGGCTTGAGGAGATTAATGGTCTGTTCATTAATAAGTGGATCCGATCGTCCACAGAGGGCAGCGACACCCCTATGACTGTATCTGCTGATTTCGTCAGTGGTCAGTGAAAAGAGACTGTGCTGCGAATCAAGCAGTTAAGAGGATTGAGATGCTGGGAGTTTTTATTTTATTATTCATTCATGGGATTTGGGCGTCGCTGGCCAGTCCGGCACTTATTGACCATCCCTAATTGCCCTTGAGAAGGTGGTGCTGAGCTGCCTTCTTGAGCCGCTGCAGTCCATGTGGGGTAGGTACACCCACAGTGCTGTTAAGAAGGGAGTTCCAGGACTTAGACCCAGTGACAGTGAAGGAACAGCGATATCGTTTCAAGTCAGGTTGGGATGTGACTTGGATGGGAACTTGCAGGTGGTGGTGTGCCCGTGCATATTCTGCCCTTGTCCTCGGTGGTAGAGGTGCTGTCTCAGGAGCCTGAGTGCATTGCTGCAGTGCACTTCTGGATGGTACACACTGCTGCCACTGTGCGTCGGTGGTGATGTTTGTAGATGGGGTGTCAATCAAGCGGGCTGCTTTGTCCTGGATGGTGTCGAGCTTCTTGAATGTTTTTGGAGCTGCACCCATCCAGGAAAGTGGAGAGTATTCCATCACACTCCTGACTTGTGCCTGGTGGACAGGCTTTGGAGAGTCAGGAGTTGAGCTACTCGCCGCAGGATTCCTAGCCTCTGACCTGCTCTTGCAGCCACAGTATTTATATGGCTACTCCCGTTCACTTTCTGGTCAATGGTAAACCCCAGTTTGTTGATGGTGTGGGATTCAGCGATGGTAACTTTTGGACAATTTTATCTGATTGATCTATTATGCATCAACATCCTTTTATTAACTTGAGTTTTTTTGGTCAAGGGATTGTTTAAAGCAATTCTGTAGAATGCTGTCCCTATTTATATCTAGAGATGTTTCGTTGAACACTTTTAGGTCCTATTATTTCTTTACTATTTTCTGTGCAGCATTTTCTGAGGCCAGATGTGATGTACATATGTGCAGCAGCATGCATAGAACATAGAACAGTACAGCACAGTGCAGGCCCTTCGGCCCACGATGATGTGCCGAACCTTTAACCTACTCTAAGATCAAACTACCTCCATACCCTTCATTCTACTATCATCCATGTCCCTATCCAAGAGTCGCTTAAATGTCCCTAATGTATCTGCTTCGACTACCACCACTGGCAGTGCATTCCACGCACCCACCACTCTCCGTGTAAAGAATCTACCTCCGACAACTCCCCGAAACCATCCTCCAATCACCTTAAAATTATGCCCCCTGGTGATAGCCCTTTCCGTCCTGGGAAAAAGTCTCTGGCTATCCACTATATTTATGCCTCTCATCATCTTGTACACATCTATCAAGTCACCTCTCATCCTTCTTCGCCCCAATGAGAAAAGCCTTAGCTCCCTCAACCTTTCTTCGTAAGACATGCCCTCCAGTCCAGGCAGCATCCTGGTAAATCTTCTCTGCACCCTCTCTAAAGCTTCCACATCCTTCCTATAATGAGGCGACCAGAACTGAACACAATATTCCAAGTGTGGTCGAACCAGGGCTTTATAGAGCTGCAGCATAACCTCGCAGCTCTTAAACTCAATCCCCCTTTTAATGAAAGCCAGCACACCATACTGCTTCTTAACAACCCTATCAACTTGGGTGGCAACTTTGAGCGAACTATGGACGTGGACCCCAAGATCCCTCTGTTCCTCCACACTACAAAGAATCCTGTCTTTAAGCCTGTATTCTGCATTCAAATTCGAACTTCCAAATTGAATCACTTCACACTTTTCCAGGTTGAACTCCATCTGCCACTTCTCAGCCCAACTCTGCATCCTGTCAATGTCCCGTTGTATCCTACAATAGCGTTCCACACTATCCACAACTCCAGCAATCTTCGTGTCATCGGCAAACTTGCCAATACAGCCTTCCACTTCCTCATCCAAGTCATTTATAAAAATCACAAAGAGCAGAGGTCCCAGAACAGATCCCTGTGGAACACCACTGGTCACAGAGCTCCAGGCTGAATACTTTCCATCTGCTACCACCCTCTGTCTTCTATGGGCCAGCCACTTTAGTATCAAGACAGACAACCTTCCCTGTATCCGATGCCTCCTTACTTTCTGAATGAGCCTACCATGGGGGACCTTATCAAACGCCTTGCTAAAATCAATAAAGACCACATCCACTGCTCTTCCTTCATCAACGTGCTTTGTCACATCTTCAAAGAATTCTATAAGGCTTGTGAGGCATGATCTGCCCCTCATAAAGCCATGCGGACTGTCTCTAATTTAACCATGCATTTCCAAATAATCATAAATCCTGTCTCTCAGAATCCTCTCCAATAATTTGCCCACCACCGACGCACGAATGACTGATCTATAATTCCCAGGGTTATCCCCATTCCCTTTCTTGAACAAGGGAATAACATTTGCCACCCTCCAGTCATCTGGTAGTACTCCAGTGGACAGTGCGGACGCAAAGATCATCGCCAAAGGCGCGGCAATCTCTTCCCTCGCTTCCCATAACAACCTTGGGATTATCCCGTCTGGCCCCGGGGACTTATCTGTCCTCATTTCAATTCAAAATTTCCAGCACATCCTCCCTCTTAACATCAACCTGTTCGAGCATATCAGCCTGTTTCACGCTGTCCTCACAAACGACCAGGTCCCTCTCACTAGTGAATATCTAAGCAAAGCATTCATTTAGAACCTCCCCTACCTCCTCCGACTCCAGGCACAAGTTCCCTCCACTATCCCTGATCGGCCCTACCCTCACTCTGGCCATCCTCTTGTTCCTCACTTAAGTGTAGAACGCCTTGGGATTTTCCTTAATCCTACCCGCCAAGACTTTTTCATGTTC
The DNA here is from genome assembly GCF_036365525.1 of Heterodontus francisci. Classification (NCBI taxonomy): domain Eukaryota; kingdom Metazoa; phylum Chordata; class Chondrichthyes; order Heterodontiformes; family Heterodontidae; genus Heterodontus; species Heterodontus francisci. The sequence continues at coordinate 240,626 of NW_027140399.1, forward strand.
CCTTCTAGCTCTCCTAAGTCCATTTTTCAGTTCCTTCCAGGCTACCTTGTAACCCTCTGGAGCCCTGTCTGATCCTTGCTTCCTCAACCTTAAGTAAGCTTCCTTCTTCCTCTTGACTAGCTGTTCCACATTTCTTGTCATCCAAGGTTCCTTCACCCTACCATCCCTTCCTTGCCTCATCGGGACAAACCTGTCCAGCAGTCGCAGCAATTGCTCCCGAAACAACCTCCACATTTCTGTCGTGCATTTCCCTGAGAACATCTGTTTCCAATTTATGCTCCCCAGTTCCTGCCTAATAGCATTGTAATTCCCCCTCCCCCAATTAAATATTTTCCCATCCCGTCTGCTCCTGTCCCTCTCCATGACTATAGTAAAGGTCAGGGAGTTGTGATCACTATCACCGAAATGCTCTCCCACCGCGAGATCTGCCACCTGGCCTGGTTCGTTGCCAAGCACCAAGTCTAACATAGCCTCCTGTCTGGTCGGCCTATCTACATATTGAGTCAGGAAACCTTCCTGGACACACCTGACAAAAACTGTTCCATCCAAACTATTTGCACTAAGGAGGTTCCAATCAATATTAGGGAAGTTGAAGTCACCCATGACAACAACCCTGTTACTTCTGCACTTTTCCAAAATCTGCCTCCCAATATGTTCCTCCGTGCCTCTGTTGCTATTGGAGGGTCTATAGAAAACTCCCAATAAAGTGATTGCTCCTTTCCTGTTTCTGACTTACACCCATAATGACTCAGTAGACAAACCCTCCTCGATGACCTCCCTTTCTGTAGCTATGATGCTATCCCTGATTAACAATGCCACTCCCCCAACTCTTTTACCTCCCTCCCTATTCCTTTTGAAACATCTAAACGTCGGAACATCCAACATCCATTCCTGCCCCTGTGATATCCAAATCTCCGTAATGGCCTCAACATCGTAGCCCCAAGTACTGATCCATGCTCTCGGTTCATCAACCTTATTCCTGACACTTCTTGCGTTAAAATAGACACAGTTCAACCCATCATACTGGCTGCAACTTCACCATGCCAACTGTCTAACCTTCCTCACAGACTCTCTGCACTCTGTATCTGCCTGTTCAGCAGCTACCCCATCCACTGATCAGTAGCTCCGGTTCCCATCCCCCTGCCAAACTAGTTTAAACCCTCCCGAAGAGCTCTCGCAAACCCCCCGCCCAGGATATTGGTGCTCCTCCCGTTCAGATACTACCTTTCATTCTTGTACAGGTCCCATCTTCCCCAGAAGGTGTCCCAATGATCCACATATCTGAAGCCGTCCCTCCGACACCAGCTCTGCAACCACATGTTCAGATGCACTCGCTCCCTGTTTCCAGCCTCACTAGCACGTGGCACCAGTATCAATCCTGAGATCACTACTTTGCTCGTCCTGCCTTTTAACTTCCATCCTATCTCCCTATGTTCGTTTTTCAGGTCCTCATCCCTTTTCCTAGCTATGTCATTGGTACCGATGTGTACCACGACCTCTGGCTGCTCCCCCTCCTCCTTAAGAATCCCTTAGATTCGATCCGAGACATCCCTGATCCTCGCACCCGGGAGGCAACATACCATCCCTGAGTCTCGTTTGCGACCACAGAATCTCCTGTCTGTTCTTCTAACCACTGAATCTCCTGTCACTATCGCTCTCCTATTCTCCCCCCTTCCCTTCTGAGCCACATAGCCAGGCTCAGTGCCCGAGACGTGGCCGCTATGCCTTTCCCCTGGCAGGTCCTCCCGCCCAACCGTAACCAAAACGGCATACTTATTATGGAGGGCAACGACCACAGGGGATCCCTGCACTATGCGCCTATTCCCTTTCCCTCCCCTGACGGTCACCCAGCTACCTTTATCCTGTAACTTAGGTGTCACTACTTCCCTATAACTGCTCTCCATCACGCCCTCAGCATCCTCAATGATCCGAAGTTCATTCAGCTCCAGCTCCAGTTCCCTAACGCGGTCTGCGAGGAGCTGGAGTTGGGTTCACTTCTCACAGGTGAAGTCAGCAGAGACACAAGTGGTGACCTTTACCTCCCACATCCTGCAAGAGGAGCATGCAACTGCCCTAGCTTCCATCCCCTCTGCTCTAAATTGACAACAGAGATTTAAAAATAAATAGATAAATGAAAACCTTACCTTATCAAACCCTCCACACAACAGTCCTTTTGTTTGCTTCGAGGAGGAGAATGGGAGACACTACAGGTGTAGTGTTTCGGGTTTAGCCACTGCCCGAATATATAAGTTTACTTACCCAGTAGTCCCCGTGTCCACCGAATCGCGAGGTAAGTACTTTATGCTGAAACTTACCTTCCCAGCTGCCCCCTCGCTTGCACTATCGCTGAATGAAAAGAAGCTGCTGAATCGCGAGGTCAGTACTTTATACTGAAACTTACTTTCCCCGCTGCCCCCTGGCTTGCACTTTCGCTGATCTGAAAGAAGCTGCCGAATCAAGAGTTAAGTACTTTGTACTGAAACTTATCTTCCCAGCTGCCCCCTGGGTCGCACTATCGCTGATCAAAAAGAAGCTGCTGAATCGCGAGGTAAGTACATAATACTGAAACTTACCTTCCCAGCTGCCCCCTTGCTTGCACTATCGCTGAATTAAAAGAAGCTTCCGAATCGCGAGGTAAGTACTTTGTACTGAAACTTACCTTCCCAGCTGCCCCCTCGATCGCACTATCGCTGATCAAAAAGAAGCTGCAGAATCAAGAGGTCAGTACTTTATACTGAAACTTACCTTCCCAGCTGCCCCCTTGCTTGCACTATCGCTGAATTAAAAGAAGCTTCCGAATCGCGAGGTAAGTACTTTATACTGAAACCTACCTTCTCAGCTGCCACTGGCTCGCATAGGTCTCATATTCTCACACTAATGCTAATGCCGGTTAGATTATCTTTTGTTGGAGTTGGCACTTGTGTGGCGCGAATGTAATTGCCAATTTTTAGCCAGAGCCTGGATATTGCTGCATTTCTACACGGACTGTTTCAGTATCTGAGGAGTCACGAATGGCGCTGAATATTGTGCAATCGTCAGTGAACATCTGCACTTCTGATTTTATGATTGAAAGAAGGTCACTGAAGAAGCAACTGAAGATGGTTGGGCCTAGGACAAAATGTGAGGAACGCCTGGAGCTGAGATCGACCTCCAACAAACACAACCATCTTTCTTTGCGCGAGGTATGAATCCAACCGATGGAGAGTTTTTCCCCTGATTTTCATTGACTCCAGTTTTGCTAGGGCTCCTTGTTGCCATACTCGGTCATATGCTTCCTTGATGTCAAAAGCAGTCACTTTGACCTCACCTCTTGAGTTCAGCTCTTTTTTCCATGTTTGAACGAAAGCTGCAATGATGTCAGGAGCTGTGCAACCCGGGCGGAACACAACTGAGCATCTCTGAGCTGGTTATTGCTAAGCAAGTGCCGCTTCATGATGAAACTTTCCATCACTTTAATGATGATTGAGAGTGGACTGATGGGGTGGGTTGGACTCAGAGTCATACAGTCGTACAGCTTAGAAGCAGGCGCTTCGGCCCACCGCGTCCATGCCGACCATAATGCCTATCGATACTCATCCCACCTGCCTGCATTAATTTCATATCCCTCTATGCCTTGCTCATTCAAGTACCTGTCCAGATGCCTCTTAAATGTTGCGACTGTTCCTGCCTCCATCAACTCCTCAGGCAGCTCATTCCAGATACCCACTATTGTTTGTGTGTAAATTTACCCCTTTGATCCCCTTTAACCATCCTCCCTCTAACCTTAAATCTTTGCCCAACAGTTTTAGTCACCCCTACCACGCTCTCTGGCTATCTACCCAACTATGCCTCTCATAATTTTATATCCCTCTATCATGTCCCCTCTCAGCCTCCTTCACTCCAGGGAAAACAGACCCAGCCTATCCAATCTCGTTTTATAAATCAAACCCTCCAAATCAGGCAACATCCTTGTGAATTTTTTCTGCACCCTCTCTAGCTTAATCATATCTTTCCTGTAGTGCGGCGACCAGAACTGCACACTAATGCGGCCTAACTAACGTTGTGTACAACTGTAACATGACGTTCCAACTCTTGTACTCAATGCCTCAGCTGAAGAAGGCAAGCATGCCATACGCCTTCTTCACCACCCTGTCTACCTGTGTTGCAACTTTCAGGGAACTATGTACTTGCACCCCAAGGTCTCTCTGCTCAAGAACACTTCCCAGGGCCCTGCCATTCACTGTATATGTTCTGCCCTGGTTTCACTTCCCAAAATGCATCACTTCACACTTGTCTGCGTTAAATTCCGTTTGTCACTCCCTTGCCCACTTTCCCAGTTGATCTATATCCTGTTGTAACCTTAGTCAATCTTCTTCACTGTTCACTATACCACCAATTTTGGTGTCATCTGCAAATTTACTAATGATGGCCCTGACATTTACATCCAAGTCATTAATATATATGACAAACAACAGAGAGCCCAGCACTGAGCCCTGCGGCACACCACTGGTCACTGGCCTCCAATCTGAAAAACAGCCCTCCACTACCACCGTCTGCCTCCTATCACCAAGCCAATTTTGTATCCAAATTGCCAACTCAGCCTGGATCCCATGTGTTCCAAACTTCTGGACCAATCTGCCATGCGGGACCTTGTCAAATGCCTTGGTAAAGTCCATGTAGACAACGTCCATTGCCCTGCCCTCGTCAATCCTCTTGGTCACCTCCACGAAAATCTCAATCAAATTCGTGAGCCTTGATTTCCCACGCAAAAAGCCATGCTGACTATCTCTAATCAGACCGTGCCTTTCCAGATGTTTCTAAATCCTATCTCTCAGAATCCCTTCCAATAGGTTTGCCACCACTGATGTAAGGCTCACCGGCCTATAGTTCCCTGGAATGTCCCTGCTGCCCTTCTTAAATAAAGGCACAATATTAGCTATCCTACAGTCTTCAGTATTGTGCAATAAAAATGGCCAATGAATAATTTTTTTGCAAAGGTGCCTCTTCAATGCCTTTTCCTACAGTATCATCATATCCCTTTATATCGTTGGTATTTAGAAATCTGTTGATCTCTCCTTTAAGCGTACTCAATGACTGAGCTGTCACAGTCCTCTGGGGTAGATAATTCCAAAGATTTACAAATCTCTGAATAAATACATTTCTCCTCATTTCTGCCATAAGTAACTTTCCCCTTATTATGAAATTGTGTCCCCTGGTTCTAGACTCCCCAACCAGGGGAAATGTCTTAGCTGCAACTAGTCTGTCTATCCCTTTAATTATTTTGTAGGTTTCAATCAGATCACATTTCATTCTTCAAAATTGTAGTGAATGCAGTCCCAGTTTGTCCAATCTCTCCTCGTAGGACAGTCCCATCATCCAAGGAACACGTTTGATGAAACTTCGTTCACTTCCTCTGGGGCATTAATACCCTTCCTTCGGTAAGGGGACTAAAAGTGCACACAGCACTCCAAGTGCTGTTAACCAATGTTTTATTCATTGCTCCTGGACTCGAAACCTCTTGCAATGGAGGCCAGAATTCCATTTGCCTTCTAATTGCTTGCTGCACGTACATTTCAGCTTCCAGTGGTTTATTGACAAGGACTCCTATGTACCTTTGTATATCTACACTTTCTAATTTCTTACCATTTAAGAAATACTGTGCACATCTATTCATCCGACTGGGGTTGATAACCTCACATTTTTCCACATTATATTCTATCTGCCATGTTCTTGCCCACTCACTAAGTCTGTCCAAATCCCCTTGAAGCCGCTTTGCACCTTCCTCGCAACAGACATTCCTATCTAGTTTTGTGCATCCACAAACTTGGAAACATTACATTTGGTCTCCACATCCAATCATTTATATACATTGTGAACAACTGGGGACAAAGTACTGATCCCTGTGGTACCCCACTAGTCACAGATTGGCAATGCGACAATAACACATTTATTCCTACATTCAGCTTTCTGCCTGTCAACCATTCTTTAATCCATGACAGTAAAATACCTCCTAGCCCATTTGCTTTAATTTTGCTAACTAACCTCCTATGGGGGACTTTATCAAAAGCCTTCTAAAAATCCAAGTATACCACGTCCACCGATTCTTCTTTATCAATTCTGTTGGTAACATCCTCAAAAAACTCCAACAGGTTCGTCAAACAAGATTTCCCATTCATAAATCCACATTGACTATGCCCAATCAGATCATTATTACCCAATTGTCCATTTATTGCATCCTTTAGAATAGATTCTAGCATTTTTCCAGCGATTATGTAAGGCTAACAGGCCTTTAATTCTCTGTTTACTCTCTCCTTCCCTTCTTAAATAGTGGGGTGACGTTGTGACCTTCCAATCTGCAGGAACTATTCCAGAATCTATAGAATTTTGGAAGATAACCACTAATGCATCCACTATTTTCATAGTTACCTCTTTCAACACTCTGGATGCAGAATATCTGGTCCTGGGGACTTATCGACCTTCAGCCCCATTAATTTCTCCAATACAAACTTCTTCCTAATACTAATTTCCTTCAATACCCATTTCTCCTAATCCCTTGGATCTCGAATTCTGGAAGATTTCTTGTATCTTCTTCAGTGAAGACAAACACAAAGTAATTAGCTTCTCGACTATTTCTCTATTTCCCATTGTAAATTCTCCTGACTCTGCCTGTAATGGATCCACATTTGTCTTCGTGAGACGTTTCCTTTTTAGCAACCTGTGGAAGCTTTTACAGTCTGTTTTAATACTTTTTGCTAGCTTGCATTCATTTTCTCTTCTCCCTTTCTTTATCAGTTTCTTGGTCCTCCTTTGCTGTATTCTAAAATCCTTCCAATCACAGGTTTACTATTATTTTTTGGTAACGTCATGGGCCTTTTCTTTTAATCTTATACAATCCGTAACATCCTTTGCTATCCATGTTGACTGCCTTTGTGTTCCAGTTACACAGATCATTGATGAGATCGCATCAGGAATAATGTGGGCAGTTTTGGTCTCCATATTTAAGGAAGGATGTCAATGCGTTGGAGGTGGTTCACAGGAGGTTTATTAGATTGATCCCTGGAATAAGCACCTTATCTTATGAGGAAAGGTTGGATAGACTGGGCTTGTTTTCACTGGAGTGTCGAAGAGTGAGGGGAGACTTGATTGAAGTTTATAAGATCTTGATCTGTCATGACAAGGTGGATGTAGGGGAGTCCAGAACTAGGGGGCACTGTTTTGTTATTAGGGGCCACTATTTTAGGACAGAGATGAGGAGATTTTTTTCTCTCTCGGAGGGTTGTGTGACTTTGGAATTCTCTGCCTCAGAAGGTGGTGGAGGCGGGATCATTGAATATTTTTAAGGCAGAGGTAGATAGCTTCTTGTTAGGCAAAGGAATCAAAGGTTATCAAGGGTAGATGTGAGTGTAGAATTCGAGACAGAAATTAGCCTTGATCTTATTGAATGGTGGAGCAGGGTCGATGGGCGGAATGACCTGATTATGCTCCTAATTCATATGTTTGTATGTTAACCTGATGCATCACCTGTAGCTAACTAAGGAAGTTAAGGATGATATCAAATTTAAAGAAAAGGCCTACAATGCTGTGAAGATTACTGGCATGTCATAACATTGGGAACAAAATGAAATTAGTAAATGATGACTAAAGAAACGAGGAAGAAATTACAATTTGAGAGCAAACTAGCAAGAAATATAAAAACAGACAGAAAGAGCGTCTACAAATATATGACAAGAAAAAGAGTAGCTAATGTAAATGTCGGTCCCTAAGAGGTTGAGCCAGGGGAATTAATAATGGAAAAAAGACAATGGCAGAGACTTTGAACCAGTATTTTGTAACTGTCTTCAGATACTAAAAGCATCCTAAAAATAAGAGAAAATCAGAGAGGAATGGAACGGTGGAACTTAAAACAATCGCTATCAGCAAAGAACGAAAATACGAGCTAAACTAATGGGACTAAGGCTGATAAGTCCACTGGTCCTGATGGCCTGCATCCCAGGATCATAAAAGAAGTGGTGTAAGAGAAAATGGATGCATTGGTTGTAATCTTCTAAAATTCCCTATATCCTGTAAAGGTCCCAGTGGATTGGAAGACCGCAGATGTAACACTATATTCAAAAAGCATGGAGACAGAAAGCAGGGTACTATAGGCTAATTGGCCGACATTACACCATTGGGAAAATGTTGGAATCCACCTTTCTTACTCTTTTCATGAGATCTAGGCAAGGCCAGCATTTGTTGCCCATCCCTAATTGCCCTTCAGAAGGAGTGGGATTTTGCTTCTTGAACTGCTGCAGTCCATTTGGTGCGGGTACACCCATAGTGCTGTTAGGGAGGGTGTTCCAAGATTTTGACCTAGCGACAGTGAAGGAGAACGATGGCATATTTCCCGGTAAAGATGGTGAGTAGCTTGGAGGGGAACTTTCAGGTGGTGATGGTCCCACGCACATACTGCCTTGTCCTTCCAGGTGGTCGAGGTTGCGAATTTTGAGGGTGCTGTCAATGGAGGCGTGGTGAGTTTCTGCAGTGCATCTCGGAAACGGTACACAGTACTGCCACTTTGTGTTAAGAAGTCGTAGCAGGACATTTAGAAAATCTTAGCACAAGCAAGCAGAAACATGCAAGATTATTAGGTCACTAAAAGTTACTAACCAGATTCCTAATTATTGCAATTTAGCTATTATAAATTAACAAATAACTTATTAGCATAAACTAACATGTAGCTTTATTAGACCCATTCTTTGTAGTATTGTAAAGTTGAAAATCTTAGGAGATAGGGCACAATATGGATAAGATGTCAGGGAGAGGGATTCTGGGATTATTATGTCACGTTTTAAAATGTTTACTTGCAGCAAAAGGGTGAGACCCTGAAAGCAGACAGTAAAAAAAGATTCTGTGTAGATTTGACTGGTAGTGAGAAAGACATGCTCGAAATGTAAAAGCATTGAGATAAAGTAGTCAACACGAAGGAAAATTACTTGTACAAATCTAAAAGGTTAACAGCCACCATAAAACGATCCTTGGTTAGTTAAGAAATGCATCCTTTAATACAAGACTAATCACTTATTGGGAAAGGGGAGGGTTAACTGGAAACGTACTGCTGTTTGGCAGAGAACATCAAAGACAACAAGAGACAAGTGAAACTACGAGACACACACACACACACACAAACACACACACACACACACAGACACAGACATTGCAAAGATTGAGGACCCAAAGCTGCAAAAGAAAATAGTCATGCGCTCTACCGCCCAGTTTCTGACATCATCTGACTATCATTAGACTGTTAATCGCTGCCTAATTTTGTAACTAATAGTTTAATCTGAAAAATTAACAAACTTGGCTTGAGCTTTGTCTTCGTAAAGTCGATTCACAACAATCTGTTGTGCTGCCAAGACTGTTTCCATCTTAGAAGGCGATTTCAAACACACCTATTTTATCAAATCTTACAGTCAATATTGTTTTCTGAAAAGCAAATTGCATTTGACAAATTTATTAGAATTCTTTGAGGATGTATTGAGCATTGTATTGAGTAGATCCACAGTATTTGGATTTCCAAAGACATTCGATAAGGTGCCACATGAAAGCTTACCACACAAGGTTCATGGTTTTGGTGTTAAAATGTTAACGTGGATCGACGATTGGCTACCGAACAGGAAACAGAGAGTCACGATAAATGGGGCATTTTCACTTTGGCAAATTGTAGCCAGTCGGGTGCAAGAGACAGCACTGCTGCAGTCTTAACTGTTTGCAATTTAGATTAATGACTTGGCTGAAGGGTTATAGGATATTGTAGCCAAATTTGCTCTCGATACAAGGATAGATGGAAAGGAAAATTATGATGAGGATGCAGAGAGTCTGCAAAGTGATTATAGATAGGCTAAGTGAGTAGGCAGATGGAGGATAATTTAGGAAAATGTGAGGTTATTCATTTTGGTAGGAAGAATAGAAAAGCAGAATGGCATTTAAATGAAGAGAGACTACAGATTGCTGCTGTTTAGAGGGGTCTGGGTATCCTCGGACATAAATCACAACAGAAGTTATCTTGCAGGTACAGCAAATAATTAGGAATGCAAACAGAATGTTGGCCTCGATTGCAAGGGAGATGGAAAGTCAAAATAGGGAGGTCTTGCTAGAACTGTGCATGGAGTTGGTGAGATCACACCTACAGTACTGTGTACAGTTTTATTTTCTTTAAGGAGAGATATACTTTCATTGGCAACAGTTCAGCGAATGTTCACTAGGTTTATTTCTAAGATGAAGGGGTTGTCTTATGAGGAAAGGTTAGGCAGGTTGGGCCTTTGCTGTTTGGAGTTCAGAAGAATGAGATCTGATCTTATTGAAACATATTCTGAGAGGGCTTGACAGGGTAGATGCAGAGAATGTGTTTCGTCTCTTGGGGCAATCGAGAGCTAGGGGATTCAGTTTATTTCGATTAAATGGCCTTTGGTCACGCGCCTTTTTGAAAGCCCATTTACATAACATCAACCACACTACCCTTCTCCACTCTACCTGTAACATCATTAAAGAACTCGATCAAGCTTGCCAGAAATGCTTTGCTATTGATATATCCATGCTGGTTGTCATATATCAACACATTTCTTTCCAAGCAGCAGCTATTTTTCTTCTATACTATGACCTTTTGAAGCTCTTCACCGCCGATGTTACGCTGACTGATCTATAGTTACAGGGTTTACCTATCTCTCCTTTTTTTTAAACAGGGGGTAACGTTTGCAACCCTCCAGTCTTCTGGCTCCACTCCTATATATTAGGAGTGACAGATTCTGGCCTGTACCTCGGCTATTTTCCCCATTCCTTATCTCAGCTACTGCTCATACATCCCATTTATTGGAACATGGGGAGATAAAAACAGGAGTAGGTCATTCAGCCCCTCGAGCCTGTCCTGCCATTCAATGCGATCATGGCTGATCCGCGGCCTAACTCCAAATACCTACCTTGTCCCATATCCTTTAATATCCCAAACTCCTCATACATCTCCTTCAGACTGAGTAAATGATCTACTGAATTGAAATGGGTTAACTGAACCTGTTTGTTCAGTGTCTGTAATTAACGTCAGTCTCCAAGGATCCTAATTGTGCCACTGGAGTGTTGCTCCCTTCTATTAATAAGGAACTCGTTTGAACGTAATATCACATAGTGTCAGTGGGAGCATAACCTCCAGCACTAACAGAGATCTGAAACTCCAGAGAAAGAGGCGACATTCAATCTGAAAAGAAAAGATTGGAATATTGCAACGATGGTTTCGAAATTGGGAACAGTAGATTTGAATATTACATCAACTGATCAGAATCTGAAAACAGTGGATTGGAATATTACATCAATGGGCAGGAGTTTCTCCTTGGAATTTGACTATCTCCCCAGATATCATGGGACTCATTCATTAGAAACGTGGTTGTTAAACACATTTCTAATTATTCAAAGCATTTACTTTCCTATCCTCGTTATTGTTGGCGTCCCTGGTAAGTCTCTAAATCAGCTATTAATTTTATAAAACATGTTTAATTGTCGTATTGTCCTTGTCATTTACTCTCCCTTCCTCACTGGCGTTGTTGTTCCTGGTACGTTCCTGTATCCAGCTATGAACTCCACAAAATTTTGAGACCTGTATTAAAATTTTTGTAATTTACTCTCTCATCTTTTCTGTTTTTGTTGTCCCTGTTCAGTTTCAATTTCCAGCTTATACATCTGTAAACCACATTTCACTGTATTACGGTTCCTGTTATGCATTTATTGTGAAGGCCAAGTCCATTGTCTTCGGTCCCCATCACAATTTCCATTCCCACTCCAGCAATACCATCTTTGGGCAATGTTTGAGGCTGAGCAAGACTGTTCACCACCGCAGTGACCCCTTTGACCCTGAGGTGAGCTCCAACCTCAAATCGTCTCCATCACCAGTACTGTCTACTACCACATCCGTAATCTTGTCTATGTCCACCTCTACCTCAACCCATCTGCTGCATACACAATTATCCATGCCTTTTTTCCACCTAGACTTAGCTGGCAAGGCGGTGGCGTACTGGTATTGTCACTGGACTCGTAAGGCAGAATATCAGGGTATTTGTCTGAAGGCAGGGGTTCGAATCCCACCACAGCAGAAAGTGGAATTTGAATTTAATTAATTAAAAAGCTCGTCTAAAGATGGCCATGAAGCCATTGTCGATTGCTTCAAAATTCCATCTGGTTCACTAATGCCCTTCAGGGATGGAAATCTTCGATCCTTACCAGGTCTGTTCTCCATGTGCTTCCAGACCCACAGCAATGTGGTTGACTCTTACATGCCCTCTGAAATGGCCTAGCATGCCACTCAGTTGTATCTACTCACGACGATGTCTACAAAAAGAAATTAAACCAAACGGATCACCCAGCATCGACAATGGCAAACCCAGCCCTGTCGATCCTGCAAAGTCCTACTTACTAACATCTGGCGACTTGTGCCAAAGTTGGGAGAGCTGGCCAACAGAGTAATCAAGCAACAGCTTGACATAGTCATACTCACGGAATCATACATTCCAAATAAGGTGCCTTACCATCCCTGGGCATGTCCTGTCCCACTGGCAGTGCAGAGCCAGCAGAGCTGGTGGCACAGTAGTACACAGTAGCGATGGAATTTCCATGAGAATCCTGAACATCGACTCCAGGCCTCATGGCATCAGGTCAAACATTGGCAAGGAAACATCCTGCTGATTATCACCTGTTACTCTGCCTCAGCTGATAAGTCAGTACTCCTTCGTGTTGAGCAAAACTTGGAGGAAGCACTGAGGGTGGCATGGGCGCAGAATGTACATTACTAAAAGTGGCTCAGTTATAGTACGACTGACCGATCTGGCCGAGTCCTAAAGGAGATAGCTGCCAGATTGGGTCTGTGGCAGGTGGTGAGGGGAAAACGTGCTTGACCTAGTCCTCAGCAATCTTCCTGCCACAGATGCATCTGTCCATGACAGCATTAGTAGAAGTGACCACCGCACAGTCCTTGTGAAGACGAAGTCCCGCCTTCACATTGAGGATACCCTCCATCGTGCTGTGTGGCACTATCACCGTGCTGAATGGGATAGATTTCGAACAGACATAGCATTGCAAAACTGGACATCCATGAGGCGCTGTGGGCCATCAGCAGCAGCAGAATTGTATGCAACCACAATGTGTAACCTCATGGCACAACATGTCCCCCACTCTACCATTACCATCAACCCAGGAGACTAACCCTAGTTCAATGAAGAGTGCAGGAGGGCATGCCAGGAGCAGCACCAGGCATACCTCAAAATGAGGTGTCAACCTGGTGAAGCTACAACAAAGGACTACTTGCGTGTGTGCCAAACTGCGGAAGCAGCATGCAATAGACAGAGCCAAGCGATCCCATAACCAACGGATCAAATCTAAGCTCTGCAGTCTGCCACATCCAGCCGTGAATGGTGCTGGATAATTAGACAACTAACTGGAGGAGGTGGCTCCACAATATCCCCATCCTCAATGATGGTGGAGCCAGCGCATCAGTGCAAAAGATAAGGCTGAAGCTTTTGCAACAATCTTCAGCCAGAAGTGCCGTGTTGATGATCCATCTGGGCCTCCACCTGAAGTCCCCAAAATGTCAGATGCCAGACCTCAGCCATATCGATTCGCTACATCTGATATCTAGAAACGACTGAAGGCAGTTAATGCTGCAAAGGCTATGGGTCGTGACAATTTTCTGGCAATATTACTGAGGACCTGTGCTCCAGAACTTGCCACACACCTAGCTAAGCTGTTCCAGTACAGCTACAACACTGGCATCTACCCGACAAGGTGGAAAATTGCCCAGGTCTGTCTTGTACACATAAAGCAGGACAAGTCCAACCAGGCCATTTACCACTCATCAGTCTACTCTCAATCATCAGTAAAGTGATGGAAGGTGTCATCAACAGTGCCATCAAGCAACACTCGCTTCGCAATAATCTGCTCAGTGACGCTCAGTTTGAGTTCTGCCAGGGCCACTTAGCTCCCGAGTGCATTACAGCCATGGTTCACACATGGACTAAAGAGCTGATCTCAAGAGGTGAGGTGAGAGTGACTGCCCTTGACAGCAAAGCAGCATTTGACCGAGTATGGCATCAAGTAGCCCTCGCAAAACTGAAGTAAATGGGAATCAGGGAGAAACCACTGCTGATTGGAGTCATACCGAGCGCAAAGGAAAATGGTTATGGCTGATGGAGGTCAATCATCTGAGTTCCATGACATCACTACGCGAGTTCCTCAGGGTAATGTCCCAGGCCCAACCATCTTCAGCTGCTTCATCAATAAATAAGGTCAGAAGTGGTGATGTTCACTGATGGTTGCACAATGTTCTGCACCATTCACGACTCCTCAGATACTGAAGCAGCCCGTGTAGAAATGCAACAAGACCTGGATAATATTCATGCTCGGGCTGAAAAGTGACAAGTAGCATTCACGCCACACAAGTGCCAGGCAATGACCATTTCCAACAAGAGAGAATCTAAACATCTCCCCTTGACATTCAATGGCATTACCATCGCTGAATCCCCCATTATCAGCATCCTAGGGGCTACCATTGATCAGAAACTGAACTGGAGTAGCCATATAAATACCGTGGCTACAAGAGCAGGTCAGTGACTAGGAATCCTGCATCGTGCAACTCATCTCCTGACTCCCCAAATCTTGTCCACCATCTACAAGGCATAGGTCAGGAGTGTTATGGAATACTTTCCATTTGCCTGGAATGGGTGCAGCTCCAACAACTCTCTAGAAGCTCGACACCATCCAGGACAAAGCAGCCCGCTTGATTGGCACTCCATGCGCAAACATTCACTCCCACCACCGACGCACAGTGGCAGCAGTGTGTACCATCTACAAGATACACTGCAGCAATGCACCAAGGCTCCTTAAACAGCATCTTACAAACCCGCGACCTCTACCAACTAGAAAGAAAGGGCACAAAATGCATTGAAACACCATCAAATGCAAGTTCCCTCCAATTCACACACCATCCTGACTTGGGATTACATCGCCATTCCTTCACTGTCGCTGGGTCAAAATCCTGGAACACCCTGCCTAACAGCACTGTGGGTATACCTACCTCACATGGACTGCAGCGGTTCAAGAAGGCAGGTCACCACCACCTTCTCATGGGCAATGAGGAATGGGCAATAAATGCTGGCCTGGCCAGCGACGCCCACATCCCCTGCATGAATAAAAAAATGAAATGTTGTTCTAGCCAGCCTGACAATTACAAGCCTCCATAAACGTCATCTCATCCAAATCTCTGCTGACCTATCCTCACTCACACAAAGTCCCGTTCACCTATCACTCCCGTGCTCACTGACCTACATTGGGTCCCTGTCTGGTAACACCACAATCTGAAATTCTCATCCTTGTGTCCCAACCCCTTCCATTAGTTGCAAGCATTAGCCCTTCACCGCAATCATGCAAATATTTCCCCTTCAGATATTTATCCAGTTCTTTTTTAAAGTTCATTTATTTTCCTCCATATCTCTCACTGTCATTCTGTCTCTGTCTGTGTTTCTCTTTCTTTCTTTCTTTCTTTCTATCTCCCTGTCTCTCTTTTCCTCTTCTCACTGTCTCTTTCTCATAAAATCGTAGACTTCTGCATAGCTAAAAGAGGCGATTCTGCTCATTGTGTCCATGCCGTCTCTTTTAAGGAACTATTTTATTAGTTCTGCTCCCCTCCTCTTCCCCCATAGCTTGCAAATACGTGTTTCGATAACATATACCTTGTTCTCTTTTGAAAGTTGTTATTGAATGCGATTCTTCCATCATGTTTTCAGGCAGTGAATTCCAGTTCCCAACAATTCCCGGTGTGGCATCAATCAGCCATTTTGGCAGATTGACACACGTATTTGGCCGACAGCCATTCTCACTGTATTTGACCGTTAACAGAGAACCAGGATGTGGTTTCTCTGTGAATGAAGGCAAACACCTCTGTTCACGGCTCATGATGTCCAGACGGACACCCTCAACACCCAACGCTACCAACCAGCCACGCACAAATAACACCTGCACACCAAAAGAAAAGGAACCACCAGAAACATCGTGGCGCATACGATAATCAAGATTACATTAACGGTTTAGACGTGAATATAGGGGGTATGATCAGTAAGCTCGCAGATGACACAAACATTGGTGGTGTCCTAAATAGTGAGGAGGAAAGCCTTAGATGACAGGACGATACAGATGGTCTTGTTAGTTGGGCGGATCAGTGGCAAATGGAATTTAAGCCTGAGAAATGTGAGGTGATGCATTTTGGGAGGACTAACAAGGCAAGGGAATATACAATGGATAGCAGGACCCTAGGAAGTACAGAGGGTCAGAGGGACTTTGGTGTACTTGCCCATAGATCACTGAAGGGAGCAGCACAGGTAGATAAGGTGATTCGGAAGGCATTTGGGATACTTGCCTTTATTATCCGAGGCATAGAATATAAACGCAGGTAGGTTATGATGGTGCTGTATAAAACGCTAGTTAGGCCACAGCTGGAGTACTGTGTACAGTTCTGGGCACCACACTATAGGAAGGATGTGATTGCACTGGAGAGGGTGCAGAGGAGATTTACCGGGATGTTGTCTGGGCTAGAGCAATTCAGCCACGAGGAGAGACTGGATAGGCTAGGGTTGTTTTCCTTAGAGCAGAGAAGGCTGAGGGCGGACCAGATTGAGGTATACAAAATTATGAGGAGCATTGAGGGTATAGATAGGAAGAAACTTTTTCCCTTAGTGGAGGGGTCAATAACCAGGGGGCATAGATTGAAGATAAGGGGCAGGAGGTTCAGAGGGGATTTGAGGAAAGAATGTTTCACCCAGAGGGTGGTTGGTATCTGGGACACACTGCCTGAAGAGGTGGTAGAGGCAGGAACCCTCACAAAATTTAATAAGTATTTAGATGAGCACTTGAAACGCCATAGCATTCAAGACTACGGGCCACCTGCAGAAATATGGGATTAGAATAGGTGTTTGATGGCCAGTACAGACACTATGGGCCGAAGTGCCTGTTTCTGTGCTGTACAATTCTACGAAACTATGAAGAACCAGCACTTCAGATAGCTGAACCACTCGGAAGGAGCCCTCCAGCTCATGTTGGAGCAGCTGCTGAAATATGTGCTTTTCTGCTGCATCCTTCGTGTGATCACCATTGTTGGAACGCAGATCTTGCCACCAAACACCAGGAAACTACCTCAGGAGGGAAAGAAGGACTAGAAACGATTGAAACCATAGAAAATTACAGTGCAGAAAGAGGCCATTCAGCCCATCGTGTCTGCTCCAGATCAAATAAGCTAGCCACCCAATCTAATGCCACCTTCCAGCATCTGGTCCGTAGCCTTGCAGTTGCTGAATATCAGGTGCATTTCCAGGTACTTTTTATAAGAGTTGAAGGTTTCTGCCTCATCCACTTATCCTGGCAGTGAATTCCGGACAACCACCACCCTATGGTGAAAATGGTTTTCCTCATGTCCAGTCTAATTCTTCTATCAATCACCTCAAATATGTGTCTCCTGGTAATTGCCCACTCTACTAGGGGCAACAGGTCCTTCCTTTCTACTCCATCTTGGCACCTCATAATTTTGTACACCTCAATTAAGTCGCCTTCAGCCTCCTCTGCTCTAAGAAAAACAACCGTAGTCGATCCAACCTTTCCTCATTGCTGCAACATTCTAGACCTGGCAACATTATTGTAAATCTCTGTACTCTCTCCGGAACAATTATGTCATTCCTGTAATGTGCTGACCACATCTGTATGCAATACTCCAGCTGTGGCCTAATCAGCATTTATACAGTTCCAGCGTTACATCCCTGCTTTGTTATTCTATACCTTGGCCAATAAAGGAATACATTCATATACCTTCTTTACCACTCTATCTACCTGTCCTGCTACCTTCACAGAACTGTAGACATGTACTCCAGGGTATCTCATTTCTTCTACCCCCCCAATTCCCTCCCTTTTAATGTGTATGACCTTGCTTTGTTTGCCTCCATACACTTCTCCGGATTGACATCCACTTGCCACTTTTCCGCCCACTCAACCAAACCATTGATAACATTCTGTAGTCTACAGCTATCCTCTCTACTATCAACTACACGGCCAATTTTTGTGTCATCTGCAAATTTCCCAATCATGCCTCCCACGTTTAAGTCCAAATTATTAATACATACCACAAACAGCAAGCGACCATTCACTGTGCCCTGTGGAACGCCACTGGAAAAAGCTTTCCATTCACAAAAACATTTATCACCACTCCACATTGTTTTCCTGTCACTGAGCCAATTTTGTATCCAATTTGGCACATTCCCCTGCATCCCATCGGCTTTCATTTTATTGACCAGTCTGCCATGTGTTATCTTTTTAAATGCCTTACGAAAATCCATATAGACCACATCGACTGCACTACACTCATCAATCCTCCTTGTTACTTCCTCAACAAGTTCAAGCACGTTATCACAGTCAGGTTAGTACATTCCATTCAAAAACAAAAACTCATCAAGAAAGTCGCACCCATGGCTGACTCAGGAAATTAAGGACAGTATTAAACTAAAAGAAGAAGCTTGCAATGTGGCAACAATCGTAGTAATTCTGAGGATTGGGAGTGTTTTAGAAACCAGCAAAGGGTCACCAAAAGTTTATAAAACTGGAAAAATAGAAGATGAGAGTAAACTAACCAGCAACACAAAAACAGTTTGTAAGAGCTTTGAGAAGTACATAAAACGGAACCGATTAGCCAAAGTAAACGTTGATCCCTTAGAGGCAGAGACAGAAATTATCTTGGGGAATGAGGAAATGGCAGAGGCATTGAAGAAATATTTTGTGTCCATATCAAAGGTTCCATATCAGAAACAGACGGTAACCTCGGGGGTAAAAAGAGTGGGGAAATTAAGGATATTGATAACAGCCTAGAAAATGTAATGGAGTAATGGAGTATATTTGCGCGTTGGCTGCACCCGAGACACTACACGTGTAGTGTCTCCTAGCCACCCTCCTCCTCTAACCCAAAGAAAAAGGACTCTGGAGGGTTGATAAGGTAAGTTTTTTATTTAAAAAGTTCTGTCCGTCGGATTGCTAAGCTAACAAGATTTGACTTTTTTTTTTGGTTTTTCAGTAGATTTGTTGGGAATTTAGAATAGTGGGAATGGAGGTTAAGGCAGTTGAATGTTCCTCCTGCAGAAAGTGGGAGGTGAGGGTCGCCAAGAGTGTCCCCGCTGACTGCATCTGCGGGAAGTTCACCCAAATCCAGCTCCTCGAGAACCGCGTTAGGGAACTGGAGCTGGAGCTGGATGAACTTCGGATCATTCGGGAGGCGGAGGGGGTTATTCAGAGGAGTTATAGGGAGGCAGTCACACCGCAGGTAAAAATGTAGGTGGATGGGTTACCGTCAGGGGAAGGAGAGGGAACCAGCAGGCAGTGCAGGGATCCCCTGTGGCCGTTTCCCTCAACAACAGGTATACCGTTTTGGATACTGTTGGGGGGGATGACTTACCACGGGTAAGCAATGGGGTACAGGTCTCTGGCACAGAGTTTGTCCCTGTTGCTCAGAAGGGAAGGGGGAAGAGGAACAGAGCATTAGTCATTGGGGACTCCATAGTTAGGGGAACAGATAGGAGGTTCTGTGGGAACGAGAGAGACTCACGGTTGGTGTGTTGCCTCCCAGGTGCCAGGGTTCATGATGTCTCGGATCGTATTTTTGGGATCCTTAAGGGGGAGGGGGAGCAGCCCCAAGTCGTGGTCCACATAGGCACCAACGACATAGGTAGGAAGAGAGATGGGCATTTAAGGCAGAAATTCAGGGAGCTAGGGTGGAAGCTTAGAGCGAGAACAAACAGAGTTGTTATCTCTGGGTTGTTGCCCGTGCCACGTGCGAGCGAAGCGAGGAATAGGGAGAGAGAGGAGATGAACACGTGGCTGCAGGGATGGTGCAGGAGGGAGGGTTATTGTTTCCTGGAAAATTGGGGCTCTTTCTGGGGTAGGTGGGACCTCTACAAACAGGATGGTCTTCACCTGAACCAGAGAGGAATCAATATCCTGGGGGGAGATTTGCTCGTGCTCTTTGGGGGGGTTTAACCTAATTCAGCAGGGGAATGGGAATCTAAATTGTAGTACCAGTGCACAGGATGTTGAGAGTAGTGAGGTCAGGGAAAAGGTTACAAGGACGCAAGAGGGCACTGGCAAGCAAGAACTTGGGTGAAAGTGTGTCTCCGTGAACGCCAGGAGCATCCTGAATAAGGTGGGTGAGCTTGCAGCATGGGTTGGTACCTGGGATCTCGATGTTGTGGCCATTTCGGAGACATGGGTAGAGCAGGGACAGGATTGGTTGTTGCAGGTTCCGTGATTTAGATGCTTCAGGAAGAACAGAGAAGATGGTAAAAGAGGGGGGTGTGTGGCATTGTTAATCAAGGAGAGTATGACAGCGGCAGAAAGGACGTTTGAGGCCTCGTCTACTGAGGTAGTATGGGCCGAGGTTAGAAACAGGAGAGGAGGGGATCACCCTGTTAGGAGTTTTCTATAGACCTCCGAATAGTTCCAGAGATGTAGAGGAACGGATAGCGAAGATGATTCTCGACAGGAGCGAGAGTAACAGACTAGTGGTTATGGGGGACTTTAACTTTCCAAATATTGACTGGATATACTATAGTTCAAGTACTTTAGATGGGTCAGTTTTTGTCCAGTGTGTGCAGGAGGTTTTTCTGACACACTATGTAGACAGACCAACCAGGGGCGATGCCACATTGGATTTGGTACTGGGTAATGAACCCGGCCAGGTGTTAGATTTAGATGTAGGTGAGCACTTTGGTGATAGTGATCACAATTCGGTTAGGTTTACCTTCGCGATGGGCAGGGACAGGTATATACCGCAGGGCAAGAATTATAGGTGGGGGAAAGGAAATTATGATGCGATTAGGCAAGATTTAGGATGCGTAGGATGGGGAAGGAAACTGCAGGGGAGGGGAACAATAGAAATGTGGAGCTTATTCAAGGAGCAGCTACTGCGTGTCCTTGATAAGTATGTACCTGTGAGGCAGGGAGGAAGTTGTCGAGCGAGGGAGCCGTGGTTTACTAAAGAAGTTGAAGCGCTTGTCAAGAGGAAGAAGAAGGCTTATGTTCGGATGAGACGTGAAGGCTCAGTTAGGGCGCTTGAGAGTTACAAGCTCGCCAGGAAGGATCTGAAGGGGGAGATAAGAAGAGCAACGAGAGGACACGAGAAGTCATTGGCGGATAGGATCAAGGAAAACCCTAAGGCTTTCTATAGGTATATCAGGAATAAAAGAATGACTAGAGTTAGATTAGGGCCAATCAAGGATAGTAGTGGGAAGTTGTGTGTGGAATCAGAGGAGAGAGGGGAAGCATTAAATGAATATTTTTTGTCAGTATTTACAGTAGAGAAAGAAAATGTTGTCGAGGAGAACACTGAGATTCAGACGACTAGGCTAGATGGGATTGAGGTTCACAAGGAGGAAGTGTTAGCAATTTTGGAAAGTGTGAAAATAGATAAGTCCCCTGGGCCAGATGGGATTTATCCTAGGATTCTCTGGGAAGCCAGGGAGGAGATTGCAGAGCCTTTGTCCTTGAGCTTCATGTCGTCATTGTCGACAGGAATAGTGCCAGAAGACTGGAGGATATCAAATGTTGTCCCCTGGTTCAAGAAGGGGAGTAGAGAAGCCCTGGTAATTAGAGTCCTGTGAGCCTTACTTCGGTTGTGGGTAAAATGTTGGAAAAGGATATAACAGATAGGATTTATAATCATCTTGAAAAGAATAAGTTCATTAGCGATAGTCAGCACGGTTTTGTGAAGGGTAGGTCGTGCCTCACAAACCTTATTGAGTTTTTGGAGAAGGTGACCAAACAGGTCAATGAAGGTAAAGCAGTGGATGTGGTATATATGGATTTCAGTGAGGCGTTTGATAAGGTTCCCCAAGGTAGACGTTTGCAGAAAATACGGAAGTATGGGGTTGAAGGTGATTTAGAGCTTTGGATCAGAAATTGGCTTGCTGAAAGAAGGTTGTGGTTGCTGGCAAATGTCCATCCTGGAGTTTAGTTACTAGTGGTTTACCGCAAGGATCTGTTTTGGGGCCACTGCTGTTTGTCATTTTTTAAAATGACCTGGATGAGGGTGTATTAGGGTGGGTTAGTAAATTTGCGGATGACACGAAGGTCGGTGGAGTTGTGGATAGTGCCGAAGGATATTGTAGGGTACAGAGGGACATAGATAGGCTGCAGAGCTGGGCTGTGAAATGGCAAATTGAGTTTAATGCGGATAAGTGTGAGGTGATTCACTTTGGAAGGAGTAGCAGGAATGCAGAGTACTGGGCTAATGGGAAGATTCTTGGTAGTGTAATGAACAGAGAGATCTTGGTGTCCAGGTGCATAAATCTCTGACTGTTGCCACCCAGGTTAATAGGGCTGTTAAGAAGGCAGATGGTGTGTTAGCTTTCTTCAGTAGGGGGATCGAGTTTCGGAGCCACGAGGTCATGCTGCAGCTTTCCAAAACTCTGGTGAGGCCGCACCTGGAGTATTGCATGCAGTTCTGGTCACCGCATTATTGGAAGGATGTGGAAGCTTTGGAAAGGGTGCAGAGGAGATTTACTAGGATGTTGCCTGGTATGGAGGGAAGGTCTTTCGAGGAAAGGCTGAGGGACTTGAGGTTGTTTTCGTTAGAGAGAAGGAGGAGGAGAGGTGACTTAATAGAGACATATAAGATAATCAGAGGGTTAAATAGGGTGGATAGTGACAGTCATTTTCCTCGGATGGTGATGGCAAACACGAGGGGACATAGCTTTAAGTTAAGGGGTGATAGATATAGGACAGATGTTCGAGGTAGTTTCTTTACTCAGAGAGTAGCAGGGGCGTGGAACGCCCTGCCTGCAACATTAGTGGAGTCGCCAACTTTAAGTGCATGTAATTGGTCATTGGATAGACATATGGATGAAAATGGAATAGTGTATGTCAGATGGTTTCACAGGTCGGCGCAACATCGAGGGCCGAAGGGCCTGTACTGCACTGTAATGTTCTAATGTTCTAATGAAACTTGAGGGCCGATAATCTGACAAGTCCCCAGGAACAAATGACCTGCATCCTCGGGTTCTAAAATACATAGCTGCAGATATAATAGATATTCTGGCTATGATTTTCCAGAATTCCTCAGATTCAGGAATTGTCCCATCAGATTGGAAGTTCGAGAGAGAGAGAACAGCGGCAGCAGAGCATTTCTCGTGTATCGGCGGAGCGCACGCGGGACTGCTGGGTAAGTGAGGTTACATATTTGGGCAGTTGCTTTACCCGAAACACTGCTCGGGTAGTTTCTCCCACCCATCATCCTCCTCTAACCAAAAAAAAAAGTTCTGTCCGTCGGATTGCGAAGCTAACAAGTTTTGACTTTTTTTTTGGTTTTCAGTAGATTTGTTTGGAATTTAGAATAGTGAGAATGGAGGTTAAGGCAGTTGAATGTTCCTCCTGCAGAATGTGGGAGGTAAGTGTCGCCAAGGCTGTCCCTGCTGACTGCATCTGCGGGAAGTGCACCCAGCTCCAGCTCCTCGAGAACCGCGTTAAAGAACTGGAGCTGGAGCTGGATGAACTTCGGATCATTCGGGAGGCGGAGGGGGTTATTGAGAGGAGTGAGAGGGAGGGAGTCACACCTCAGGTAAAAGAAGTAGGTAGATGGGTTACCGTCAGGGGAAGGAGAGGGAACCAGCAGGCAGTGCAGGGATCCCCTGTGATCGTTTCCCTCAACAACAGGTATACCGTTTTGGATACTGTTGGGGGGGACGACTTACCAGGGGTAAGCAATGGGGTACAGGTCTCTGGTGCAGAGTCTGTCCCTGTTGCTCAGAAGGGAAGGGGGATGAGGAACAGAGCATTAATCATTGGGGACTCCATAGTTAGGGGAACAGATAGGAGGTTCTGTGGGAACGAGAGAGACTCACGGTTGGTGTGTTGCCTCCCAGGTGCCAGGGATCGTGATGTCTCGGATAGTGTTTTTGGGATCCTTAAGGGGGAGGGGGAGCAGCCCCAAGTCGTGGTCCACACAGGCACCAACGACATAGGTAGGAAGAGAGATGGGGATTGAAGACAGAAATTCAGGGAGCTAGGGTGGAAGCTGAGAGTGAGAACAAACAGAGTTGTTATCTCTGGTTTGTTGCCCGTGCCACGTGATAGCGAAGCAAGGAATAGGGAGAGAGAGGAGTTGAACACGTGGCTGCAGGGATGGTGTATGAGGGAGGGTTTTGGTTTCCTGGATAATTGGGGCTCTTTCTGGGGTAGGTGGGACCTCTACAAACAGGATGGTCTTCACCTGAACAAGAGGGGAACAAATATTCTGGGGCGGGGTGGGGGGGGAGATTTGCTAGTGCTCTTCGGGGGGGGGGGGTTTAAAGTAATTCAACAGGGGGATGGGAACCTAAATTGTCGTACCAGTGTACAGGATGTTGAGAGTAGTGAGGTCAGGGATAAGGTTACAAAGACGCAAGAGGGCACTGGCAAGCAAGAACTTGGTTTAAAGTGTGTCTACTTCAACGCCAGGAGTATCCAGAATAAGGTGGGTGAGCTTGCAGCATGGGTTGGTACCTGGGATCTCGATGTTGTGGCCATTTCGGAGACATGGGTAGAGCAGGGACAGGATTGGATGTTGCAGGTTCCGGGATTTAGATGTTTCAGTAAGAACAGAGAAGATGGTGAAAAAGGGGGTGTTGTGGCATTGTTAATCAAGGAGAGTATTACAGCGGCAGATAGGACGTTTGAGGACTCGTCTACTGAGGTAGTTAAGGCCGAGTTTAGAAACAGGAGAGGAGAGGTCACCCTGTTGGGAGTTTTCTATCGACCTCCGAATAGTTCCAGAGATGTAGAGGAAAGGATAGCGAAGATGATTCTCGACAGGAGCGAGAGTAACAGGGTTGTTGTTATGGGGGACTTTAACTTTCCAAATATTGACTGGATATACTATAGTTCGAGTACTTTAGATGGTTCAGTTTTTGTTCAGTGTGTGCAGGAGGGTTTTCTGACACAGTATGTAGACAGGCCAACCCGGGGCGATGCCACATCGGATTTGGTACTGGGTAATGAACCCGGCCAGGTGTTAGATTTAGATGTAGGTGAGCACTTTGGTGATAGTGACCCCAATTCGGTAAGGTTTACCTTAGCGATGGGCAGCAACAGGTAGATACCGCAGGGCAAGAATTATAGCTGGGGGAAAGGAAATTATGATGCGATTAGGCACGATTTAGGATGCGTAGGATGGGGAAAGAAACTGCAGGGGATGGGAACAATCGAAATGTGGAGCTTATTCAAGGAGCAGCTACTGCGTGTCCTTGATAAGTATGTACCTGTGAGGCAGGGAGGAAGTTGTCGAGCGAGGGAGCCATGGTTTACTAAAGAAGTTGAAGCGCTTGTCAAGAGGAAGAAGAAGGCTTATGTTCGGGTGAGTGTGAAGGCTCAGTTCGGGCGCTTGACAGTTACAAGATAGCCAGGAAGGATCTAAAGGGAGATCTTAGAAGAGCGAGGAGAGGACACGAGAAGTCATTGGCGGATAGGATGAAGGAAATCCCTAAGGCTTTCTGTAGGTATATCAGGAATAAAAGAATGACTGGAGTTAGATTAGGGCCAATCAAGGATAGTAGTGGGAAGTTGTGTGTGGAATCAGAGGAGATAGGGGAAGCGTTAAATGAATATTTTTCGTTAGTATTTACAGTAGAGAAAGCAAATGTTGTCGAGGAGAATACTGTGATTCAGTCTACTAGGCTAGATGGGATTGAGGTTCACAAGGAGGAAGTGTTAGCAATTTTGGAAAGTGCGAAAATAGATAAGTCCCCTGGGCCAGATGGGATTTATCCTAGGATTCTCTGGGATGCTAGGGAGGAGATTGCAGAGCCTTTGTCCTTGATCTTTATGTCGTCATTGTCGACAGGAATAGTGCCGGAAGACTGGAGGATAGCAAATGTTGTCCCTTTGTTCAAGAAGGGGAGTAGAGACAGCCCTGGTAATTATAGACCTGTAAGCCTCACTTCGGTTGTGGGTAAAATGTTGGAAAAGGTTATAAGAGATAGGATTTGTAATCATCTTGAAAAGAATAAGTTCATTAGCGATAGTCAGAACGGTTCTGTGAAGCGTAGGTCGTGCCTCGCAAACCTTATTGAGTTTTTTGCGAAGGTGACCAAACAGGTCAATGAGGGTAAAGCCGTGGATGTGGTGTATATGGATTTCAGTAAGGCGTTTGTTAAGGTTCCCCACGGTAGGCTATTGCAGAAAATACGGAAGTATGGGGTTGAAGGTGATTTAGAGCTTTTGATCAGAAATTGGCTAGCTGAAAGAAGTCAGAGGGTGGTGGTTGATGGCAAATGTTCATCCTGGTGTTTAGTTACTAGTGGTGTACCGCAAGGATCTGTTTTGGGGCCACTGCTGTTTGTCATTTTTATAAATGGCCTGGATGACGGTGTAGAAGGGTGGGTTTGTAAATTTGCGGATGACACGAAGGTCGGTGGAGTTGTGGCTAGTGCTGAAGGATGTTGTAGGTTACAGAGGGACATAGATAGGCTGCAGAGCTGGGCTGAGAGATGGCAAATGGAGTTTGATGCGGAAAAGTGTGAGGTGATTCACTTTGGAAGGACTAACAGGAATGCAGAGTACAGGGCTAACGGGAAGATTCTTGGTAGTGTAGATGAGCAGAGACATCTTGGTATTCAGGTACATAAATCCCTGAAAGTTGCCACCCAGGTTAATAGGGCTGTTAAGAAGGCATATGGTGTGTTAGCTTTTATTGCTATGGGGATCGATTTTCGGAGCCACGTGGTCATGCTGCAGCGATACAAAACTCTGGTGAGACCGCACCTGGAGTATTGCGTGCAGTTCTGGTCACCGCATTATAGGAAGGATGTCGAAGCTTTGGAAAGGGTGCAGAGGAGATTTACTAGGATGTTGCCTGGTATGGAGGGAAGGTCTTACGAGGAAAGGCTGAGGGACTTGAGGTTGTTTTCGTTAGAGAGAAGGAGGAGGAGAGGTGACTTAATAGAGACATATAAGATAATCAGAGGGTGAGATTGGGTGGATAGTGAGAGTCTTTTTCCTCGGATGTTGATGGCAAACACGAGGGGACATAGCTTTAAGTTGAGGGGTGATAGATATAGGACAGATGTCAGAGGTAGTTTCTTTACTCAGAGAGTAGTAGGGGCGTGGACCGCCCTGCCTGCAACAGTAGTAGACTCGCCAACTTTAAGGGCATTTAAGTGGTCATTGGATAGACATATGGATGAAAATGGAATAGTTTAGGTCAGATGGTTTCACAGGTCGGCGCATCATCGAGGGCCAAAGGGCCTGTACTGCGCTGTAATGTTCTAAGAAAATGTTACACCGCTTTTCAAGGATGGAGGTCAGGAGACAACAGGGAACTACAGGCCAGTTACCAAGCATCAGTCGTTGGGAAGATGCTGGAAACTAAAATTAAAGAAGTCTTAACATTGTACTTGGAAAAGCATCGTATGATTAGAACAAGTCGGCATGATTTTACTAAAGAATATCTTGTTTGACAAATTTATTAGAGTTTTTTGAGAATGTAACTGGTCGGGGAGGTAGTTGCTCGATGTTGTATTCCTGAATTTTCAAAGGCATTTGATAAGGTGCCACATAAAATATTAATAGGCAAAATAAGGGCACTGGTGTAGGGGGTATTATATTAGTTTGGATAGAGGACTGGTTAACAGACAGGAAGCAGAGACTTGTCATAAATGGGGCATTTTCAAGTTGGCAAGCAGTGAATAGCGGGATGCCGCAAGGATCCGTCCTGGGGCCTAAGCCGGATATTAATGACTTGGATGAAGAGAGAGGGAGTCATGTATCTATGTTTGCTGATGATACAAAGCTCGGTGGAAAGATAAGCTGCAGAAGAATTTAGAGAGGCTGTAAAGAGATATAGGCAGGTTATGTGACTGGGTACCAAGATGGCAAAGATAGATTTTTAATAGGATAAGGGTGTTTTATGCCCCTTGTTTGGTGGGAACAGACTTAACAGCAAAACAGCTTGTTGTGAATCGACTTTATTAAAACAAATAAAGAACAAAGAACAAGAACAGTACAGCACAGGAACAGGTCATTCGGCCCTGCAAGCCTGTGACAATCTTGATGCCAGCCTACACTAAAACCTTCTGCACTTCCGGGGTCCATATCCCTTTGATCCCATCCTATTCATGTATTTGTCAAGATGCCTCTTAAACGTCTCTTTGGCAGCTGCTTCCACCACCTCCCCCGGCAACAAGTTCCAGGCACTCACCACCCTCTGTGTAAAGAACTTGTCGCGCAGATCCCCTCTAAATTTTGCCCCTCTCACCTTAAACCTATGTCCCCTAGTAACTGACGCTTCCACCCTGGGAAAAACCTTCTGACTATCCACTCTGTCCATGCCACATATAACTTTGTAAACCTCTATCATGTCGCCCCTCCACCTACGTCGTTCCAGGGAAAACAATCCGAGTTATCCAACCTCTCCTCATAGCTAATGCATTCCAGACCAGGCAACATCCAGGTTATTCTCTTCTGTACCCTCTCCAAAGCCTCCATGTCCTTCTGGTAAAGTGGGCGGCACAGTGGCGCAGTGGTTAGCACTGCAGCCTCACAGCTCCAGGGATCCGGGTTCGATTCTGGGTACTGCCTGTGTGGAGTTTGCAAGTTCTTCTTGTGTCTGCGTGGGTTTTCTCCGGGTGCTCCGGTTTCCTCCCACAAGCCAAAAGACTTGCAGGTTGATAGGTAAATTGGACATTATGAATTGTCACTAGTATAGGTAGGTGGTAGGGCAATATAGGGACAGGTGGGGATGTTTGGTAGGAATATGGGATTAGTGTAGGATTCGTATAAATGGGTGGTTGATGGTCGGCACAGACTCGGTGGGCCGAAGGGCCTGTTTCAGTGCTGTATCTCTCTCTAATCTAATTGCACGCAATATTCTAAGTGTGGCCTAACTAAAGTTCTGTACAGCTGCAGCATGACTTGCCTATTTTTATACCCTATGCCCCGACCGATGAAGGCAAGCATGCCGTATGCCTTCTTGACTACGTTATCCACCTGCGCTGCCACTTTCAGTGACCTGTGGACCTGTACGCCCAGATCTCTCTGCCTGTCAATACTCCTAAGGATTCTGCCATTTACTGTATACTTCCCACCTGCATTAGACGTTCCAAAATGCATTATCTCACATTTGTCCGGATTAAAATCCATCTGCCATTTGTCCACCCAAATCTCCAACCGATCTATATCCTACTATATCCTCTGACAATCCTCATCACTTTCCGTAACTCCACCAACCTTTGTGTCATCCGCAAGCTTACTAATCAGACCAGCTACCATTTCCTCCACATCATTTATTTATAGTACAAACAGCAAAGGTCCCAGCTCTGATCCCTGCGCAACACCTCTAGTCACATCCCTCCATTCAGAAAAGCACCCTTCCACTGCTACCCTCTGTCTTCTGTGACAGAGCCAGTTCTGTATCCATCTTGCCAGCTCACCTCTGATCCCACGTGACTTCACCTTTTGTATCAGTCTGCCATGCGGGACCTTGTCAAAGGCTTTACTGAAGTCTATATAGAGAACTGCCCTTCCTTCATCAATCATCTTCGTCACTTCCTCAAAAAACTCAATCAAATTAGTGAGCCACGATCTCCCCTTCACAAAACCATGTTTCCTCTTGCTAATAAGTCCATTTGTTTCCAAATGGGAGTAAATCCTTTCCCTAAGAATCCTCCCTAATAGTTTCCCTACCATTGATGTTAGGCTCACCGGCCAATAATTTCCTGGATTATCCTTGCCGCCCTTAAACAAAGGAACAACATTGGCTATTCTCCAGTCCTCTGGGACCTCACCTGTAGCCAATGAGGGTGCAAAGTTTTCTGTCAAGGCCCCAGCAACTTCTTCCCTTGCCTCCCTCAGTATTCTGGGGTAGATCCCATCAGGCCCTGGGGACTTACCTACCTTAACGCTTTGCAAGACACCCAACACCTCCTCCTTTTTGATAATGAGATGACTGAGACTATCTGCACTCCCTTCCCTAGGCTCATCATCCACCAAGTCCTTCTCCTTGGTGAATACTGATGCAAAGTACTCATTTAGCACCTCGCCCATTTCCTCTGGCTCCACACATTCCCTTCTCTGTCCTTGAGTGGGCCAACCCTTTCCCTGGTTACCCTCTTTATCTTTATATACGTATAAACAGCCTTGGGATTTTCCTTAATCCTGTTTGCCAATGACTTTTCATAACCCCTTTTAGCCCTCCTGACTCCTTGCTTAAGTTCCTTCCTACTGCCTTTATATTCCTCAAGGGATTCGGCTGCTCCTAACCTTCCAGCCCTTACGAATGCTTCCTTTTTCTTTTTGATGAGGCTCACAATATCTTGCGTTATCCCAGGTTCCCGAAACTTGCCAAACCTATCCTTCTTCCTCACAGGAACATGCTGGTCCTGGATTCTGATCAACTGACGTTTGAAAGACTCCCACATGTCAGATGTTGATTTACTCTCAAACAGCCGCCCCCAAGTCAAGGACAAGTTTGTTAAGTTCTCCGATAAACTATACTCACAAACTCAGGCAGTTCTTAACAGTCTAACCTATATTATAGACTGAACAGCAGAGGCAACAACTCTCTGTCTTGCATCTTGTGGTCTTCAAGCCTTTGGCTCTCTCTTTCTCTCCCATAAGTTCTCTTGTTGATGTTCAAAATTCTCTGCTGCATAGGGGCACAATTCAACTTATTCTGTCAGCTTTACAGTTAACCCTCCCCTCACACCAAGCAGTGATCAGTCTTGTATTAAAGGAAATCTTCCTCAGAAAACCAAGGATTATTTTGTGATGGTTGACAAGCTTTTCATTTCCACTATTAATACATAAAAAAAGTCTTGGTGTTAACCACCTTATCTCAATGGTTGTACATTTCGGGGGATTCCTTATCTCACGATGAGACAAATCTATGCAGAGGCTGCCACTGCCTGCTCACAAGGCCTGACAATTTTATTGCAAGCAAGCATTTTAAAACTTTACATAAGACAGAATCTCTCTGCCTTGACATCCTACCTATACTGTGCATTATTTCCTAAGTATTTTTACTTTATCATACTGCAAAGAAGCAACCTATTGAAGCTAAATGTTAGCTCATAATCGAAGGTCATTTGTTAGTTGAAAACAGCTAGATTCCAAAAATTGGTATACCGTTTAGTAACGCTTAGCTACCTAACAATCTTACAACAATGCTAGGAAGTGTGAAGTTATTCATTTTGGTCGTAAAAAATAGAAAAGTAGAATATTTTTGAAAGGTGTGAAAGTGGTAAGTGTTGTTGTTCAGACAGACTTGGGGGTACTCGTATAAGGAACTCACAAAGTTAATATTGTTACTACCAGGTGAGAAAGAGATCTAGGGTTCCCTTTCAGCCTTCAGCTGGTCTTACTGTCACAGGGTGTTATTTTTAAACACGCTGTGTTTTAGCTACCCCTTGGTGAATCCTTGTTCACTGCTTTCCAAGTATAAAGAAAAGAAATGAGCACAAACAGGCTTTCTTAGCTTTAAAGAAGAAAGGTGAAATTTTATTAAACTTGATCTTAAACTCTAATTCGATTAATGCTTACTGATACACAACGCGTCCACGCTAATACACATATGCAATACGAACTGGCAGATTGGGACAGAAAGTACGGAAGGAAAATAAAGTGGAGAATTTTGAGGCAATATCTGCAGAGGGTTTATTTGTTATTGTGCTTCGAGCTTGCTGTAGAGTCCTTGATTGTAGCTATAGCTGGCTTTTCGTTGGCGCCCACTAATCTTCTTAAACCTGTTCACTGCAGGAGGCTTTTCTCTCTTGAGGTTCATACGTCTTCGGGGTTTCAGTTCTGTGAGAAAGAGATGGGAACAGACAGGTAGACAGGAGGTCTTCTTTAGTCCAGAAGCAAAGAGCGTTCTGCCTGTTCAAACACTGTCTATACAATTTAAAACACCCCAAGTTGGCCAGCAGGGTGGTCATTTGGCTGACTGGTTTGACTAGGTCTGTTCTGTGTATTGCATGGGAGCAGGAAACAGATAGCCCCTTTGTACCAACACTATCTGATAATATGCAAAAATGTCTTTCCGGCCAGGAGCCTGGCAATTCCTTGCAACAGGCCTTATCTTCTTCCCAGCAACTATTTGAAAGTTAATGTCCATGTGGCAAAATGTACCTCATTCTTGGCAGGTGTGGACCTGCATATGCAGCAGGCTAATAGGAATGCAAGTGGCATGTTGACCTTAATTGCAAGGGGATTGGAGTGCAGGAATAAAGAACTCTTTCTAAAATTGTACCAGGCATTGGTGAGACCCCACCTGGAATACTGTGTGCAGTTTTGGTCTCCACGTTTAAGAAAGGATATACTTGCACTGGAGGAAGTGAAGCAAATATATGCTAAATTGGTCCCTGAGATGAGGGGTTGTCCTATGATGAGAGGCTGAGTAAATTGGGCCTATATTCTCGGAGTTTAGAAGAATGAGAGGTGATATAATTGAGACATATGAGATTCTCTAGGGCTGGATATGGTAGAATCTGAGAGGTTGTTCCCACTGGTCAGGGAATCTAGAACACGGGGGCGCAGTCTCAGGATGAAGGGCCGTTCATTCTGCACTGAGATGAGGAGAAATGTCTACACTCAAAGGATTGTGAATCTTTGGAATACTCTACCCCAGAGGGTTCTGGATGCTTCATCAATGAATACATTTAAGTCTGGGATAGATAGATTTCTGGTCTCGCAGGGAATCAAGGGATATGGGGAGCAGGCAGGAAAGTGGAATTGAAGACCAAGATCAGCCCTGATCGCATTGAATGGCGGAGCAGACTCGATGGGCAATATGGTCCACTGCTGCTCCTATTTCTTGCATTCGTATGTAAGACACGACCTTCCCCTAACAATTCCGTGCTGACTGTCGTTGATCAATCTGTACCGTTATAAATGGCAGTTTATCCTATGTCTCAGAATTGATTCTAATACTTTACACACCACCGTGCTCAGATAGACCAGCCTATAATTATTTGGCATATCCTTCAAACCCTTTTCAACAATGTTACAGTGTTCACAGACATCCAATACTCTGGCACCTCGCCTGTATCCAGTGAGGATTTGAAGATGATCCTCAGCGCATCCATTATTACCTCCCTGGCTGCCTTGAACTACCTGGGATACAATCCATCCGGCCTTGGTGAGTTATCCACTTTCAAGGATGTCAGACTGTCTCGTACTTCCTCTCCCATTTTGCTTATCGTATCTAATATTTCACACTCCTCCTCTTTTACCAAAGTGCCTGCATCATTTCTCTCCTTTGTGAAGACAGAGACAAAAAACTTATCAAGAACCCTGCCCACAACTTCGGCATCCACACATGATTTCTCTTGTACACTGTCTGACAGGCCCCAACCCTTTCCTTAGTTATCCTCTTGCTCTTAATGTACTGATAAAATATTTTTTGGGTTTGGTGGTTTAGAAGCACAAAACTTGAATACTGCTGAAAATGTTGTCGAAGCTTTTCATCTTGCACTCATCAGGACAGTTCTCAAGAATACCCAATGTAAGAGAAAGCAACAACTTATACTGCATGAGAAGAGAGTACTCATTGGTAGGCAAGTGAACTCTAATTGGTAGAGCTGTTGCCACTGAGAATGCACCAGTATCTGGTGACTGGCATTTAATTGCCAAGCTTGCTTGAAATTTATCCAGACAGCTTGACTCAGATTGGTCAAGGCATTGCCCTGAGAAGTGAACCAGCAAATGGCTGTCAGCTATTTCGTTCAGTTGAAACAGGTGCAATGTTTGTACATATTCTTTCTGTCTGCAAAGAACAGGGCCCTGTGTATTAATATTCGTTGCTTCCAGCATGTGAAAATGTGCAATGCTGTGAGCCCTGCTGATAATGTCAGCGTAATTCTTAGCACAATGTGGATTATTTAGCAAATGCTGTCCAAACACGGAATCACATTTAATGTTGGGCACTGTTTTTTGAGTTTTGCAAGCACGGGCTAGTTGGGTACGACCTGTACCTTGTCTGTTGCGAACAACAGAAGGGACATGTTGTTTGATGTGATCCGCCAGTCTTTGGGACGTAGGGCTTATATACATTGTATCACACTGGCATTGATATTCATATATCACGTTACTCATTTGTGTGATAGGCAGGACGTATATTTGGCTTGATGGCAATATCCTGTTGCGGACGAACACCACACGTGTTGCTATTGCATAGCAGCAGCGTCAAACAGCTAACTTTACCTCTTGCTCAAATGTTTGGCGTAATTTGAGGTAGACTGGGTACTTTTTCAGTGCCCAATAAGACGAACTTAGGTCTATACATAGGTTTGTGTGAAAAACAATGAGAAGTTGTTTGATCAGGGTAGCTATTGCCACGCAGGATGTCTTTAGAGTCACACGGTAATACAACACTGAAACAGGCACTTCGGCCCCTCGTGTCTGAAACAGAAACAAAGAAAATAGGAGCAGGAGCAGGCCATTCGAGCCTGCTTCACCATTCATTATGATCCTGGCTGATCATCCAACTCAGTAACCTGTTCCCACTTTCACCACATACCCTTTGATCCGTTTAGACCCAAGAGCTATATCTCACTCTTTCTTGAAAACATGCAACATTTTGGCCTCAGCTGCTTTCTGTGGATCACCATTCTCTAGGTGATGAAATTTCTCCTCATCTCAGTCCTGAAAGGTCTATGCGGGCCATGAAGCACCTATGTGTTCGAATCTCATTTTCCAGCACTTAGCTCCTCGCCTTGTTCTCTGTTACGGCGTTTCAAGTGCTCATCTAGGTGCTTCTTAAATGTTGTGAGGCTTTCTGACTCTAGCGCCACTTCTCCCTCCGGGAGAAAGCAAATTATCCTCAAATCCCCTCTAAATCTCCTGCCCCTTACCTTAAATGTATGCCCCCTGGTTATTGATCCCTCCTCAAAGGGGAAATTCTTTTTACTATCTATCCCATCAATGCTCCTCATAATTTTGTACACCTCAATCAGGTTCCCCCCTCAGCCTTCTCTGCTCCAAGGAAAACAACCCCAGCCTTTCCAGTCTCTCTTCATAGCTAAAATGCTGCAGCCCAGGCAACATCCTGGTGAATCTCCTCTGCACCCTCTCCAGTGCAATCATATCCTTTCTATAGTGTGGTGACCAGAACTGTACACAGTTCTCCAGCTGTGGTTGTTTTATACAGCTCCATCATAACCTCCCTGCTCTTATATTCTATGCCTCGGCTAACAAAGGCAAGTATTCCATAATAATTAGGAACCAACTTATCACATTATCAACCACCTGTGATTGACTATTGCATGCCCTCTGAAATGACCTAGCAAGCCATTCAGTTGTATCTAACCGCTACGAAGTCATTTAAAAGAAATGAAACTGGACAGACCACCCAGCATCGATCTCGGCACCAGAAATGACAACGGCAAACCCAGCCCTGTCGACCCTGCAAAGTCCTCCTTACTAACATCTGGGGGCTTGTGCCAAAGTTGGGAGAGTTGTCCCACAGATTAGTCAAGCAACAGCCTGACATAGTCATACTTACAGAATCATACCTTACAGACAATGTCCCAGACTCTGCCATCACCATACCCGGGTATGACCAGTCCCACCGGCAGGACAGGCCCACCAGAGGTGGTGGCACAGTGGTATACAGTAGGGAGGAAGTTGCCCTGGGAGTCCTCAACATCGAATCTGGCCCCCAGGAAGTCTCATGGCATCAGGCCAAACATGGGCAAGGAAACATCCTGCTGATTACCACCTGCCACCCTTCCTCAGCTGATGACTCAATACTCCTCCATGTTGAACACCACTGAGGGTGGCAAGGGCACAGAATGCACTCTGGCTGGGGGACATCAACGTCCATCACCAAAAGTGGCTTGGTATCAAAACTACTGACAGAGCTGGCCAAGTCCTAAAGGACATATCTGCGAGACTGGGTGTGCGGCAAGTGGTGAGGGAACCAACACGAGGGGACAACATACTTGACCTTGTCCTCACCAATCTGCCTACCGCAGATGCATCTGTCCATGACAGTATGGGTAGGAGTGACCACCGCACAGTCGTTGTGGAGACGAAGTCCCGCCTTCACATTCCGGATACCCCCCTTCATGTTGTGTGGCACTGCGGCCATGCTAAATGGGATAGATTTCCAACAGATCCAGCAATGCAAAACTGGGCATCCATGAGGCGCTGTGTGCGATCAGCAGCACCAGAATTGTACTCAACCACAATCTGTAACCTCCTGGCCCGGCATATCCCCCACTCTGCCAACACCATCAAGCCAGGAGACCAACCCTGGTTCAATGAAGACTGCAGAAGAGCAGGCCAGGAGCTGCACCAGGCAAAATGAGGTGTCAACCTGGTGAAGCTACAACGCAGGACTATCTGCATGTCAAACTGTGTACGCAGCATGCGATAGATAGAGTTAAGCGATCCCATAACCAACGGATCAGATCTAAGCTCTGCAGTCCTGCCACATTCAGCCGTGAATGCTGGTGGACAATTAAACCACTAACTGGAGGAGGTGGCTCCACAAATATCCACATCCAGAATGATGGGGGAGCCCAGCACATCAGTGTGAAAGATAAGGCTGAAGCATTTGCGACAATCTTCAGCCAGAAGTGCCGAGTTGATGATCCATCTCGGCCTCCTCCTGATGTCCCCAGCATCACAGATGCCGGACTTCAGCCAATTTGATTCACTCCGCGTGATATCAAGAAACGACTGAAGGCACTGGGCACTGCAAAAGCTATGGCCCCTGACAATATTTCCGAAATAGTGCTGAAGACCTGTGCTCCAGAACTTGCCGTGCCCCTAGCCAAGCTGCTCCAATACAGCTACAACACTGGTATTTACCCTGCAATGTGGAAAATTGCTCAGGTACGTCCTGTACATAAAAAGCAGGACAAGTCCAACCCGGCCAATTACCCCATCAGCCTACTCTCAATCATCAGTAAAGTGATGGAAGGTGTCATCAACAGTGCCATCAGGTGGCACTTGCTGAGCAATAACCTGCTCAGTGACGCTCAGTTTGGGTTCCGCCACGGCCACTTCGCCAATGACCTCATTACAGCCTTGGTTCAGACATGGACAAAAGAGCTGAACTCAAGAGGTGAGGTGAGAGTGACTGCCCTTGACATCAAGGCAACATTGGACCGAGTATGGCATCAAGTAACCCTCGTCAAACTGAGGTCAATGGGAATCAGGGGGAAACCCTCCGCTGGCTGGAGTCATACCTCACGCAAAGGAAGATGGTTGTGGTTCTTGGAGGTCAATCATCTGAGCTCCAGGACATCACTGCAGGAGTTCCTCAGGGTAGTGTCTGAGACCCAACCATCTTCAGCTGCTTCATCAATGACCGTCCTTCAATCATAAAGTCAGAAGTGGGGATGTTCGTTGATGATTGCGCAATGTTCAGCAATATTCATGACTCCTCAGATAGTGAAACAGTCCACTTCGAAATGTAACAAGACCTGGACAATCTCCAGGCTTGGTCTGATACTTAGCAAGTAACATTCGCGCCACACAAGTGCCAGGCAATGACCATCTCCAACAAGAAAGAATATAACCATCTCCCCTTGACATTCAATGGCATTACCATCGCTGAATCCCCCACTAACAACATCCTAGGGGCCAACATTGACCAGAAACTGAACTGGAGTAGCCATATAAATACCGTGACTACAAGAGCAGGTCGGAGGCTAGGAACCCTGCGGCGGGTAACTCACCTCCTGACTCCGCAAATCCTATCCACCATCTACAAGGTACAAGTCAGGAGTGTGATGGAATACTCTCCACTTGCCTGGATGGGTGCAGCACCTTCAACAATCAAGAAGCTCGATACCATCCAGGACAAAGCAGCCTGCTTGATTGGCACACCATCTACAAACATTCACTCCCTCCATCACTGACGCACTGTGACAGCAGTGTGTACCATCTACAAGATGCACTGCAGCAATGCACCAAGGCTCCTTAAAAAGCACCTTCCAAATCCGCGACCTCTACCAACTAGAAGGACAAGGGTAGCAAATACATGGGAATACCACCACCTGCAAGTTCCCCTCCAAGTCACACACCATCCTGACTTGGAACTATATCGCCGTTCCTTCACTGTCGCTGGGTCAAAATCCTGGAACCCCCCTTCCTAACAGCACTGTGGGTGTACCTATCCCACATGGACTGCAGCGGGTCAAGAAGGCAGCTCACCACCACCTTCTCAAGGACAATTAGGGATGGACACTAAATGCTGGCCTGGCCAACGACGATCACATCCCATGACTGTATAAAAAAGCAATCTACCTGTGCTGCTGCCTTCAGTGATCTGTGGACACTTACACCAAGATCCCTCTCACCCTCTATACTTCCTAGGGATCTACCATCCACTGTATATTCGCCTGTATATTCATCTTTGATTCGCCCTATTTCAGCATCAAGCTTGCATGGTGAGCAAATGACTTGGGCCCGATTTACGATGTTGCCGATTAGCCCAATCTTATAGCCTGTGGAACTCTAAGAATCCTAACTCGGGTATTGAACAGTGAAGG
Source organism: Heterodontus francisci (assembly GCF_036365525.1). NCBI lineage: Eukaryota > Metazoa > Chordata > Chondrichthyes > Heterodontiformes > Heterodontidae > Heterodontus > Heterodontus francisci. The sequence goes on from NW_027140399.1 coordinate 279,163, forward strand.
TATGTTTATATTGGAGAAAATCCAGATTGTGCCCAATTGTTGAACAAATTCTCCGGACTCAGACGTTGAGAATCAAACACTTTATTGCATGATATCATGGGGATGCACACCTTATCTAAATGCGGTCCAGTGCTGCTCCCTCGAACTACAAATCGTCGTGGACTTATGTAGTATAAAAGAAGCAGAGCTCGCGGTTTCACATTTAAGCATAAACCACAGGACAACCACAAGACCACCTGCAGCTCTGTGCCCTTTGCAATGTCCGAGGTCAGTAGAGCGTTAGTTCGAGCATAACACGCTGGTTCCTTAATTCAATGCCCACTCCAGACTATATCTGGCCGTTACTTCTGGCTAGGTTGCACAAACATGATAAAAGCGGAAGAGTCAGTAACGAACAGTCTGTTTTCACTTCCCCAAATCCATCCTGAGCTCTGTCCCTTCCGAAGCCAGATGATTTTAGAATTAGAATTAGAATATTACAGCGCAGTACAGGCCCTTCGGCCCTCGATGTTGCGCCGATCATCTGACCTACACTATTCCATTTACATCCATATGTCTATCCAATGACCACTTAAATGCCCTTAAAGTTGGCGAGTCTACTACTGTTGCAGGCAGGGCGTTCCACGCCCCTACTACTCTCTGCGTAAAGAAACTACCTCTGACATCTGTCCTATATCTTTCACCCCTCAACTTAAAGCTATGTCCCCTCGTGTTTGCCATCCTCATCCGAGGAAAAAGACTCTCACTATCCACCCAATCTCACCCTCTGATTATCTTATATGTCTCTATTAAGTCACCTCTCCTCCTCCTTCTCTCTAACGAAAACAACCTCAAGTCCCTCAGCCTTTCCTCGAAAGACCTTCCCTCCATACCAGGCAACATCCTAGTAAATCTCCTCTGCACCCTTCCCAAAGCTTCCACATCCTTCCTATAATGCGGTGACCAGAACTGCACGCAATACTCCAGGTGCGGTCTCACCAGAGTTTTGTACAGCTGCATCATGACCTCGTGGCTCCGAAACTCGATCCCCCTACTAATAAAAGCTAACATACCATATGCCTTCTTAACAGCCCTATTAACCTGGGTAGCAACTTTCAGGGATTTATGTACCTGGATACCAAGATCTCTCTGCTCATCTACACTACCAAGAATCTTCCCATTAGCCCAGTACTCTGCATTGCTGTTACTCCTTCCAAAATGATTGTGGTCAGTTGCCCTGTCTATATTTCCTGATCATTGGTTAGGTTAGCTACAAGCTGCGTCCTGTTTCTCTATTTCTACAAAGTTAACAAAATAATTAGCAAAGCTCAGAAAATTCTCCAACAGTTTAAAATAGACTGTGGTAGAGAACCCTTAACAGATTTCTCAACTCGTACGTTAAGGCACAGACTCGGTGGGCCGACGGGCCTGTATCAGTGCTGTATCTCTCTTTGAATGGGAGCTCATTTGCATGCTCTATTCCAAAGGTGAATTTGACCGCAGGATAGAGCACATAACGACATGTAAGGAAATTATTGTTGCGGATTCATGTATAACAAACGTATCATCTACATATCAGAAATATTCGGGAGGTAGGAAGTTAGGCGTCATTCCATTAAAAACATGCTTCTCATGGAACCCAACAAAGATGTTTGCCATTGCTGGGCCTAGAGGGGATACCGTGGCAAAACCATCTATTCGGGCATATATGGTGTCGTTAAAACTGAACACAACTTCAGTTCAATAAATATTGAATCATGCAATGGTGGTGAGTCTAGATCATCGTGATCTAGCGCTTCAGCGCAAATGTCTATGGCTTTCTTAAGTGGCACATTGTTGAATAGGCTAGTAATGTCAAATTAGGACACGGAAATGGAATTGCTATCGATCTGCAAGTCCTGCATGGCCTTCGCAAATGTGAAGGAATCCTTCACTGTGTATGTGGGGAACTTGCTCAAAACTGGTTGGAACAATTCGCCCAACCATTTGGCCAATTCATGTTGTGCAGAACCGGTCATAGTTAAGATGGAGCGCAGAAGGACATCAAGTTAGTATATCTTGGTCAGTCATACATACGTGGAGGTAGCGAACTGTGAGGATGAACCCTGCCATATATATGATCCAACAGCGCATTGCTCTTGCACAATACCTGCAAGCGTTTTATTTAAGCTTACTTTTAAACAAGGCTGTCCTGTCATGTTGAGCTGCCAAGCTTTGTTTGAAATTTAAACCAGGCAGCTTGACTCTGATTGGTCAAGGCATTGCCCTGAGGAAAGAACCAGCGAATGGCTGTCACCTATTTTGTTCAGCTGAAACAGGCACGATGTTTGCACATATACTTTCCGTCTGTAGAGGGCTTGGCAGTAAACCGACAGTCACCATAAACTGGTTCATTTTCCATGGCAAAGCCTCTAACAATCAGAGTTCACTTACCAACTAATCAGCACTCTCTACTCATGCAGTATAAGTTGGTGTTTTCCATTACATTGGTTATTTTTTCAGATTGTCCTGATGAGTGCAAGACGAAAAGCTTCAACAACATGCCTCTATTTTAGGCAATCTTTGGGATTCCTTGATTTTACCTGCTAATAATTTTTCATGCTGTCTCTTTGCTTTCCTAATTTCCTTTTTTCCTCCAGCCCTACACTTTCTATAGTCCTCTCGGCTTTCTAACGTATTACGTTTTATGACTGTCATAAGCTTTCTTTTCCTGCATTATCTTACTGATATGCTTGAAATAAGCAGGCGGATCTAGATTTGGCTGTACCACACTTTATTTTCCAGAAGGAGGAGGATGAAGTAAGCAAGATATTTCCTGGATGTCTTTGACAGGCCAGTTCGCAAAGGACAACGTTCCTTTACCACCTTGTATCCTCCACTCTCCACCATTACCTCCATCTGAGACTCCCATGATACCGTCCCCTTGGCCTCTATCCTGCAATAAAAACCACAAGCAAAAGCATTTCGTTATCAACTTTATCCAACAGCACATCTAATTTTCCAAAAAAACTATTCACTTTTTGTATTCCCATGTCTTGCAGGTTCCGCTATTAGCTTATCTTCCAATATAGTATTTCCATAGTGGCTCCAGCATGGTCAGTGGAAGGCTCCTGACTTTCACCGGGGAAAACTGGGGTAGGGCTTACCAGATGCCCTCAAGCAGCGATGGGGCTTGAGGGCTTGGATATGGACTGCATCACCTCGACATGAAAAGCAACCATATGGGTTGTCCGCTGCGAAACAGCAGTGTAGGTTTCGTGGGAGCACAAATGTTGTCATACTGAGAGAGGACAACAGTTTTCTTTATCACTGAATCAATGGGGCAACATTTTAGCAATTCTAGTAATCTCTGGAGCACTGATCGCCGGACTGCCGAATCTGCAAATGCCTTTGAGCTCTAAGATTTGCAGCCATGATGGCAATAGTCTGAGCCTGCATGGCCGCACTGCCATGCATCTGATGACCTCTGGCTGAGCTTCTACCGCAGGACTGAGACTTAGTTGGCATCCACCTGTCCTGCAGTGGGACTTGAGACAATGGCAACCAGATGCTTTGTCATGGATGAGTCCATTGGTGCTGTCATTGACTTAGTTACCACTATCACAGGGACAATATTGCGCTCTGTCATTGTTTGGAGCCAAACTCCTCCAGGCTCCTTGACAGTGGCGACACACTGTCTCAATGGCTTACCAATGCATAGAACATCTCAGTGGGCATGCCCATCAGCGTCCTCCTATATGCTGCCCCATTGCAGTTCTCATCTGAGTTCCCTGGATCATAACTTGTTTACGACCTCACTCTCTGGTGAGCTGACACACAAGCTATCCTTTCTCTGTGGCCTGGCCGCAAGCCACAGATTGCCACTTTGGTCCCTAATGGGCCCTACCCTTTCCCTGGTTATCCTCTTGCCCTGAAGATACTTATAAAACGCCTTAGGATTTTACTTTATCTTGTCATGCAATGTTTTTTCATGTCCGCTCTTCGCTCTCCTAATTATTATTTTTAAGTACCCCTCTACACTTTCTATACTCCTCTAAGGTCACCGCTGTTTTCAGCGCTCTGAATCTGCCATAAACCTCCTTTTTGTTCATGATCCAATACTCTATATCACATGACATCCAGAGTTTCCTGGACTTAATGATCCTACCCTTCACCTAAACGGGTACATGCTTGCTCTGAACCATCGCTATTTCCTCTTTACAGGCCGGTGAGTCTAACGTTGGTGGTTGGGAAACTATTGGAAAAAATTGTGAGAGACAGGATTAATCTCCACTTGGAGAGGCAGGACATAATCAGGAATAGTCAGCACGGCTTTTTCAGGGGGAGATCGTGTCTAACAAAGTTGAATTTTTAGAGGAGGTGTCTAGATGTGTAGATGAGGGTAAAGCAGTTGATGTAGTCTATGTCAAACAAAGAACAAAGACAATTACAGCACAGGAACAGGCCCTTCACCCCTCCAAGCCTGCGCCGATCCAGATCCTCTATCTAAACATGTCGCCTATTTTCTAAGGGTCTGTATTTCCTTACTTCCTGCCCATTCATGTATCTGTCTAGATACATCTTAAAAGATGCTATCGTGCCCGCATCCACCACCTCCGCTGGCAACGCATTCCAGGCACCAACCACCTTCTGCGTAAAGAACTTTCCACGCATATCCCCCCTAAACTTTTCCCCTTTCACTTTGAACTCATGATCCCTAGTAATTGAATCCCCCACTCTGGGAAAGAGCTTCTTGCTATCCAACCTGTCGATACCTCTCAATCAGGTCCCCCCTCAACCTCCGTCTTTCTAATGAAAATAATCCTAATCTACTCAACCTCTCTTCTTGCTAGCGCCCTCCATACCAGGCAACATCCTGGTGAACCTCCTCTGCACCCTCTCCAAAGCATCCACATCCTTTTGGTAATGTGGCGACCAGAACTGCACGCAGTATTCCAAATGTGGCCGAACCAAAGTCCTATACAACTGTAACATGACCTGCCTACTCTTGTACTCAATACCCCGTCCGATGAAGGAAAGCATGCCGTATGCCTTCTTGACCACTCTATTGACCTGCGTTGCCACCTTCAGGGAACAATGAACACCCAAATCTCTCTGTACATCAATGTTCCCCAGGACTTTTCCATTTACTGTATAGTTCACTCTTGAATTGGATCTTCCAAAATGCATCACCTCGCATTTGCCCTGATTGAACTCCATCTGCCATTTATCTTCCCAACACTGCAATCTATCTATATTCTGCTGTATTTTATGACAGTCCCCTTCACTATCTGCTACTCCACCAATCTTAGCGTCGTCTGCAAACTTGCTAATCAGACCACCTATACTTTCCCCCAAATCATTTATGTATATCACAAACAACAGTGGCCCCAGCACGGATCCCTGTGGAACACCACTGGTCATACGTCTCCATTTTGAGAAACTTCCTTCCACTGCTACTCTCTGTCTCCTGTTGCCCTGTTGGACTTCAGTAAGGCTTTTGATACAGTCCCACATTGGAGATTGGTTAAAAAGGTAACAGCCTATGGGATCCAGGGCAACTTGGCAAATTGGATGAAAAATTGGCTTCGTGGCAGGAAACAGAGGGTGATGGTCGAGGGTTGTTTTTGTGAGTGGAAGTCTGTGACCAGTGGTGTACCACAGGGATCGGTGCTGGGATCCTTGCTGTTTGTAGTGTACGTTAATGACTTAGACGTGGATATAGGAGGTATGATTAGTAAGTTCGCAGATGACATGAAAATTGGTGGTGTCTTAAATAGTGAGAAGGAAAGCCTTAGATTACAGGGCAATAAAAATGGGCTGGTAAGATGGGCGTAGCTGTGGCAAATGGAATTTAATCCTGAGAAGTGTGAGGTGATGCATTTTGGGAGGACTATCAAGGCAAGGTGGAGCCCTAGGAAGTACAGAGGGTCGGGGGACCTTGGTGTACTTTTCCATAGATCACTGAAGGCAGCAGTACGGTTGAAAAGGTGGTTTGGAAAGCATACAGGATCCTTGCCTTTATTCGCTGCGGCATAGAATATAAGAGCAGGGAGGTTATGATGGAGCTGTATCGAACGCTGGTAAGGCCACAGCTGGAGTACTGTGTACAGTTCTGATCATCACATTATAGGAAGGATGTGATTGCACTGGAGAGGGTGCAGAGGAGATTCACCAGGATGTTTCCTGGGCTGGAGCATGTCAGCTGTGTGGAGAGACTGGATAGGCTGGTGTTGTTTTCTTTGGAGTGGAGAAGGTTGAGGGGCGACCTGATTGAGGTATACAAAATTATGAGTGGTATTGATAGTATATATAGAAATAAACACTTTCCCTTAGTGGTGGGGTCAATAACCAGGGGGAATAAATTTATGGTAAGCGACAGGAGGTTCAGAGGGCATTTGAGCAGAAAACAATTCACCCAGAGGGTGGTTGTATTCCGGAATGCATTACCTGTAGTGGTGGTAGAGGTAAGAACCTCACAACATTTAAGAAGTATTTAGATGAGCACTTGAAACGCCACAGCATAGAAGACTGCAGGCCAAGTGCAGGAAAATGGGATTAGATTGGATGGGTGCATGATGGTCGGCGTGGATGTGTTCGGCCTAAGGGCCTGTTTCTGTGCTGTGTTAGTCTATGACTCTATGACGATAATTCTCTGCTTCACGAGTGACTCTCTGTTTTCTGTATTTGCTGGAATTCTCAGTAAAGTTTCTACTAAAAGAATATCAATTTTAAAATCCAAATGGACCTTTTGCTATACTCCTTGTTAAAAGAACTGTGTGACATCTGCTGTAACCGAAGTGCTCTGAACGTCTATCCAGTAAAGACTGTTCATCAAATTCGCCTGGAGACTCGAGTCACATCTGACGAATCAGCTCTGGGACACCAAACCAAGAGTTCCAACCCAGCTAGTTATTTATTCCTAAAACATTTCTCTTAAAAAAAAGTCACCATTAAAATAAAACGGTTAACTGTTGGTTTTGAATTTATGTTTTTATGTATGGGGGTAAGAAAAATAAGACGTTTTAAGTTATTAGACATGAAGTTATCTCAAAGATGTTTAAGGTTTAGTTAGTTAATAAATTGGTAATTTGTTCCTTAAAGATACCTGGCTTGGCCTGTTTTATTTTGGGGATTACTAAAATGTTTAATATCGCTAATTTCTGGTAGGTGGGAAAATTTTAATAATATGATGGGACTGTGGAGTATTGTGACTGAATTAACAGTGCATTACTGTCGTAGCATATTAAATGAGGCCTCGTTGGCAATCATATGAATTGCTCTCACATCTGGGACCATGTTAATTTCTCTTGTGTCTGGGATCCAAACCGAATCTAATGCCAATTATGTTAGCTATAAGGAGAGTAATAATTTGAAAGAGAAAACTATAACGAACCAGGTTTCTTGTGCAATAGGGTAAAGGCTGTATCATTGGAATGGCATTAGCAGTTGCACCAATTTTTGATGGGAAAGGAGAATGTGTGCCTCAGTAAATTGATAACTTTAACTACGAATAAACGAAAACAATTGGAAGCACAATTGGGTTAGAATTGAAATCAGGTGCTAAAAAGCAGAGATATCATTGACATAATAAGCCAACATTAAAAATTAGAAGAAGAGAAGAGGAAAAAGATGACGAGGAACAAGATGAAAATAAGTCATAACGTGATGCAGTTGTTTTGGAAAGGATTCAGTTAGAAAGAAAAAACTTGAGGCTGCAAAACAATTACGAAAACTTGAATTGGAAAAAGAGGAAAGAGAGAGCACATCAGAGAGAAAGTGAAAGAGAAGAGAGAGAATTTAGGTTTAGTTTAGAGATACAGCACTGAAACAGGCCCTTCGGCCCACCGAGTCTGTGCCGACCATCAACCACTCATCTATACTAATCCTACACTAATCCCGTATTCCTACCACATCCCCACCTGTCCCTATATTTCCCTACCACCTACCCATACTAGGGGCAATTTATAATGGCCAATTAACCTAGCAACCTGCAAGTCTTTGGCATGCGGGAGGAAACCGGAGTTCCCGGAGGAAACCCACGCAGACACAGGGAGAACTTGCAAACTCCACACAGGCAGTACCCAGAATTGAACCCGGGTCGTTGGAGCTGTGAGGCTGCGGTGCTAACCACTGCACCACTGTGTTAAAAGAGATGGAAATAAGACAAATAGGTAGTCTTGAATTCAGGGAAAGTTCTAGTCATGAAGAATCTGAATTCAGCCCAGGACACAGTGAAAAGATGTTAAATTTCAAAAAAGGCCATGTACCATGTGCTGGAAAGAGTGATTAGATGGGCTATTTTGTTTCAGATGGCACGGACAGATGGGATGAATGGCCTCATATTGTGCCGTAATATTTCTGTGGTTCTATTTTTTTAAGCTTTTCGAACGTTTGAGGAATGGGACATAGAGGCATTTTTCATATCTTTTGAAAAAATAGCCAAATAAATGAAATGGCCAAAGGAAAGTTGAACATTGATAATTCAGAGCAGGCTGGTAGGCAGAGCTCATGAAGCTTATGCCAAATTTTGGAGGTGGCTTCTGCAGATTATGAGATGGCAAAAAAGGCCATTCTAGTCGCATATGAGTTAGTCCCTGAAGCCTACTGTCAGAAGTTTTCAAATTTACATAGATTGGCTGGATAGACGTATGTAATATTTGAGAAAGTGAAGCAAATTAAATTTTGATCGTTGGATACGGGCATTCAAGATGGAAACCACATATCAGAACCTTGGAGAATTGATTCTCTTGGAAGAATTTTCAAATTCAATTCTTTCAGCAATGAGAACTCATGTAGCTAACAAGAGAGGTTTGAAAGTTAGGCAAGCAGTGGAAATTGATGATGATTTTGGGCTAGTGATTAAACCAAAACCTTTTGTCCATCACCCCCATAAATCCAAGAATGGGCGAAAATGGGAGAGTGAAAGGAAGGCAATTAGCCGGGGACAAAAAGGAACAGCTGGCAATGCCCCAACATCATCTCCTAAGGCCAGGAAGGAAGTTGCTGTGGGTGGAAGTGAGATCTGCAAGCTGAAGTGTTATCATTGCTGCAAAACAGGTCATCTTCATTCAGAATGCTGGAAGTTGTGAGTTAGACCCATAGGACTGGTTGCAGTACGCAAAGCTAATGCAGAGCAAAAGACTCTGACTGAGAGTATAGCAGAGCAGGCTATAGCTTTAACAGCAGCTGTCAAACCAGATACAACAACTAAAGTGAGTGGAGAGGTTAACAATAAGACACCCAAAAGTTATAATGGATTTTTCTTCCCGGGGAAAGTAACTCCATATCCTTTAAAGTGAGGCATGATAACATAATAACATAAGAAATAGGAGCAGGAGTAGGCCATTCAGCCCCTCGAGCCTGCCTTGCCATTCAATGAGATCATGGCTGATCTGTTCCAGACTTCAACTCCTCTTTCGAGCCTGCTCCGCAAAACCCTCTACTCCCCGAGATTTCAAAAATCTCTCTACCTCCTCCTTAAATGCATTTACGGAACTAGCCTCCACAACTCTCTGAGGTAGAGAATTCCAGAGATTCACCACCCTCTGACAGAATAAATTCCTTTACATCTCAGTTTTAAAATGTGAACCCTTATTCTGTGCCGATGTCCCTTAGTTCGAGATTCCCCCACCAGTTGCAACATATTCTCAACATCTACCCTGTCAAGCCCCCTTAGAATCTTATCTGCTTCAATAAGGTTACATCTCATTCTTCTAAATTCCAATGAATAAAGGCCTAACCTGCTTAGCCGTTCTTGTTAAGGCAACCCATCTATCCCAGGAATCAGCCGAGTGAACCGTTTCTGAACTGCCTTCAATGCTAGTACATCCTTCCTTAAATACGGGAACCAAAACTGTACGCAGTATTTGAGGTGTGGCCTCACCAACACCCTGTACAGTTGTAACAAGACTTCGTTATTTTTAAAACTCTAATCCCCTAGCAATAAAGGCCAACATTCCATTTGCTTTCCTAGTTACTTGCTGTACCTCATGCTAACATTTTGCGGTTCATGTACAGAAATGCCTATCGATATACTCAGGGAAACAGGAGCAACCCAAACACTTTTGCTGGGGAAAGATATAACATTTCCACCAGAGAACGCCATGAATGCTAAAGTTTTAGTTAATGGAATTGGCGGGGAATACATGTTAGTGGGAATAATTCTGAACGTATCGCTCGACCCTCGGCTCTGTTCAAAATGTCAAACAGTTTATCGGGTTACGCTGGTGGGGAGTAGGTCACTGGGCAGCCCAGATACCTCTCCACTGAACAAAGGAAAATCATCAATATTTATAAAGTTTCAAATAATTACTCAGCCCATCCCGGCTGCGCACGGCCCAATTGTAGTGATTATAGATTACATACATTGATTAATAGAGCCAATGAAATGGGTTATTAGACATTGGAGGACTGCGTTGTCAGCTCATGGTCAGCTAGGGGGTTACTCATGCGCTCATGATGTCTTCCAGATCTCCCCACTCACCGTCCTTGGGCCTTATGTATACATAACATCTTATCTTAACCTTGTTACAGGCTGGTATCTTTGTCAGCATTCCATAAGGCATCTGCCAGAGGCCACTTGATTAGACTCTGCTGCATCTGTGCGAATCATCCCTTGCAAGGAATGTGGTCAAATTTGCTGAGTCCCATGGTGCCTTGCAAACATTTCATTGCCAGCTAGAATTATATGTTATTGGTTCTTCGTATAATATCTATTGCAGGTGCCTTTGCCCTGGGAATACACTTCAACAGCACATTTATATAAAGTGCACTTAAGGTGCGACCGCATATCTGGGATGCTAACTGCAGACGTTGTTCACAGTTTGACAGTTGAGGGTACTGAGGTAATCCCAGGAAATGATTTGGGTGGATAAAAAGTATCATTTTCTCCTATAATCACTGAGAAGCCAAGTGAAGTTAAAGAAACGGAGGAATTACAGGAACGAATTCCAGGAATATTTCCTATGTGTGTAGTAATGCGAGCAATAGTTAAACAGGTTCCATTGTCGAAGGTAAAAGAGGCACCACAAATAAATAGCCGAGAATTTGAAAGTTACTTGGGGATTATTCTTTGGCCTCCGTGTCTCTAGAGACAATGTGTAAGTGCCTGTGGGCGGTCAGTGGTTTGTGAAGCAGCGCCTGGAGTGGCTATAAAGGCCAATTCTAGAGTGACAGACTCTCCACAGGTGTTGCAGATAAAATTGGTTGTCGTGGCTATTACACAGTTGGCTCTCTCCTTGCGTTTCTATCTTTTTCCATGCCAACTACTAAATCTCTTCGACTCGCCACACTTTAGCCCCGCCTTTAAGGCTACCCACCAGCTCTGGTAATCACTAGCAACTGATTCCCAGGACTTGTGATCAATGTCACAGGACTTCATGTCGCGATTTCAGACGTCTTTAAAGTGGAGACATGGACGGCCGGTGGGTCTGATACCAATGACGTGCTCGCTATACAATGCGTCCTTGGGGATCCTGCCATCTTCCATTCGGCTCACATGGCCAAGCCATCTCAAGCGCTGCTGAGTCAGTAGGGTGTGTATGCTGGGGATGTTGGCCAACTCGAGGACTTCCGTTTTGGAGATACGGTCCTGCCACCTGATGCCAAGGATTCTCTGGAGGCAGCGAAGATGGAATGAATTGAGACGTCGCTTTTGGCTGACATACATTGTCCAGGCCTTGCTGCCATCGAGCAAGGTACTGAGGACAGAGGCTTGATACACTCGGACTTTTATGTTCAATGTCAGTGTGCCATTTTCTCACACTCTCTTGGTCAGTCTGGATATATCGGTGGAAGCCTTTCCCATGTGCTTGTTGATTTCTGCATCGAGAGACAGGTTACTGTCGATAGTTGAGCCTAGGTAGGTGAACTCTTGAACCATCTCCAGAGCGTGGTCGACGATATTGATGAATGGACCATTACTGACGTCCTGTCCCATGATGCTCGTTTTCTTGAGGCTGATGGTTAGGCCAAATTCGTTGCAGGCTGCCACAATCCTGTCGATGAGTCTCTGCAGACACTCTTCAGTGTGAGATGTTAATGCAGCATCGTCAGCAAAGAGGAGTTCCCTGATGAGGATTTTCCGTACTTTGATCTTCGCTCTTAGATGGGCAAGGTTGAACAACATATCACCTGATCTTGTGTGGAGGAACATTCCTTCTTCAGAAGACTTGAACGCATGTGAAAGCAGCAGGGAGAAGAAAACCCCAAAAAGTTTTGGTGCGAGAACACAACCCTGTTTCACACCACTCAGGATAGGAAAGGGGTCTGATGAGACACCGCTATGCTGAATTGTGCCTTTCATATTGTCATGGAATGAGGTGATCTTACTTAGTAGCTTTGATGGACATCCGATCTTTTCTAGTTGTCTGAAGAGACCACGTCTGCTGACGAGGTCAAAGGCTTTGGTGATATCAATAAAAGCAATGTAGAGGGGAATCTGTTGTTTGCAGCATTTCTCCTGTTGCTGACGAAGGGAGAACAGCATGTCAATGGTGGATCTCTCTGCGCAAAAGCCACACTGTGCCTCAGGGTAGACGCGCTCGGCCAGCTTCTGGAGCCTGTTTAAAGCGACTCGAGTGAAGACTTTCCCCACTATGCTGAGCAGGGAGATTCCACGGTAGTTGTTGCAGTCACCGTGGTCACCCTTGTTCTTATAGAGGGTGATGACATTGGCATCGCGCATGTCCTGAGGTACTGCTCCCTCATCCCAGCACAGGCAAAGCAGTTCGTGGAGTGCTGAAAGTACAGCAGGCTTAGCACTCTTGATTATTTCAGGGCTAATGCCGTCCTTCCCAGGGGCCTTTCCGCTGGCAAGAGAATCAATGGCATCACTGAGTTCCTGTTTTGTTGGCTGTACGTCCAGTTCATCCATGACTGGCAGAGACTGGGCTGCATTGAGGGCGGTCTAAGTGACAACATTTTCCCTGGAGTACAGTTCGATGTAGTGCTCCACCCTGCGGTCTATTTGCTTGCGTTGTTCAGTGATTGTGTCCCCTGATTTAGACTTGAGGGGGGCGATCTTCTTGATGGTTGGCCCAAAAGCTCTCTTAATGCCATCATACATTCCTCTGATGTTTCCGGTGTCAGAGGCCAGCTGAATATGACTGCATAGATGTTGCCAGTAGTCATTTGCACAGCGCCTGGCTGTTCTTTGTGCAGCACTTCTGGCTGCTTTAAGTGCTACAGATGTTAATTCGCTGGGGGCTTTCTTGTAGTTCAGCAGTGCAATGCGCTTAGCGGCTATGACAGTTCCAAGCTCTTCAAGGTGAGATAGAAACCAGTCTGCATTCTGCTTCATACGTTTGCCTTAGGTGGTCACTGCTGCGTCATAGGTGGCGCCGCTGATGTGGGCGACGTGGTCTCTGCATCCCCTGTAGGAGTGTTGTGAAGGGCTTTTTCAAGTGAATTTTGAAACTTATGGAACAGCTGTGTGTAAGAAAGTCTGCTAGTGTTGATGCGCGGGCGGCCCTTCTGCTTGGAGTGATGCAGCTTCTTTGCTTGAGTCCAACCTTGCTGCACATCAGGGAGTGGTCAGGGTCGCAGTCTGCACTGTGGAAGCTGCGTGTGATTTGGACACTGTTTAAAGAGGCTCACCTTGTGAAGATGAGGTCCAATTGGTACCAATGACGTGATCTTGGGTGCCTCCAAGAAACCTGGTGACAGGGTTTATTGTGAAAGAACGAGTTGGTGATGCAGAGGTTATGATAGGTACACAACTCAAGCAGTCTCTGTCCATTCTCATTCATCCTTCCAATGCCATTGCGCCCAAGGCAGGAGGGCCATGAGTCATGGTCGTTAACCACTACTTGCTCAGACACGTGCAGGATGTTAGTGAGATCAGAATTCTGGAAACATTACTGCTCAGAAATCTGTTCAGGAACTGGAAGGCCATAAATGTCCTAAAATTAGATAAACTTGATGGCCTAAGGGTCATAAGATGGAACTTGATGGATTAGTCGAACTGTGGAAGTCACAAGCCCGACCATAGATGGACAGTGAAATAGTTGTAAAGAAAGGGAAAGCCTCTTGAAATCAATGGAATGAGGGAATCACCTGGAGGCCGCTGTTGGGGATTAGATCATCCAAATGAGATGTTTTACAGTACTTCTATAATTGCAGCACAGCAAGCTTATCCAATGTTACACCGAATAGCACAGACAGCTCTAATGAAGCTGAAGCGAAAGGAGTTCCAGAATGCTATTATATAGAAAACCAGGTTTTGAGGAGGAAATGGAGAACGCCTCAAAGGCCTGCAGACTAAGTCTGGACTGTTGTTAAACAGATAACGGAACCACCTAAATATTTCCAGGAATTATTAAGGGTAGCACATGACATTTCTTTTGCAGGACAAAGGGGAATTTGGAAGACTAAAGCACGACTACGTCAACATTACTATTGGTCAGGCCATACAAATGACGTGACGCAGGTTGTGTGGCTCAGGAGCACCTTGAAACATTCTCAAATCAAATGAAAAAAATGGGCAGACAAGAATGCAAACAGCTTCAATTTTCAACCAGGGCATGGAGTATTGGTGTTTTTTTTACAGTTACGGGGGAACAAGTAAAAGCACGGTTCAGTGGCCCATGTAAAATAATTAAAAGAGTGGGTAAGGTTCATTGATACCCCTGACCACCGGAAGATGAACTGGTTGCGCACACCAATATGTTAAAGCAATATTATTGCAGGGAGCAGGATACACCAACGCAGGTATGCCAGGTCATGGAGACTGTTGAGTAGGAAAGGGATAGTAAGGATGAGGCAGAACAAAGCCGATACAATTTCCAGAATTTACCTCCAACTATCCATTTAGGGAATGCAGAATGGCTAGGAAAATTGGACAACATGCTTTTGAACGTAAATGCAAAACAACCTGAAGGCCTAACCAGGCTTTGCACAGCATTTAAAAGCGTCTGTAGGGATATGCCAGGAGTACAACCTTAGCCACACATGATGTCGCTGTAGGGGAATCCGTTCCTTTAAAGCAACATCCTTAAGGCTTAAGTCCAGACAAACAGGCCCAAGCAAAAGCAGAAATCCAATACATGCTGGAAAGCAACTTAATCGAACCAAGTCAATGCAGCTGTAGTTAACCACTAGTCCTGCTACCTAAAGCTGACGGGTCAACCCGCCTTTGCATAGACTACAGAAATTTCAATGCAGTACCGAAGGCAGACTCCGAGCCAGTTCTGCGTTTAAAAGACTGTACTAACAGAGTCGGAAGTTTCTTACCAAAATTGACTTGTTAAAGGGATATTGACAAGTTCCTTTGATTCTTCGAGCCAAAGAAATATCAGCTTTTGTCACACCTGAAAGTCATTATCAGTGCTGGGTGATGTCATTTGGGATAAAAAAAATGCCCCAGTTATTTTTCAAAGATTAATGAATCAGGTGGAAGCCTGTGTTCCCAACTGTGCACTGTATCTCGATGATGTACTAATATACAGCAACACTTGGAAGAATACTTAAACTCTGATTGGAAAAATTGAAAGCAGCGCATAGTTTTTAGTTTAATTTAGAGATACAGCACTGAAACAGGCCCTTCGGCCCACCGAGTCTGTGCCGACCATCAACCACCCGTTTACAATAATCCTACGCTAATCCCATATTCCTATCACATCCCCACCTATCCCTATATATTTCCCTACCACCTACCTATCCGAGGGGCAATTTATAATGGCCAATTTACCTATCAACCTGCAAGTCTTTGGCATGTGGGAGGAAACCGGAGCACCAGGAGGAAACCCACGCAGACACAGGGAGAACTTGCCAACTCCACACAGGCAGTACCTGGAATTGAACCCGCATCGCTGGAGCTGTGAGGCTGCGGTGCTAACCACTGCGCCACTGTGCCACATAGTGATAAAACTGGCAAAAAAGTGGAGCAATGACAGGTATTGCCAAAAACAGCAGAAGTACAAGCCTCATTGGAGTTTCTTATCCCTAAATCTAAACGTGAACAAAGAAAAAAGAACAAATAACGGTACAGCACAGGAACAGGCCATTCGGCCCTCCAAGCCTGCACCGATCTTGATGCCTGCCGAAACTAAAACCTTCTGCACTTTCAGAGACCGTATCCCTCTATTCCCATCCTATTCATGTGTTTGTCAAGTGCCTCTTAAACGTCGCTATCGTACCTGCTTCCACCGCCACCCCCGGCAGCAAGTTCCAGGCACTCACCACCCTCTGTGTAAAGAACTTGCCTCGCACATCCCCTCTAAACTTTGCCCCTCTCACCTCGGTCCCCTAGTAACTGACTCTTCCACCCTGGGAAAAAGCTGGAAGTAATAAGGTTTTTAGGGATGTACGGTTTTTTATTGGAAATTTGTACAGAAGTTTAGAACAGTAGCTGCTCCATTAACAGATTTGCTACATGAAAAGCAAAACAATGAACTATGGTCAGATGAATGCCAGGCAGCTTTTGAAAAGCTAAAGGCAATCTTAACTGGTGAACCCGTGTTGGCTGCTCCAAAATTTGCTAAACCCTATAAAATAGCGCTCGATGCCAGCAACCTGGGGTTGGTGCAGCCCTTTGCAGGATGACGAATCGGGCATAGAAAAGCCTGCAGGGTACTTTTCAAGAAAACTAAACTATCACCAAAAAACTATTCCACTGTGGAAAAAGAAACATTAAGAATTTTACTGGCTCTCAAACATTTCGAAGTATTTTTCCAGAAAGACTACAAACAAACATTAATATGCACTGACCATAATCTATCAATATTTGGGGAAAAATGTAAAATCCGAAATGCTGAGGTATTTAGATTGAGTTTATTGTTACAGCCTTATCATTTGAAGATTGCACGTATGTCAGGGCAAAATAATGTTATTGCTGACGCTTTATCACAAATTTAACCTTGTTCAGTTACATGATTGTCGATGGTACAAAACAAAGTTCTGTAAATTATCAGTAGAGTAAATGAGGGCATGAATGTGAAAATCTATTTCGAGTGTTTTTTTTTCTAGTTTCTGTTTTGTATAGTAATGAAATGCACGTTTAAGAAATGGCGTTTCATTCCGCCAAGGGCAGAGGTGTCACAGAACTGTTTTTTCTGTCCTCTGTTTAAAACATTGTTCCTTTAAAACTCGGATTAACAATAGTGTGGCAGCAGCTGCTCCTGTTTCCTAGGCAACAACAGGAGAGAGAAAAGCTCACGTGTTGTTTTGTAACTTTTGACTGTGTGTAAAAAAGCAGCTAAAAGCAGTCTGAACTGGAAACCAGCGAAGCGTGCTTACTGAAAAGAAGGATGCCCCTTCCTCTCTCAGCAGGAAAACCTACATTTTTCTTCAGGCTTTGTGTTGCCTAAGGAGAGAAAAGAAACCCGGGAAAAAGATCATTAGCATTGTATAAAGTAGTAAATTCCTTTTCACTTCGAAACTCTAAGAATTCTCTGCTTCAAGAGTGACTCTCTGCTGTCTGCTTGTGTTTGCTGGAATTCTCAGGAAAATTTATTGTAAAAGACTACCAATTTTAAAATCCAAACAGACATGTTGCTATACTCCTTGTTGAAAGAACTGTGTAATACTTGCTGAAACCGAAGTGCTTTTACTGCCTATCTAGTAAGGACTGCTCATCAAATTCGCCTGGAGAATTTGAGTCACATCTGACCATTCAACTCAGGGACATCTCACTAATCAGGAACGTAACTCACCAGGACTTACAGCCCAGCTATTTATGTATTCCTAAGAAACAGCTCTCTTTAAAAAAAAAAGCATGATTAAAAAAGAAGGTGAGCTGTTGGTTTTTTGAATTTATGTGTGTGTGCATGGACGTTCAGAGAAAGACGAAGTTTATAAGGGCTTCAGCCACAAATTTATCTCAATATTGTTTAAGATTTAGTTTATTAATAAACAGTATTTTTTTTGTTTGAAGATACATGGTTTGGTCTGTCTTATTCTATGGGTTATTAAAGTGTTTAATATGGCTGATTTCCGGTAGGTGGGAAACCTACATAATATGCTGCGACCTGTGGAGTATTGGGACCGAATTGACAATGCATTACTCCCGTCTCAGTTGTAACAACTTCAACAAAGGCAATTGTGAGGGAATGAAAGCAAGGCTAGCTAAAGCGAAATGGAAACCTAGGTTGAGGGATAGGTCAATACAGATACTGTGGCAGACAATGAAGGAGATATTGCAGAATACATAGAATAGATATAGCCCAACGGAAAGAAAAATTCTAAGGGGAGGACCCTCCATGCGAAGTTAATAAAAAAATGAAAAAGATAGCATCAAACTTAAAGAAAAATCACATAATTGCGAAAATATGGGTTTCAGGTCAGAAGATCGGACAAAATATGAACACATCAGCAATGAATGACTAAAAGAGAATGGCTGCACATATTCTGTTTAGCTGGAACAGGCGCGATGTGTGCACCTGTTCTTTCTGACTGCAAAGAACGGGGCGCTGTGTATTGATACGTGTGACTTCCAGTACAAGCAGCTTCTAAACAAAATAAGTGACAGGCATTCTCTGGTTTATTCCTTAGGGTAATGACTTGACTAACCAGAGTCAAACTGCCTGGCTGTTAACTGTCAGTCACCATAAACTGGTGCAATCTCCATGGCAACACCTCTACCAATCAGAGATCACTTGCCAACCAATCAGCACTCTATTCTCATACAGTATCAAGTTGTTGATATCCCTTACATTGGTGTTCTTGAGGATTGTCCTGATGAGTGCAAGAGTACAAGGAGGGATTGAAGGAGCTGTGCAGTATGGAGGTATTGAAGAAGATGTGCAGTGTGGAGAGATTGAAGCAGGTATGCAGTATGGAGGGATTGAAGGAAATGTACAGAACGCAGAAATTGAAGGAGATCTGTATGACGCAGGGATTGAAGGAAATATGCAGTACGGAGGGATTGAAGGAGATGCATTACTGGTTAAGGAGAATATCACAGCTGTACTGCGGGAGGGCACATCGGGGTGGGGGGGGGGGGGCTCATGCAGTGAGGCAATATGGGTAGAGCTCAGGAATAGGAAGGGTGCAGTCGCAATGTTGGGTGCTTATTACAGGCCTCCCAACAGCCAGCGGGAGATAGAGGAGTAGATATGTAGACAGATTTTGGAAAGATGTGAAAGCATAAAGGTTGTGGTGGTGGTGATTTTAACTGCCCCATTATTGACTGGGACTCACTTAGTGCTAGGGGCTTGGATGTGGCAGAATTTGTAAGGAGCATGCAGAAGGGCTTCTTGAAACAATATGGAGATAATCCATGAAGTGTCAGAAATAAGGGTGATGATTTTAGAGCATGGATCAATACTTGGAGCTACGATGTTGTGGCCATTACAGAGTTTTGGATATCACAGGGGCAGGAATGGATGTTGGATGTCCCGGGCTTTAGATGTTTCAAAAGGAATAGGGAGGGAAGTTAAAGAGGTGGGGGAGTGGCATTGCTCATCAGGGATAGTATCACAGCTGCAGAAAGGGACGTCGTCGAGGAGGGTTTGTCCACTGAGTCATTATGGGGGCAAGTCAGAAACAGGAAAGGAGCACTCACTTTGCTGGGAGTTTTCTATAGACCCCCCAATAGCAACAGAGACACGGAGGAACAGATTGGGAGGCAGATTTTGGAAAAGTGCAGAAGTAACAGGGTTGTTGTCATGGGTGACTTCAACTTCCCTAATATTGATTGGAACCTCCTTAGTGCAAATAGTTTGGATGGAGCAGTTTTTGTCAGGTGTGTCCAGGAAGGTTCCCTGACTCAATATGTAGATAGGCCGACTAGAGGGGAGGCTATGTTGGACTTGGTGCTTGGCAACGAACCAGGCCGAGTGGCAGATCTCTCGGTGGGAGAGCATTTCGGTGAGAGTGATCACAACTCCCTGACCTTTACTATAGTCATGGAGAGGGACAGGAGCAGACTGGATGGGAAAATATTTAATTGGGGGGGGGGAATTACAATGCTATTAGGCAGGAACTGGGGAGCATAAACTGGGAACAGATGTTTAGGGATGTTTAGGGAGCACTTGCTGCGACTGCTGGATAGGTTTGCCCCGATGAGGCAAAGAAGGGATGGTAGGGTGAAGGAACCTTGGATGACAAGAGATGTGGAACAGCTAGTCAAGAGGAAGAATGAAGCTTACTTAAGGTTCAGGAAGCAAGGATCTGACACGGCTCTAGAGGGTTACAAGGTAGCCTGGAAGGAACTGAAGAATAGACTTAGGAGAGCTAGAAGGGGATATGAAAAAGTCTGGGCGGGTAGGATTAAGGAAAATCCCAAGACGTTCTACACTTATGTGAGGAACAAGAGGCTGGTCGTAGTGAGAGTAGGGCCGATCAGGGATAGTGGAGGGAACTTGGGCCTGGAATCGGAAGAGGTAGGGGAGGTCCTAAATGAATACTTTGCTTCAGTATTCACTAGTGAGAGGGACCTGGTCGTTTGTGAGAACAGCTGGAACAGGCTGATATGTTCGAACATGTTGACGTTAAGAGGGAGGATGTGCTGGAAATTTTGAATGATATGAGGACAGATAGGTCCCCGGGGCCAGATGGGATATACCCAAGGATATTACGGGAAGCGAGAGAAGAGATTGCCGCGCCTTTGGCGATGATCTTTGCGTCCTCACTGTCCACAGGAGTAGTACCGGATGATTGGAGGGTGGCAAATGTTGTTCCCGTGTTCAAGAAAGGGAATAGGGATAACCCTGGGAATTATAGACCAGTCAGTCTTACGTCGGTAGTGGGCAAATTATTGGAGAGGATTCTGAGAGACAGTATTTATGATTATTTGGAAAAGCATGGTTTGATTAGAGACAGTCAGCATGGCATTGTGAGTGGCAGGTCATGCCTCACAAGCCTTATTGAATTCTTTGAAGATGTGACAAAACACATTGATGAAGGAAGAGCAGTGGACGTGGTGTATATGGATTTTAG